>NC_141233.1:1627500-1792500 GCF_054856515.1 Filicampus tigris
CATACATTTTAATACACCTGGACAGTCATTTTTACCTGAGGAAAGTTTTGCCCTGGTTGATGCAAGGACACTTGGTCAAGTTTTCTCCCAAGTAAATCCAACAACCCGCCTTCTTGATCCAATTCCCACATCTCTTTTAAAGACATTTTATGGATTTTTTGAGGAACAGATTTTAAATATAGCGAATTTCTCTCTTCAGACAGGTGTCTTCCCAGCCGCCTTTAAAACGGCGGTGGTGAAGCCCCTTCTCAAGAAGAGCAATCTGGACCCCAGCGTTTTAACAATTACAGACCAGTATCCAATTTACCATTTTTAAGTAAGATTTTCAAAAAACTAGTCTTTCTCCAGTTAAATTATTTTTTAAATACAAACAAAATTTTGGAGAAGTATCAATCTGGTTTTAGGATGAACCACAGTACAGACACAGCCCTTTTAAGGATTTTAAATAATATAAGGTATACTGCAGACATGAAAAAACTCACAGTCTTGGTGTTACTGGATTTAAGCGCCATTTTCGATACCAAATAGATCACCAAATTTTATTAAACCCTTTTTTTTTTTTTAAATAACTGGTGGGCATCTCCGGTACTGCTTTTAACTGGTTTTACTCCTATCTCACAGACAGAAGTTTCTTCGTAAGCATGGATACTTGTTCCTCCAAAACCCATGAAATTAAATGTGGGGTTCCCCAAGGTTCAATTTTAGGTCCCATACTTTTTAATCTCTATATGTTACCCCTTGGGGATGTCATCAGAAGACACAGCATCAGCTTTCACAGTTATGCTGATGACACAGAGCTGTACATTAGCGTGTCTCCTGATTATACAGGACCTATTGATACCCTTTTAAATTGTATTTTAGATATTAAGTCATGGATGGCAGAGAATTTCCTACAGCTCAATCAGGACAAAACCGAGGTTTTAGTTATCGGCCCTGAAGGCCAGAGAGAAAGACTTTTACCAAAATTACTAGATTTTAAACCCTCACAATGTATAAAGAACCTGGGCGTTATTTTTGACTGAGCTCAGTTTTATTACTCATATCAAAAATGTAACCAAGATCGTTTTTTATCATCTTAAGAATATTGCCGGAGTCCGCCCGTTTCTCTTTCAGGCGAACACGGAGGCGCTGCTGCATGCTTTTATATCATGTCGTTTCGATTTTTGTAACGTCCTGCTCTCTGGTCTCCCCAAAAAGAATATTTCTTCCCTTTAACTACTGCAGAATTCAGCCGCTTGGGTGCTGACGAGAACCAGAGGGTGGGAGCAGATTACACCAGTTTTAAAATCGCTGCATTGGCTCCCCGTGTGTTTCAGGATCGATTTTAAGGTACTTTTGTTAGTTTATAAATGTCTTAATGGTCTTGGGCCATCTTATTTATCTGACTTGCTTTTACCATACCAACCCACGCGGATCCTGAGGTCCTCTGGCGCCGGCCTTTTAATTATTCCTAGGGTGAGGACCAAAGCGCATGGCGAGGCTGGATTCAGCCATTTTGGTCCTCAACTTTGGAATAGCCTACCAGAGGACGTCAGGTCTGCAGAGACTGTTGATATTTTTAAGGGGAAGCTTAAGACATACCTTTTTAGTTTGGCCTTTAAATAATTGTTCTTAGACTCTTACTATTTATATCCAATCTTATTGTTTTATAGTTCTTAGCTTCTTTTATTGCTTTGTCTTTTTAGCTTTGTTGTCATTTTCCTTTAGCTTCATCTAGGTTTTACCTCCATTGTTTCCTCAAGGGGGGCCTCTGCGCTGGGAGGTGTGGCTGCCCTCCCTGCGCCATGCTTAGGGGCTGCCCCGGTTGTCGTGGCCCGGGGGTCTTTGAGGTGGTGGTGCTACCCGTGGCCATGGGCTGTCATCTCAGCGTGGACGAGCTCCCTTTGGGTACTCTTTCCTCATATGGTTTCTCTGTGCCCTGCCATGTCTCTTTTTAAGGTTATGTGTGTGCCTTTGTGTATGCGTGTGTGAGTGAGTGCAAGTGTGCTTGTGGTTGTCTGTGTTTGTGTATACTGCGAGGGAAGGTGGGAGCGGGTTCTCTTTTTATGCTGTATTTTGATGTTTTTAATGTAAAGCACTTTGAGTTGCATCTTGTGTGTGAAAAGTGCTGTATAAATAAAATTTGATTTGATTTGATGTTGAGAATCTACAAATGCATAACTGAAGTCACAAATTGATTGAAAATTGAAAAAAAATTGATTTTTATGCGCAAACACATGGTTAAATGTGTAGAGATCTGTATGTAGGTGATCTGTAAACACTGGGTCTCCTGATAATATGTGACTTTTGCTACAATTTTTTCCATTCAGGAGTCATAAATGCGTGCAGCGATATGCAAATGCTTGGTTCTGTAGCTACACATTCAGAACACAAGGGAACACTAGTATTCTAGAGCTGCAGCAGAAAGCTGACCCTATAGTTTGATAATGGGCTGAAGTAAGATTTCGTGAATAAAGATCCCCATCGAGGGACTATTTCACATTTTGTTAACATCAGCTTCATTTCCAACAAATCTAACAAGAATTGTGGCACTCTTACCTCGTGCACATTTTTAATCGGTAACTAGTAACTGCAGACCTAGACACATTACTAAAAGACAAACAATAACACTGGCGCAATCAATAATTTTCGGAAATGAAATAAACATTTGCAGCAACTTATCCACACACCAGTAGCACGGTCTGGTTTAGGGATAGGGTGCCATTTGTCCTGTCCTGACCGTCTACTTTTTTTCCCTTCGCCTACCCTATATATGCATATGTAAAATATGTGAAATAACCTAAATGAACATTTCTAAATTGGCAAAATTATATTTTTTGTCTATGGTGGTGGCTGATGAACACAGATCGTCAGTTCTTGATGTCAATGTGATGCAATGAGGTCTTCACAAATACTAAACCCCGATACTATATCAATGTCCCAGCAAATTTCAAAACATAATACTGACTCAGTGTTGATTGTTTTGGCCCATTTCTCATGAGGATAAGTCGTCGTCAAGAAAGAGATGGGGCATTCCATTCAAATGCATGACTACAAGGTGCCTCCACTTAGACCTCCTCGAAAGCTTCGACTCTGATGCCTTCCTGGTCTGCCTTCGCCGCTTTATAGCCTGTCAAGGGAATCCATTCGGGATTCTGTGTGATAATGGCACAAACTTTACTGGTGCTAGTCGCGAACTCAGAGAGGCCTTCCAAGCAATGAGCTCTCAACTTCAAGCCTAACTAGCAGAGCAGAAGATTCAGTTCCGATTCAATCCCCCGGCTGCTCCGCACTTCTGGGGTACATGGGAGAGGGAAGTGAAGTCAATTAAGGCTTCCCTGAGAGTCGTCTTGAAAGAGCAAGTCATCCCGGAGCCAGTTCACGCACCTTACTCATCGAAGTGGAAGGCATCCTGAATGCCAAGCCACTTGGTTATGTCTCAGCAGACATCGCCGATCCTGACCCCATAACGCCAAAGATGCTGCTCATGGGACGCCAAGATTCGTCGCTTCCACAAGCCATCTACGACAGTGGATACCTTCTTGGGCGACATCGGTGGGGACACAGCCAGGTACTTGCCGATAACTTCTGGTCATCCTTCGTCCAACAGTAACCTTTCCGGTCTGCAAGCTCGTCCGAAGTGGCAGTCCGACTCCAAGGAGCTCTGTGTCGGTCAGGTGGTCCTAGTTGTAGATCCCTGTTACCCGAGACCATCCTGGCCGGTGGATACCGTGACAAGAGACCTTCCCTGCTCCAGATGGTTGAGTATGTACGGCTGCTGTTAAGGTACAGGAGAGAATCTAGATCTGTCCGGTCATCCGTTTGATTCCTCTTCCTCGGTTGAGCGAAGAAGATGACAGCACACCTGACAGTCTTCCTGAGGACGGACAATTATCCTGACAAACAATTGGGGGTGGCGATGTCAGAAGGACTGGGGGGAATCAAAGTTTAGTTCCGCTTTGGTGCGTTTCTTCTGTCTCCTGAAAGGTGGCACTTCCTTTTCCTTGGACATTTCCTTTCCCTGATATCGTTCTTTGGTGTTTGTTGATTGAGACAAAGTAGGTACTCTGTTTATGTGAAATATTACCTAGCTGTTTAGAAAATAGGTGTTTTATTTCGTAGTTCGTGTGATTTGCGCCGTGTGTGTTGCCGCGTTTGTGATGTCACGAGTCACGAGAATTGGTGGTGCTAAAAATAGAACAGTGGTGCGCCAGCGTGGCGGACACTTAGCAGTGGTCTTGTATGTCCATTTTCCATTTTCAAATAATTGCTTCCACAGTTGATTTCTTTACACCAAGCTGCTTACCTATTGCAGATTCAGTCTTCCCAGCCTAGTGCAGGTCTATAATTTTCTTTCTGGTGTCCTTTGACAGCTCTCTTGTTTTGGCTGTAGTGGAGTTTAGAGTGTGACTGTTTGAGGTTGTGGCTAGGTGTCTTTTATACTGATAACTGGTTCAAACAGGTGCCATTGATACAGGTATGGAGGACAGAAGAGCCTCTTACAGAATAAGTTCCAAGCCTGTGAGATCTTAAAATCTTGCTTGTTTGTAGTTAACCAAATACGTATTATCCACCATAATTTTCAAATAAATCCATTAAAAACAAGACAATGTGATTTTCTGTATTTTTTTCCCCTCGTTTTCTCTCTCATAGATGTGGTATACCTATGATGAAAATTTCAGGCCTCTCTCATCTTTGGAAGTGGTTTGTTTCTTTGTATGTCATCTTTGTAAAACAAAATACTTTTTTGCCCCACTGTATACATTAGTTAAAGAACAACAAACCTATCTGTAAATAATCTAATACTCTGTCATCATCCACAATATGAGGCAATCTGTAAGGCATAGAGAATTCATGCACCTTTTTTATGTCACTACCACCCACCACCCTAATTGTTGTTGGATAAAGTGATTGTATAACACTTACAGTTGACTGCTACTTGTACTGTCCTAACATCGGGGGTGGAAATGTCATTTGAAGCAATGCACTCATATGATCCGGACTGATCTTTGGTGATTGCAGCAAGCTCCAGATGCTCTCCTTCTGTTACAAATGTATGACTGCCTGTAAGAGGGAAAGAAAAAAGGATTAGCATTAACCCTTAGATGCACGAGTGACTGGACCCTACACGCTTCCATAAGTGGGTCAAAAATGACCCATAATAGAATCATTGTTTTTATGCCATTTTTGTCATTTTGGTTAAAAATAATCACTTGTATAGTATTTAGTATTATATTCAGGACCACACAACAATGACTTCATGTTTGAAATATCTTCATTTTTTCCCTTTCAAACATTTTTGATGTTGCAACCTGCGTTTCCAAATCTACTGCACAACTGATGTTTTCCCCCAGATTCTTCTGAACTTCTTCCCCTGGTTCTTTCCCCATGTAAACTATACCATCTATTGCATCTCAAACCCAGAGGATCTTTAGGCCATACTTGGTAGGCTTGCTTGGCATGTACTGTAGAAACTTGCACCGACCCCTGAATGGCACAAGCTGGCCATCCACAGTGACACAATCACTGGGGATGAATAGCTTTTTGCAGTTGACCAGGAATAGGTCCCATGCATTGCGGAAGGCTGCCATATGGTCTGTTTCCAGTCAGAAGGCTCTGGTCCTCTGATCATCCAAGCGCAAGGTTTGGTGAATGTCTGCAAATCTTTCAATAGCCATAGAGGCCTTGTACATGGGAATATGTAGAGAACTCCCAAATAGCTTATGGACTGATACATACCATTTCTTCTCACTTTGTGCAAGCAGGGTCAATCCAATGAAGGTCATGAATTCATCTTTTTTCCACTTTTTCCAAGGTCATTTTTCCATTCTTTTCCTCTAGCTGTTGCTACTCTACATCCTTCCAAGTTTGTGCACTTCATCACCTCTTGTATTATATCATCAGTGATAAAGAACTCCCATGCATCTTTTAGTGAGGCAGTGGTGCTAAGGCCTTGTGCAGGCCCTGACTCACTTCTGAAGGTGTTGTGGTTCTGTGTTCTGCACTGGGTGGAAGGTAACTCGCTCCAGTCGAAGCCCTTCCGACTCATTTTGTTGGACATGATTTTGGACCCTTTCTTCTTCAGAGGACAATCAGATTGATTCTGTTGAGTTGTATTTCCACTTCCACCTGGACAATAGTCTGGGCCCTCATCATCAGAAACTTCAGACTCAAGAGTCCAACCCCGTTACTGGCCTCCATCATCCAGCATCTGTAGGACAATTTCAGCTCTGCATCTACCAGCCATGATACATTGGATGAGGAAACAAAAAAGTAATGTGTCCAATAGATCAATATGTAGCTATATTAATAAATACTCACACACACAAAGACACACTGCATATAGTAATGTTGGCTAACTCTAGTTATGATACATCAGCACCACCTGCTTTCCCAGCACGGACAGAAAATATTTTTACATATACACTAGTTATGAAGTAGGCTAATATGTTGATAAACAAAAACATACTCTTACACAGCAATCATGAATGACACGCACACACACTAACGTTAACACAATGCATATACTAATGTTAGCGATCTTAGTTCGCGTTAGCTAGTTATAATGTAGGGTAATTTTGAGAAATAACAACAATCATGAAAGACACACAATATTATATGAAGATAATACTTTCTTTCACATGTCAGCTCTTGCTGTGTGAAACGATCTTCCTGAAGGGTGAAACTTTTTGTATAGTCTGTGTGGTTCACAGTTCATTTATTTCTGCCAGCCAAAGTTGATAAAAATCAATGGTTCCCATTGGATTCCATAGAAAATGCATGCGGGTCATTTTTGACCCACTTATGGAAGCTTGGGGTAGTAATACAAAAACTGTAATTTCTTAAAAGATATAAAAGGTACGTTAAAAATGTGAATGGCTGCATTATATCAAAAACATGTTTTTTGAGGAATACCTGGAACATGAAATCCTAACAATTTTTCATTACGAATATATTTAAAGAAAACAACCTCACCGGGTCATTTTTGACCCACTTATGCATCTAAGGGTTAAAAATGGACTTCTACTAACCTGTGGTCTATGAAAAGTTGTATCGGAGTAACAGATGCATTAAAAAATATGTCTCCAGAAAAAAACATGCTTAAGTTTATTAGTTATTTAATAAGCCTACATTCATCCATCAGTGGAATTCATCCATTGTGTGTAAGTAAGTTAATACAGGACCAGTATCGCCAATTCTGAGACTTTTCAGTAATTACGGTAGACACATGATTGAATTGGTAAATCTAAATTCATTTTCATGACTTTTCAGTGTTTTTGTGACATTTCCTTTTTATTATTAAGTAGTTAAAACCCTGGACAGATTTAATTTATCTAATTTATTATCAAAATATGTATGTATGTTTTCCCCCCAGAAACAATACAACAGTAACAAAACAATTTCCCCTCACTCATTTTCATTTCTGGATTTATTCAAACAAATTATTTTCTCATGTAGCCCACTGTTCAGAAACTACTATACAAAAATTTAACAAATATGCTCACTTAATTATATGCATTTTCTGATAAATGCATAGGCATGTTTGCACTCATAAATTGAGCATATAAACAAAGTCGCTGTTGGATTCATGACACGTGTGTACCAGCCCATTTTGTTTGTACAACAGCGTGTGCCTGCGGCACCCTAATTTGCAAAACCCACGCCCAAGGTTGATGTCGGCATATGTAGTGACATTCACATGAATTTTGGTGGTGTTTTTTCTAACATTAAGCCGCGTTAAAGTGGAAGTCAACCCAAACATATTTTTTGCCAGAATACGTTCTATGCAGTCCCACTACTTGAGACAAGGCATTCTAATATTGGTTTGTGGAATGAGAGTTAATCCACCCGTTTTTTCACCTTTTTTCTGAAGCTGAGCCATGATTGGTCGTTATCTGAGTTATGAGCATCTGGGATGTCATTTCAGTTGACACAAGTGACAAAAATGGCCGCCTCTGAGATGGCTATAAGTGGGTGCATTTTGCTGTTTAACTCATGTAGGATTAAGAATGGTTCATGTACTCTATTCTCTGTTTGTTGTGCCTGTTTTGTTGTGACGTCAGAGGCAGGCGACAGAAAAGACAGTGTTGTGCTGTGAAAAGCAATAAATGGGCAACGCTCCCAAACAATCTAAAAGTTCCTATTATTGTTGACGAGATTTTCGGAAGCCCCTAAACTCGGACGCTACATTGGTGGCAGCGGTAACTGGAGGTTTATTTTTTTTTGCTTCGTACTTTAATCTTTTGGAACAATTTCAACTTTTTTTTGTTTTTTGGGCACGACGAAGGAGATATTTTCCCGGGGGAAAATGGAGAATGCGTCGGACGTGGAAGACGGGGTTTCCCAATACCCTTCGGTGTGGAATGGTTCTATGAGTGGTTAAAGTGGAGCTGCCATTGCCGTTTGGTGGTGATGGTCAGAAGCTGTTCGCTACATGAATTAAGCAGTTTGAAGCCGCAAGCGCGCAGACAGTAGGAGCGTGAGGTGCGAGCTACAGAAAGACTTGTCAATATTCTCCCCACCAGGCTGGATGCGGCTGCTTTCCCCCCGCGAATGTACAATGTGACTATGAGCGCATGAAAGAGAAGCTGCTTGAGGCATTTAGACAGATGCAATTTCTGTTGTATTTTCAGACGTGCATTTCGGCACGTCCTCGCAAGGTGGATGAGAGTTTGGAGGTATATGCTGCTGACATCTCCAGACTTGTGGCACAGGCGTTTCCTAGTTATGACAAGGCTGCGATAGAGGGGGAGAACTTTCTGTGTTTCCTGGCGGGCCTTGATCCTGCTCTCCATGCCAAGTGCCACGAGCAGGGGGCGACAGACATCAAGGAGGCAATGACCATTGCCAGCCGCTGTGAGCGTGCCAGGTATCCACTGAAGACCTGCCCGCTTGGTGGGCCCTCACCCCCCCCCCCCACATCCTACTGTGGTGGCTACGCTTGGGTCGCCGCGGGCCCCAGATGGGGATGGCATGACTGACGGCACAGAGGGTCTCATCCGTGTGGTGGAGAGGCTCACCAGGAAAATGGACAACCTACAGACGGAAGTCAGGGAGCTGAGAACGCGCCGGCATGGGAGTGAGTGGCCGGAGTGGCTCACCCTTTCTACAAGAGCGTCTGCAGGACCCAGGGGTGCGTGGAGGACAGCGATGCGCCTGTCGCTCTGACTGCGGAGAGTATGGCTGCAGGTCAACCGCAGCGACTTCAGGAGAGGCTTCCAGAGGCTGGTCCCCAAGAGAGCGAGGAGATTCGTGAAGGACTTTGCCAAGCGGACCGCCCCTCTCAGCCTCACAGAGAAGGAGGTGTCATTTCAGTGGACAGCGGAATGCCAAGGAGCGTTTGAATTTTTGTGGGCCGCCCTCTGTTCTGAGCCCATTGTGTGCCACCTGGACTTTGCCCAGCCTTTCAGGTTGTACACAGACGCATCCCTGTTTGCTGTAGGGGCAGTGTTAGCACAGGGAGCGGGCAGCATGGAGAGAGTGGTCGTCTATGCGAGCCGGGTGCTAACGAAGGCGGAACGGAGATGGTCTACGTATGACCGGGAGTTGTGTGTGATTGTATGGGCAGTATGCAATTTTAGGCACTACCTGGGCCTTCTCCCGTTCACCATTGAGACAGATCATCGGCCGCTGGTGGGGCTAAGGCGATTACCCATAGAGAACGATACCACAGGGCGACGTAGTCGCTGGGCTTTGGAGTTGGACCCCTACAACTGTGAGATCGTGCACAAGAGTGGGGCCTCTCACACCAATGCGGACGCTTTATCCCGCTGACCAACCTTGGGGGCAGGTTCTGCTTCTCATTGGCTGGAGCCACCATTCCATCCATCACAGAAAAGCAAGAGCCTCAGGAAGTACTTTCACTGCAGCCTCAAAGACTCTGCCTCCATCCAGAGAGCTAGCAAAGAACTTGAGGACTGGTTCAGCCAGGTTGACAAGTTGGGTCTTCCAGGGAGGTTCAAGGCCTGGATTTACCAGCATTCCATCCTGCCTCGGATCCTGAGGCCTCTGCCAAGTGTACACAGTACCTATAACAACAGTTGAGGGCATGGAAAGAAAGATCAGCAGCTACCTGCGGAGATGGCTCAGTCTACCACGCAGCCTAAGCAGCTCTCTATGGCACCAGTAACAACTGCAGCTCCCAATCAGTGGCCTCACTGAAGAGTTCATGGTGTCTAGAACACAGGAAGCATTACAATACAGAGAATCCAGAGATCCAAAGGTGGCATCAGCTGGTATCCAAGTGTAAACAGGCAGGAAATGGGACACAGGCAAAGCCATAGATGTGGCTGAGTCACGGCTGAAGCAGAAAACACTGGTGGGGTTCATAGCAACAGTGTGTGCAGGCATTGGCAACTTTCCGTCAACCAAAGTTGGCAAGGCCCAGGGCAAGGAGCGTCGCCACCTGATCCAGGAGGAAGTGCGGGCAGGCGTGGAGGAAGCACGAGCCAGCAGGATGGTGGGTATGGGGCAGCGAGGAGCATGGACTAAATGGGAGAACATTCTGCAAAGGAAAATCACCTGGTCCAACAACTGGAAAGCAGACTTCCATCAAATCAGATTCTTAGTCCAGGCTGTGTACGATGTCCTTCCAAGTCCAGCAAATCTCAATTTCTGGGGAAAAACAAAGACACCATCCTGCCCGCACTGCACAGGACGGGACTCCCTGGAACACATAATCGGCAGCTGCCCAAAAGCCCTTGGAGACGGGCATGATCGCTGGCGTCACGACCAGGTGCTTAGGACTGTTGCTGACAGCATTGCCACTACCAACAACACCAGCAAAGGCCACTGCAAGCCACAGACCATTGCATTCCACAGAGCTGGAGAGAAGCCCAGTATACCACCAAAGGAAAAGTCCGGCCTCCTCACCTCTGACAAAGACTGGCCACTGGAAGTGGACTTGGGAAGGCAACTGAAGTTCCCTTCCAGGATTACATCAACCATGTTGTGCCCAGACATTGTCATTGTTTCAGATTCCACCAAGCAGCTGATTATGCTGGAACTGACTATGCCATTGGAGTAACGCATGGGAGGCCATTGAGAGGAAGCATGCCAAGTACCAGGAGCTGGTGGAAGAGTGCAAGAGGCAAGGCTGGAAGACAATCTGTGAGCCTCTACAGGTTGGCTGTTGGGGATTTGCAGGGCGGTCACTTTGCACAGTGTTCACCCATCTAGGACTTGTCGGGGAGGCAAAGCGGAAGGCTGTCAGATCCGCAACTGAAGCCGTAGAGAAAGCCACAAGATGGCTTTGGATTAAGAGGGCAGAACCTTGGGCAAACGCTGCTGGGATACAGGGTGATCACCCAGGTCGGGTCACTTAGCCTGAGGGGGGTCTGATATCCCCGATAACGCTAGTCAACATCACTGATGATGAGTCCCAGGGAATCTTCACCTCACCAATTGTAACTTGCTCTAAGTGAGCTAAGTGTGCCTATTCAGCTCTGAGACAGAAGCGGCGAGACCGGGAACCTGGCCGTCGCCTGCTTGACCAAACCGCATCAGTGCATACAAAAGTGGAACTACAGTATCGACCTCATCACAGTCGTATCGATCCAATATTGATATTGATACTGAGACGGCATCGATACTATCAATATTTGGATTGATCCACCCACCATTATTGTACATATGATATTTTTGTCCATAATGTCCTTGCTTAGCATTGACCGTTAAATCAGGGACCCCCGAGAATTCCACCAGGTCCAGCCGCATCATATGTAGCTACAGTCAAACATTTAACAATCAAGGACTAGTATGTTTGTCATTGTACTTATATGTAATTTGAATCAGTCACCCAATTTGGTAGCGAACTGAATTCATGCATTTTACCCATTTGGGAGCGAGGGGTGTGGTTAACATAATTGCCTCACAGTCATGGGTCCTGGGTTCTAAGCAGTGGGGGAGCCAAAATGTGGCTAATGGGTGGGCCTGAATATTTCTCTCACAGAGCACAATCCTCCTGTCCCAACACAGCACAAAACATTGTATATTCAAATAAAATGACAAACTAAATAATATGAAGTTGAGATCTTCCTAAGACAACCACAATTATTCCAATCTTAATATTTTATAAAATAAAAAAACACAAATAAAACGCTAATTAAAAAATAAATTAATAATAATCTAAAAATATATATCCTTTCATTAATCTCACTGTGTGAGCAGTCTGTCAATGTCCATAGTCTGTCAATAGCCCCACTCCCCAAGCCAGAACACCCCGTGGACACAGAGACAATTTACTCTGGCAGAAGCTTTTCAGCCCAAAAAAAATCAACAATAGTTGTTTGTAGTAGAAGAAATTTATATTTTATAACGTTAAAAGATTTTACATTGTATTGTTTACACTATTTGCACTTTCTGACTTTATTTTCAAAATATTATGTAATGGAAGGTATTATAGTTGTCATTGTTATATTTGTATTTTTGTTACATTGCTGCTTTTTTTGGTTTGACTCTCTTGACTTTGGTTCTGAAACAGTTGTTGTAGTAGAAGTATTTTATTTTTTTATACTGTTAAAGTTTGCATTGGAGTTATTTAATAAAAAAAATAAAATAACTATTTTATACATGATAGTATAAACTCAAGGGGATCATGACATTTCCAAGCAAAAAGTATCGGTATCGTCCGATACTGCCCTGTATTTACTTCGTATCGGATCGATACCAACATTTCCAGTATCGCCCACCCCTAGCAGGTAATCTTTACATCATTTTAAGTGACCAGTAGCAGTAACTAATTCACTGACATTTATTTGTCTTTTCACGGTCCAGCCATCCAATCCCAGGAATTTATTTACATTTTTTTCAATTTTTTTCAAACGTTAGGGTGCAATTGCCATGTGCAATTACTGTATGCAGAAAGTCCTTGAGCACTTTAAAGTGTCTAGCACTGTGGAATACTTGATCAATGACAGTCAAGTATGTTGAGAGCTGAAGCTACAATGATCTATGCGGTAAAACACCCTTTTAGGTGTGCAAAATTGGCAAACATTTGCAAAGTGCCACTATGGAGTTTGAGTCAACTGTTTAAAGAGACACTTGGATGAGCTTAACATTGGCACTTATATAATAGGTTTGCATGTAAAATTGACATCAGGGCAGTTGGACAATGTAAGGGGCAGATGTGGTGAAGTATTTTTCCTGAAGTTCACGATCATTTTTACAGTCTTGAGCATGTTCAGCTCAAGATTGTGTTGGCTGCACCAGAACGCCAGCTGTGCCACTTCCTGTAGCTACACAGAGCGTTTTTGATGAGGCTGATGACTGTAGTGTCATTTGCAAACTTCAGGAATTGGACAGCTGGGTGCATTGATGTGCAGTCGTTCGTGTAGAGGGGAAAGAAAGAGAACACTAATCCTGGGGGGCCCCGGTGCTGATGGTGTTTGTTGAATATGTCTCCCCCAGCCTCACTTGCTGTGTCCTGCCTGTCAGGAAGCTGGAGATCAACTGGCAGATAGCAGGACACACGCTGAGCTGGAAGAGCTTGGAGGAGAGGAGTTCCGGGATGATGGTTTTGAGCATAGTGCTGAGGTCCACAAACAGGATCCTCATGTTGGTCCCTGCGCCGTTAAGGTTTCCTAGGATGACGTGCAGCCCCAAATTAACTGCATCATCCACCCACTTCTTTGCTTGGAAGGCAAACTGAAGGTCATCCAGTAGGGGTCCATTGATGTTCTTTAGGTGGTCCAGCATGAGAACTTCAGTCCCAATATTAATATTAATAGAATAATGTAAGATTTGTGTGAAGACTCTCAGGCAGGGCGAGTCCCACTTGCTTCAAAGAATATTAGTGTGTGAAGAAAACCTGTGTGAGTTGATGATATCATTATGGTGGTGTGCTTGCACTGCTGCATTCAAGTATTACCATGGAAAATTGCCAGCTCTTTCACTCATGCACAACTTAGAAAGACATGCTTTGGAATCAAAACGTGGTACCGTTTGATTTCACGTGCTGATTTCACTCATTCATGCTCATGCCAGAGCTGCCGTACACTTAAAGCTGCAACCCGGAAATGGATGTCTTTTGTTCTACCCCTAAAATACCATTCCATTATTTTGCAATCATTATTATTGCGAAATAATGTCTGAGCGTGCTCTGCTCACAAGTTGTGAACACAGCTGTTTACTATCCGCTTATCCGGCTTGAGTCTGACGAGCCCAAGGGCACATTTGAATAACGTTATGAGTTTCCAAACAAAACATTGTTCAAAAGTGCTGTTTGTTTGTTAGCATGGACGAGACTAGAGGCTGTGATGATGCGCCGCCAATCAGTTCACGGGATAAACCCACTGGTGTTCTCATTGGTCGATCACACGCTGGAAACCAATCACACACCTTTTATGAGTGCCCGCGGGTATGTACAAAGACTCAGAGGCAACTCATCTCTTTGAAACAATGCGTCTTTCTGCAATATGGCTGTATTTTTAATTTTTATTTTTGATGAATATTTTTGGAAAATCCGCGATGCAGTGTGGCTGCGAAATTCGAACCGCGAAGTGGCGAGGGATTATTGTGTACACAAGCCAGACTCTTCTCCGCTGCATCACATTTCAAACCACCTATAAAAGAATAAAATCAGCCCTAGTTTTTTACTTTGATTTTGTCTCATTACAAACTGTATATTGTACATTGTCGACTCATAAATAATGGAATACATTCATTTTAATCCATCCATCCATCCATTATCTATACCGCTTATCCTCACAAGGGTCGCGGGGCGTGCTGGAGCCTATCCCAGCTGTCTTCGGGCAGTAGGCGGGGGACACCCTGTATTGGTTGCCAGCCAATTGCAGTGCAATTCATTTTAATAAAACACACATTTTTTTGCCCACTTGGGTTCATGTTTAAACATCATACAACTAGAATAAGTATCTCCAAGGAGCACTGTCTGGTAACAGATGTAACCCATGTTTACATTTCACAAATTGCTGACAAATTTGCATGATGTGTCTCTGGGGGTGCTGCAACACTGTATGATTCATGGCCAAAACGCCAAATATTACTAGGGAAATGAACTGAGCTACTTTATATTCATTTGTCTTCTGATCCCACAATGATGTCAGAAAATGGACAGCTGATATCAACATTGCACCACAACTTGTTTTTTTTTCCTTAAGATGGGTGTAATTTTGTTGCTAGGTTACTATAAGTATTTCTCCCCTGTTTCCATGGTATCCTAGATGCTGAACAGAATAGGTGACTGTGAAGGCCACCTATTGTCTAAGAAAGCCTATCCAAATGAAGACTTCTAGAACAACAATCTCTGAAAGAACCATTGCCCTTATTTTTATTTTATCCAATAAGATACTGTTTTACTGCAACAATTTGTTGGATTTGATCATATTACAATACTCTACTAGTCAGCCACTTCTCATTTCATTCAACTTTTGACTGATACTGTGTTGCCTTGTTTTTTCTTGAAATTTTAATGCAATCAATTGCTGTCATTTTAAGTTTTTTTTTTAAACCAGCTCCATTCAACAGGTGAGTCATGCTGTATGGTGGATTTGTATGACTTATCATACCAGAACAGTTTTGCTGTGCCTACTATATAGCCTACTCCCTTCATTGCAGATAGATAAACATCTACTGGAAATGAAATCAGACAGAATGAGTGTGGTGGGAGTGCCTATCCAGTACCAATCATCCCTGTAAATAATTAGCGTAAAAAAAAATAAAGAGTTGTCTAGTGATGTGTGTAGCTGTTAGAGGATGACCCAGCACTAAGAGCAGGCCCTATCACAATCGACCAATCACAGCTCACCTGTTTTCTGAAGCTGAGCCACAATTGGTTGTTACCTGAGCCCTAAGCAACTGTGATGTAATTTTCAATCGACAGAAGTGACAAAATGGCTGCATCCTGAGATCGCTAAAAACGGGTGGATTTGCTGCTTAACTCATATTCCGTTCGTTTGGGTTGACTAACCATCGGCCGGTTTCCAGGATGGCAAGGGGTGGCAGCTGCCACCATCACCCAATGCCTTGCCGCCAGAGGTTCCACCCCTGTTGCCAATGAATCTAGCAATACTAAATTCAAAACTTGATTAGAAATGTTCCTTATATTATCTCCATAGAGTGTATAAAAAGTACACATTTACTCCCACTCTGAATCCCCCTTCTATTAAGAAGAAATGGTTGCATCCTATCATCATCTCACACACCGCTTATCCTGTACAGGGTCGCGGGGAGGTGCTAGAGCCTATCCCAGCTGACAATGGCCGAACTGGTCGCCAGCCAGTCGCAGGGGACACACACAGACACCGTCACTGAGCGGGAACCAATCCCACGCTGCACGTGACCCGATGTGTGTGTGTGTGTGTGTGTGTGTGTGTGTGTGTGTGGGGGTGTGTGGGTGCGTGTGTGTGTGTGTGTGGGTGTGGGGGGGTGCGTGTGCGTGCGAGCGTGTGTGTATATATATATATATATATATATATATATAGCAGTATATATATATATATATATATATATATATATATATATATATATATATATATATACTGCTTATCCTCACAAGGGTCACGGGGGTGCTCTTCGGGCAGTAGGCAGGGGGACACTCTGAATTGGTTGCCACCCAATCGCAGGGCACACAGAGACAAACAACCACACTCACAATCATACCTAGGGGCAATTTAGAGTGATCAATCAACATACCGTGCATGTTTTTGGAATGTGGGAGGAAACCGGAGTACCTGGAGAAAACCCACGCAGGCATAGGGAGAACATGCAAACTCCACACAGGGATCGAACCCACGACGTCTGAACTGTGAGGCGGACGTGCTATGTATGTATGTATGTATGTATATGTATATGTATGTGTGTGTGTATGTGTATATATATATATATATATATATATATATATATATATATATATATATATATATATATATATATATATATATATATATATATATATATAAGAATGTATGCAAATGTGTGTGTGTAATGTACACATTTATATATGGTCCTTGTAATATTCTTAGAGTTTATGTTTTCCGAGTGGTCCCTGAAGTGCACACAAACGTGATTGGCTGTTATACTGTGCTATGCTGTAGGTGGTATCAGCACATCGTGTGTTCCTCCTTTAACTTGACTTCATTAACACTAAACAAGACAGCCCTCTTCTCTACTCATCCTCAGTCGCTGAGGCAAAGAAATTTATTCACATTTCTGAGATTTAAAGCTGCCCTCTTTTTTCGAAATGCTTCTATACTCCCGCGGGCGACATGCGTCCGCTCTGCTTCTCACTGTGCACTTCTTAGTGGGATTATGCATCGGCCATCATTCTGCGCATGCGTTAAATTTGTCAAATATTTTGACGTTATCAATTACAAAATTTCATTACTGCCCGTTAACGTGGTAAATTTGACAGCACTAATATATATATATATATATATATATATATATATATATATATATATATATATATGCGGTCGCATTGCAAAAAACAAAATATCCCATAGGTATCCAATCTAGGACCACATATGAAAGTGCCCAAAAACTTTCACTTACTAAGAAGACATGATGCACGTTTTTGAGACAAATAACATGCACTTCAATCGGGCACTTATTATTTACTTTCCCAAGTCACGCAGAGCTGCAACATAAGGATGAAAGACCCGAATGCGGCTCGGGAGCCGTGGTTTCCCGACCTCTGATCTAGCCTGTTTAATGTGTTCAAATAGTCTGTCAAAGTGTGACAACTTATGTGAAATTAAGTTGGCAGCAGTATTTTTTGGACAACTGGGGTTCATAGGGGTGCTGTGGCAGCATTATCTAGCTTACATCGAGGTTTGTGACTGGCTATAATAAACGATATTTTGAAAACAATACATTGTAACATCTTCTAAGGTTCACAGGACACGTTAGACAGTAAAATCATGTTTGTTTACAACAAAGCACAGCGACTGTAAGGCATAGTGACATGCTGAAACACAGTGCTAATGCTCTCTCTCTCACTCTCTTTCTCTCTCAAACAGTGTGTTGCATTTACAAATTCGTAAATAAAAGTACTAACAGAACACTACATGTTTGTCACAATCTCTCCACCCCACGGCAACCAATAAATAAAATATTCATATCCATAAACCAGTTCATTACAATAAAACTGTATTATGCTACAATGTTAAAAAACAAAAGTGTTTATTTTCGTTTTCTTTAGCACAGTGCTTTTTCCTAATTTTACTCATATGATTTCAGTGTCTTCTCCATTAAAAAAACGCTTGATACCGCAGAAGTGTTTACAATACTCGTTTACAAGTATTTATTTTGGAAATTATAGATACTTTCATCGATTTCATAGTGTAAGTGGGCATTGTTGTATACAGTAGTTTTTGGTTCCATTTTCAAATACACAAAATATTTACAGCTAAAAATGTTAAGCCCACAGTATTGCCTTCAATTTAAGTTGCACCATCATTTATAAACTTGGCAGTCTTGGGTTCCGTAGAACCCGGATAAGGACTGGATCTCACAAATGCAGACCAGCGAGAAGGTTTGAACAAGATTTATTTACAATACCAAAATAAAACAATTTACTACCGACAAAGTACAACAAAAAGCGCAGGCGGATTGGACAAAACTTGGGGAAAACAAAAATGCTTGCAAAAGGCAAGGAGAAATAACGAACGCAAAATCACCTGCCACAGAGGGAACAGGGAAAATCCAAATAGAAATAAACCAAACTACGAACGAGATAACGAAACACAAATACCAGAATACTCGGGAAAAACACGCAATCAAAATGACAAAATACACACTAGATTAGACTACGCGGATTGGAAAACTATACACGAAGTTCGATGGAAGCAAGCAAGGTGAATACTCTCACACCGAGCCCTCAACGCAGTCCTTTTAAAAGTCCTTGATTGTTAATGCCACACAGGTGCGGCGCCGAAGGACACGCCCCCACAGCTAATCAGCTGGAACACAGAGTGTCGTAAGACATCAATACAAAACAGACCATGACAGTCAGGAATGCTGGTACAAAGTTGAATGTACTATCATCTTAATGGTCTGCATTTATAGTTTGTCTTTACCTTAAAGAGACACTTGGATGAGCTTAACATTGGCACTTATATAAAAGGTTTGCATGTAAAAATGACATCAGTACTAAAATGTTCCTTCCAAAAGACTCTATAGTGATTTAAGGGCTTTTTTTGTGATTAGATTTACGACAAATTGCCCCAGCCCTTTTTGTTATTTTTTCGGTCTCAGCGGTCTACGTCACGGGATGAAGGCAAGCGTGGTAATATTTCTCGCTTTGTCAGTTCTGTTGTCTATAACGGCGACCGATCGCCACCAAAATGCAAATGCACATGACAACTCTTGTCCACTTCAACCTGTGAAAGTATAAAAGTGTTCTGCACAATAGTTTGGATTTATTGACATAAAACGTGATGTCATCATGATCACCACCACAAAATCAAAAATACTGTGGCGATCGCTTCTCCACTTACACAGGCTTAAGCTGACAAGAGCATGAATGCGCACACAACTATTGTGGACTATTGTGTCAACTCTCAGGAGGCAGACGGCGACTGGCAGCGGGCAAGCAATCAGGCAAGCATGGATCTTTATATCCCCATCACCCCTTCACTCCCCGGCTAACAGTAGAATAACGGTACAGCTAATAGCAACAACTAGCTTCAGGCCGTTAAAACAAAAGGCGTTAGCACAACAACATTAGCTCCTTACTGTCCGCACAGTGTGTGGAGGTTATCATGAGCCTGCGACCTCATGTCGTGGGGTTGCCTCCTAGGCAGTCGCGTGCGTTGTCAGACACCGCTTGCAGCCGCGAGAGTGAAGCGAAGCCAGAGTGAGATAAGACCTCATCGAACACCGGGGGTGTCTTGAACGCGCACATCCGACTTCACAGCCGAGTGTGACCGCATTGGAACATACCATTTTGGCTGTTACATTCCAACTTGGACGGCGTGTTGTCGCTCGAAAAACTGTGGCCATTCCTCATCCAAATAAATGTGCAAGTCCACTCATTCCCACTTCAGTCTCTGTAAATATCTTGACTGGTGTTAAATCCCTCACCCGTCCTAACTGTGATCAGCAAAGAAGCACTGTGCGCTCATCCCAGCATAAATCTATGTAGCTCTGGTCACTTCCACATTTCCTCATTCTCATATAAATCAGCCACGGAGAGGTTAATCCTTGATATGTTAAAGTGGTCATTAGTAGGGATGTCCACTTTAGTTTTGGTGCCAATTGATCACCGTTTTTGGACGTTATAAGCAATGAAAGTACAATGATTTCCAATGGAGAATTACAAATCGGTTCCTCCAGTGACTCCGACCAAACATGGATAGAACAGTAGGGGGCGCGGCCATTCTCCTCATTAACAAGGGGCGTTATTCATGGAGTCACTTATTTCCTCATTTCTCTCAAATGAATGGATAAAATAGAAAATGACAACTATTTTCGTTTTCCTGATCAAAAAAATTATAAAATGAACTTGTTAGTGAAAACATGGCCAACCAGCCATTTAACCTCCGCCCTCACAACAGAATCTCCTGCCACCCCAGGTAAAACTGTCTAGTACCGCCAATGGTCTTAACCCTAAATCTAGTCTTATTTGGGGAGGCGAAGACAAAGGGTTTAAAAAAAAAATCGAGGTTTGGGAACATAATGTGGATCCACAACATCATCACTTTGAGCCGCAGAATGATTGTGTCGTTAGCAGAAGGGGTTACCCAGGTCATCATTCATATATCATGCAACATGCAAAAGACACTTGAATGGTATTACTAGAAGTGGAAGACCATGACATTTTCTGCATAGGCTGGCAATGCTGGTGTATCGTCTTTTTATTATATATTGGTGATCAAAACAATTATTTAATGTTTGGCATGTTAATTGATTACTTTTCAATTAACATTTTATCATAAAACATCATTGGCTTGGTGTTCTGTTCTGGCCAGATGGCTCATCTGTGTCCAATTGGTATTGTTTATCAAGGAGTGGGTATAGATTTCTCTGTGACCCTGCATTTTTAAATGGCCTGACAACTGCAGGTGGACAATAGTCCATATGTCAAATCCCACAATAGCCTCTACATCTATCAGGATCATTTGTACAGCAAGTTCTCAAGGAATCCTTTATGCACCAGATGAGAACATAAAATATTTTTTGATAGGCAAACATATGGGCAATGGGCCATCGGCAGGACTATGTATCAATATGTACCACTACCTGCACACATACTGTTCAAGTACTGTACAAACATACACATACATGTGGGACACACGAGTGGACAGACACACACTTATATCACTGAGTCATCAATAATAGTAGGCCACCAAACGGCTTATGTTTTATTACAGGAAACTGTAAATGTGATAGTCAGAGTCGGTTTCTCTACACAACAAAATGAACTATGTTGGCTAGTGTTAGTTTAGTTGGCTAGTGTGGCTAAGTACGAACTAGTTTGAAGATGATAACAATAAATATTAACATAGGTAGATTGGACACGACCCTATTGAGATGCATGCCTACAATGATGCAATACTAAGGGGGGGGGGGGGGCGAAGGCGACGCCGCTACAGTTTACAGAGAATTGGGACATTTCTTGGTTCTCGTGAACGTGCAAATCTAGGGCTAAGGGACAAGACGATAAGTAAGGGATAGTACTGGGATTTGTCCTGAATCCCACAGGCATGTGGAGGGAGACAAGCTTATGAATCAACACTGACACACATGCATACTGTATATGTTATCAGAGCTGTGCAGAGTTGCTGTTCAGGCACAATTTGGACTGATGACTTGGCCCTATACTCCTACTTTGGACATGCAAGGTTTCAGCCTAAAACGGTTGGTGTGGATCTATTTTAACAGACCAAGGGAAGTAATAGACCCTTTTAACATGATATCTGACCACTTTCGGTGATGGAAACTGATTTACTTTGTATACCAGCATTCATCAGTGTGATTTTTTTTACAATACTAAATTAGTAATGAAATATTGATTCTGATTTTTATTGTTTTAATATTAACAACCTTTGTAACATTGTAGTGACAGGATATTGTTCTGCCATGACTCGGGCTGGTAAGGTGCAGTGGACTGAGTACCACTCAAACAATTCCTGTCCTGTAATACACCAACATCACAATACATTCTATAAAATATTCAATTTCAGCTTCCAAAATGAATCTAGTAATATCCACCAGGACAACTGCACTCACTTATTCAAGAAACTAGCAACCCCAACATTTATCACAAAAATATGCCCGCAGTACGTTTGGATAGAGGTTAGCACATCTCGCTCACAGTCTGAAGATCCGGCTTTGCATTCGTAGGTTAATTTAAGCCCCGGAATTGCCCAAAGAAGTGACTGTGAGTGTGAATGGCTGTTTGCCTATACCCTGTCTGTACCCTGCCTCTCGACAAAGGTCACCTGTGATAGGCTCCATTTGACCACCAACCTGAGGTCAAGTGGTACAAAACAAAAAAGAATGCTCTTGACAACCTTTAATAATGTGTATTTTTTTCATAACATTTTTGATTGTCTCTACCTACATTGCAATTACTTCTGCCAGAACATATTGATTTAGATGAATACAAATCACACCTGTGACTCACTGATAGCAACCCGAGGTGCAGCTATAATGGATTTATGTTAATGTCAATTGTATGTGGTGGAATGACATGATATAGCAATAGAGTTATGAGAGCAAATGCGAGTCCAACCCAGTCCCTAACTTACAATTCCAACTAGGTAACTTTGATATTGCTTTCACTTTATTATATGCTATATACTATATTATTGCTATTTTGTCATCGTTATGGAAAGTGCTTTGTTACAGCTGTAGCTGTTATGAGATGCGCTATATACCAGTAAAAAAAGTTGTATTGTATTCAGGGTTATTAGTTTGGGATTTTTCATTTTAGTTTAGTTTTTATTTCGTTTTGACTTTTTATTTCTAATTCAGTTAGTTTTAATTAGTTTTTAGAATAGATTTGTTAGTTTTTATTAGTTTTAGTTTTGGGGAAAATGCTTAGTTTTAGGTTAGTTTTTATTAGTTTTAGTTTTAGTTTTTTAGAAGTTGATGTATTTGTCAAGTGCGTCTTTTCTTTTTTTACAGTAACAAGTGTTGTTTATTCAAATAAAGATAACATTTGACAAATGTATTAACTTACTAACAATGTATGAATAACCATCAACAAATAAAACATAACAGTCCACTTAAACCTAAGTGCAATAAGGCCAACAAAAGTGCAGTGCATTAATGCTGCTTCTAAAGTGAAAATGCAGGTGAAACAAGCAACATAAAACATAACATAAAAACCTGGCAATTGAACAGGAGAGTGCAGACTTGTAACATCAGAATATATGTCAACAAATTTAAGTCCTTCCGTATTGAAAATGTGTGTGCGTGTGTGTTTGTGTGTGTGCGAGAGAGAGAGAGAGAGACAGAGAGAGAGAGAGTGAGAGGTTTTTCCCCTTGAGCAATATGCCGCACGAGACCCGTCTCCGTGACAATGCATTTGCTTTTGTCCGAGACACAATCATAATCAAAATAATCCCAGATGGGTCGTTTTCTCCCAACTTTCGCCATTATGATTGTTGTGGACTGAGCTCTACAACTAGTTTAGGAAGTAGGAACCATTGTTCCAGTTTGTTTTCCTTCCGGTCCAAGTTTTGGACAGGAACGCTGCCCCCAACCACCCCCCCACCCCCCTGTTTCCGCCATACGAATGCATTGACGCACTGCAGGCAACCAGCAGTATGACAGTACAGACGTCCTGAATAAACTCAAACGTTACGAAATGCAATTCTGAGCCAGCGTGCTTTACACTAGCAGGGTTACAAAAATAATATTTTTAGTTTTGTTTTATACCCATCAGACCTAATTGTAAACGCGTTACGTCACTTCAGACGCCGAGGTGCCGTACGGCTGTACAACTGTCGTAAAACCGGTAGCGCTGTGTTTTACATTTTAAATGATCACAAAAGCTTACAAAGACGAAAACGGATGGTATTTTCGCTACGATAATTGTTCGTTCTGTTGGTCTTGTGAGCAGACAACGCCGTTTTAGTTAGTTATCGTTTTCCCCAAAACATTTTCGTTTTTATTTTATTTCGTTAACGAAAATGTTATTTTAATTTTAGTTTTCGTTATTTCGTTGCCGTAACCTTGATTGTATTGTACATTTGAAATTTCTCACATTTACTTGTCTTAATATTGGTGTCAAAGTTAGTCATTACACAATGTATCTCTGCACATGTTTGCCAGCATATTATACAGCTAATACACTCAGTGGAGCACAGTTTTGATTGCCGATGATTTGATTGTGTATGAATTATTTTCAGAAAACAGGAAATTGAAGAAACTGTAAAAAACAAAAAAAAACAATAAAAATATATTTTAAAATCGTATACAATATTCATAATAAGCAAATATTGCAAGCAATTCAGCATGACAGTGGGAGTGTAATTAGCTGTCTTGTGTTGCTTCAGCCTGATAATTCTACTTGATGATAATTAATAACGATCCACTAGTGACGCGTTCATGCATACCATCTCATGGCACCCTTGTGACATCTGATAAAGCTGGCGTGAAGATGCTGGTTACACATGTGACATGAAAGCTAACATGATGTGAACTGGGAATACATTTTGTATTCAAGCTTCATCAAGTGTGCAGATGCCTTCATAATACAGTATGTAAAATAAACTGAATGTGCAAGTGTTGCAAATGGTGGCCCTGTAATGATCTCAGATTTAGATATATATTTGTATCGGATTTTAGGCAGCGCTCAAAAGACATCGAAGCCATTACGTTTTTCTTTAGGGAGAACAAAATAGTGTCTATTGCACATTTCATTTAAGAGCTTATGGAGTAATATATATACTTATATACACACACACATATATACTAATATATATACACACATATATACTAATACATATACAGTATATCTTTATCTATCTATTTATATCCATCCATTATCCCAACCGCTTAACCTCACAAGGGTCGCGGGCGTGCTGGAGCCTATCCCAGCTGTCTTCAGGCAGTAGGCGGGGTACACCCTGAACTGGTTGCCAGCCAATCGCAGATCTATATCTATATCTATATATGTATCTATATGACCTATTCTACCAAATTGGTTGAAATTGCTGTCCCACAATGTAAATCAAATTTTAAAAAAACAATGAAGTGTTCAGACATTGAATATTTAGTAATATGTTATGATCTATTTTATCACAAGACATTAATTGAGATACTATTAAGCTGAATGTATGAATATGTAAAAAGTCATATATCACTTCCTATTGGGAGGTGGCTGTCCCAATCTCTAACTACTAAATTTCAATTCGATAAAATGTAGAAGATTTTTGCCAATTTAAAAAAATATTTTACTTTAATATAATGTTTTGGTTGCTATTAAATGTATGGTGAAAAATTTACATTGATTTTGTAGATTTTTTTCAAATTAGACGTTTTTATGTAAAAAACCTGTCCCAACTTTTCATCTCACTACCGAAACGCAAAGAGTATTTGTCTGTAGGCAGGCCTTGGTTTTAGCCACATCCCCAGAAATTTCACCAGTAAGAGACATTGCCTTCATCAATGACCACATGGCGAGTAATTAGTTGACAGCATTAGTAAGTATGTACCCTCCAAAGTCAGAAAATCACATATAGTAAAAATAATATATGTAATATATTTTGTAATAGTCATGAATTAAGGGTTAGGTTAAGCAACAAGTGTCTTTTTTTCTGAAAGGTCAAAGCTATAAATAACAATGCATAGTCAAATCCATATTGTGCAAGCTTTTATAGGTCAAACTTAGAAACCAAAATTAAAATAACCCGTATCTCAATAACCTGATGCGCTAGGGGAAAAAAAGTAAAGGATTTTTTTTTTTTTTTCAAATCAGTGTCAAAAATATGTTTAGGGACACTCTGATTTAAAAAAAAAATGCTGTTGACCAGTGTAATTAAAGCCTCCATTAATCAGACATTGTTTACCTTTGCTAACTTTTTTTTTACACCTAATAGGCAACTTCATTAAAAATAATTGCAAGAATTTCATAACTGTAATTGATCCTCTAGCTCCAGCAAACCTGACAACACAAGCAATTGACACTTGATTAAATTAATCAAACAACACACCAGTGACCTGGGCATTTGTTGAAGAATGAAATATACATCATCTAGTGAATGTATATATAGTGGCTATAAAAAGTCCACACAGCAAAAAGTGAGGCGTTTGTAATATACAGAGCTGGGCATTCTGCCTATGCTTTAGTCTGTCTATGAATTCTCGTCTGTATTTCAGACCCACGTACGTCACACGCAGGTGCCGCACTCCCGACACGCAGCCAAATAAAGAAAAAATAAAACAGTGTTGTGTACCTTTCGGTTCCACAGACGGAATGACATGCCCCGTTTTGTTTTATTTGATGATGCCCAGCTCTGGTGATATTAAAAAAAATAGCCAAGCATAAAAGTTTTCCTCCTATAATGTTACCTATAACCTGTACAGCTCAACTGAAAAAAGGTATTTTAGAGGAAGTAAAAAAATAAAAAAATAAATGAGATAATGTGGTAGCATACGTGTGCGCACTCTTTTATAAGTAGGGGTGCAGCTGTTTTTGAAATTGACAAAGCTCTGAATCAGCACACACCTGCCACCATCTAAAGTGCCTTTGATTAACCCCAAATCAAGCTGTTCTAGTGGGCCTTTCCTGACATTTTTGTTGTCACACCATACAAGTTACAAGTTGGGGGTGTTAGGTTAGGGGATGTCGTTACTATTTGTCATCTGTGGGATTGTGAAGCCCTTTGAGACTCTTTCGCGATTAAGGGCTATGAAAAAATAACCTGATTTGACAACTATACAAGCCATAGTCTTTACAGAGCTTCCACAGCATCCGAGGAATCTCATTGTTCAATGGTGTCAATCGGGAGAGGGGTTCGAAATAATTTCCAAGGCATTGAATATACCATGGAACACAGTGATGACAGCCATCATCAAGTGTAGAAAATATGGCACAACCGTGATATGACTAACACTGGGAATTCCCTCAAAAACCAATGAATAGACAAGAAGAGCAGTAGTTACCAAGAGGCCAGCACGAACAATGAAGGAAAGACTTCCTGGTCAAGCCCATATCTCACTGAGCGGCGAAGGTTTGAAAATGTGTGTGTGTCGAGGTTATGGGCAAGATGGAAGTCTTGGCTTACAAAACACGCACACTTTAAGTCTCCCAAACACATTTGGGAAAATGTGTCTCATGAAACCAAGGTTGAACTTTTTGGCCATAATTCCAAAAGGTATGGTGTGCACAAACACAACACTGCTCATGATCAAAAGAACACCATAATGACAGGAAAGCACGGTGCTGGTAGCATCCTGATTTGGGGCTGTTTTTCTTCATCTGAAACTGGGGCCTTAGGCAAGGTTGACGGAATTGCAAACAGGTACAAATACCAGAAAGAGTTTGCATAAAACCTTCAAGCTTCTGTGAGACAGCAAAAAAAAAAAAAAAAAAAGTCAGTAAATGCGTACTAGAACATGTCATTTATTTGGTATTAATCACAGGCATGTTATGCAACTGCCTTGCCTCCGTTGTTTATTTTTACTTCCCCTCTATGAAAGATTTAATTTTGTTTTTTTTCCTCACTTGAGTTGTAAAAGTTATAAGTCATGTTAGTTGTGGAAGAGGTTTGATTTACTGTATCTTGGTCTCATTTTTTTTGTATTCCGAAAACCTAGCCTTTGAACAGGGGGGTGTAGACTGATTATTCCAACTCTAATATCTCCACCTCAAAATCAATCCTTATGCTGAATTTACTTCATTTACTTATTCAATGGACTCCAGAAAACATTATTCCATCATCATTGATAATGCACCCGATTAGTTAGCGCTAAACATCAAGGTACACATCAAGAATTGCCCAAGGTGGTGCTTCAATAACTCATTGGTTTCACATCGCTTATCACAAAACATTGGCCATCAATTTTAGAGAATATCAAATTTCAATAGTTTATTTTATTCAGACAATGTGGTTCTTTTTTTACCTCTATTCGTTTGTACATCATTCTGCCGTCTTCATCAGGAGCTTAAAAAGACCTCTTGACCTTTGTTATCTCTAGCCATATTTCTCACGCCCTACGAGCGAGGCGGTGGTGAGGCTGGCCAACCCCAGCCAGCCATCGAAAGGGTGTCCCCGGCGCTGCTCCCCACCCGCTAGCCAGCCTAGTCCTGGCTACGAAGAAACCTGGTTTCTCCTGCCAGTTTGCTTGTCTCAAAGATTAAGCCATGCAAGTCTAATTACATGCGCCCTGTAACCTAAACTGACTTGTAACCTTCCAAGCCTTTGTATGATCGGAAGGATACACCCTTGTGATTTTCCCATCTACCATCAAGATAGCCGCCGCTGCCATCCTGTCAGCATGGCTCTGTGAAACATGCACACGGGGAGGCGAGTGGGGGGGGGTTGGATGTACAGGAATTACTTGGATGTGCGGTGTCCGGGGCGCAGACAGAGTACAGCAGCATCATGAGGAGGAAACCGACTACTTTATTAGCGTGGTGAATAACATGAATGTAATCTATTTTATTGATAGTTGAAGGTAAGAAGTGGAAATGATGTCTCTTTGCGTATTTACGTTGTCTGTGCATCGCGGTTTAGATGGGGATATTCCAATTGATCACAATTACCACAAGTAATTCTGTCTACTCACGAATGTAAAGTTTTTTTTTCAAATGTTTCACAAACTGGAATTTTGACCTTAACCCAAATATTGACGGCATATAAATATAGTCTCTCTCTCTCTCTCTCTCTCTCTCTTTAATGGGAGAGTACCAACAATTGTGTCCATTTGTGTACCCAGCATATGAAACTTGTATTGTAGAACATTGTAGAACAAATGTAGATTTGAAATGTAAAAATCCAAACTGGAAAAAGCTGCAATGGCTACAACCAAGGTTCTTGTTTACATGAAGTCAAACAGATTTCTGATCTCTGGAGGCAAAAGGCTTCTAAACTGAGGTGTTTCATCATTCTGGTGACATAAAGCCATTAATTAGAAAACATTATTTCTCTTTCACATGACGGCATAAGCGGACCCATCCTCATTTCAGTTCTCCAAAATGGATCCAGGTGTGAGAGGAAATAGTCCATGTTATTAATGGTTTAATTCTGAGGGGGAAATAGCACAAATTACTACTATGATTAATGAGGGAGAACAGGAGAGCAAAAGCCATTCACTTTGCACCTGCCCAAAGTTTTCTCATGAGTTTTACCCAAAAAATGATCCAGATAAACGGTACTGAGAGTAAACTGTGTGCTTTATGTTCCAAGTTTATTGGTTAGCTCCAAATTCATGCAGTTTCTTAAAAAAAACGTTTTCAGATACAGTAGTTACCTGTTAAAAAATGTAGTCATTAACATAATGCAATTACCAACATACTTTACACATACATTACAGTAATGTAACTTTCAAAAATTACTTTCAAATTACTCCAATACCAAATATGGTAATACAGACAAGTAAATATGATTTTATTTCTATTTCTATTTGTCTAGTTTTTTTGGGTCTTATGTTTAATTAAACCATGTAGCCAACAAGATACACTCTACTTATGGGAAGTTTGTCTCTCTCAGAGAACAGGCACTTTTACCTTAGCTCCCAAAAAGGAGTCTTTTGCCCCAAGACCATATTAGGAATTTTCCGGATTATAAGTCGCAGTTTTTTTTTCATAGTTTGGCCAGGGGTGCGACTTTTACACTAGAGTGACTTATGTGTGAAATTATTAATATATAGTTGCAGTAGAACATGATTATTACTGTCATGGCTTGTTATTGCTGAATTTTTTGATGATTTGTCACCCTCTGCAGGCGCTTTAGCGTGATTGAATCTGTCCCCAATATTTCTAACTTGTCTTCTTATTGGCAGATTTAATCACGACACCTCCAGTTCATAGTTCAAGTAGTCTGCTAAGCGACATGTTATCTTGACGTGTTTACAGCTTGGTCAATCTGCAGAGGGAGACAAAACATCATAAATACAAGTCAGCACTAACAAGCCATGACAATTACCTTTATATTAATTTCACATGTTATTGTAACCCACATAAAGAAACATAAGATGAATCCTTAAAGCTATTAAAATGCATGAATAATTTAAACGGTTAATTTTTTTTTTTTTTTAAGTAGGTAATTAAAATAGTATGATAAAAGACAATTTGATTGTCTATCAATCCATCTATACAAAATATTGTACTGTTCCTTTAAATGCGCCATGTTTGTCTTTGGTCTTCCGTCATCAGCCAGCCGCGCACATCCAAACACACACACACAGACATGGGGTAGTGATGGGCATAACAGTTCTTTTAAGTGAACTGAATCATTAGAATCAGTTCATCAAAAATGTGTATATATATACACTTATTATATTATTATTACTTATTATAATTGGTGCGTTTGGATTATCATTGCTAACAAAAACCTATACGTTTGCATTGATGTACTGTAATCACGTCATGCAATAGTCGTATTCGTGTTTGGTGATAATGCACTGGACTTTCAAAAAAAAAGAAAAAAACCACCAAAAAAAAGCCACATTTTATGGCATTTTATGGCTGGTGCGACTTGTACCCTGGAGCGACATTTAGTCCGGAAAATACGGTAGGTTCTTCTGTAGCCCTATATTTTCCCTTAACTTCGCAAAACATATGAAGGGGAACTAAACCTCAACATTTTAAGGCAAGCATTATATGTGTAGTCAAAACAAAACAAATAATATTGCATTCGTGGAATAAGTATTGAACTAATTTGTCAATGCGGGGTTGCGTGAAGTCATTATCAGCTGCAGACATGAAGTGACTTCCAAACTACAGTAGCGTGTTGCCTGCTCATACTGTAGAACTGTCAGCTGATTATTATTATTATTATTATTGTACTATTGTTGTGTTTTGGACATTAAGTTGTGCATGACTGCAGCTCTGAAAATCTTATATGTGCTGCTTAAGTATATAGACTACATAATGGCAATTTTAATTGTTTTCATTTTTTTATTAACATGTACAATAGATGAGGACTTTCAGGATCATGGTTTATTATGTAGCTTTTGTACATGTAATGAAATCAAAACATGTAGCTTGTCATTGCTGAATACTACTACCTTTTCTTTGGTAATAGAGCAGTCATGAAATAAACATAGCGCCCACCGTAAGCGCGTGGATGCTATTTTTAAAACATGTTTTTTAGAACAAATAATTCATTTATTCTGTTACAAATAAAGCTATAATTTTAGTCAGTACGTCTCCGATAAATTGCTGTTTGTCCCGGGTCATCTGCTTCGGTATAAACTGACTTAATTTGCTTTGAGTTGCCGTAGAATGAGTTATACTGTACTAGCATGTGAAGGAACTGCAGTGAATGCTGCAGCAGTTGTTGTTGTTTTGGGGCGAGACACACCACGTTTAGAAGACAGTGAGCTTGCCCTCTCTCCTCTAACTGCACTGTTGGATTAACAGTTCTGATATATCTATGCAGGTTTGTGTTGGAACCTGCTCTTACAGTTATTTTCGTTTTGCAGTGAAGGCAGTCTGCTTTGTTGCTCCCAATATCTTTCACCTGCAGTCAGATTAGTGCTAAAATCAAAGCAGCTCTAACCAGGAAGCGTTAGGTCAATGCAGTATTATCAAATGTTTGATAATACAGCATTAGTATTCTGTCGGTGGTAAATCTATGGGCACTTCTCTATGTGATGGTGTCCCTCTACTCGTTTGTGCATTTTCCATTTTTCCTCAAACCTTATCTGAGCCAACAGGGCTTTGACTTTATGGAGCACTGTGCGCCGATGGTCTCAAAACATGTTACCCTGAGTGGAGAATGAATTATTGTACATTGGCATGGCGCCAAATGTTAAACCAAATTTTAAAGCAGTCGCCTCACTTGACATCGCCATCACGTGTGTGCTGCGTTTTTCTGGGGTGTGATGTGACCAGATGCAAATGATCAACATTGTTTTTCCTGATTGTTAATTTTGTTTTCATTCTTTCATGTCTTTATGTCACTGATAGTGATTAAAACAAATGGATTTACACAGATTATAGCCCTCAGCAGCTTCTTGGGCTGGGGAAACAAACTCCTCCTCAGTCTTTCCGTGTTGGTCCTGAGCAGCCTGTATCATTTCCCTGATGGCAGCAGGAAAAAGAGTTTATTGTTGGGGTGGCTGGGGCCCTGAGCAATCTTCCTGGCTCTTGATGCAGCGCTTCATGTAGATGTCCTGCAGATTGGGGACAGTGATTTTGATGGTCTGCTTATATGCGCTTTAATCTGTTGTTAGACCTCTGTGCCCCTCAGATAGTCCTCAAAATATTTTTCCTCTCCATCCCCATGGGCTTTGTGCACTCAGACTCTCCTCTTTTTTGTTAATCCTAGTCAGAACCTTTTTTTTTCCTTAATGCCATGTATTTGTTTCTCGCAGCCTTCTGCACTTGGTGTGGGTGGTGTGGCAAAACAGAAAAGTTTGACAGGACCTTTCAAAAGAGAGTAAGTGATCCTTCCAAATAAGCATAGAGCTCCACTTCCACACAATACACCTTAGTGTATTACAAATTTGACATTTGTTAGCCAACCCACAACACCCACACAATGAGTTCAGAATTGCATTTGGCCAATAGATTTGAAAAGCTAGCTCGAATTCGTCGTCAGTGTACCTCGGCCCTAGTGTAAATGTATTTCCGACCAACGCCGCATTGACTCTGTTCCTGATGGTCTAGTAAGTAGCTTTCCATGCTCAAATCAAAATGATAATGATGTTAGCTATTGGAAATTTGCGTGCTAGCAATAGCCATCAGCTTGATCGTTCACTATTCCACACTGACACAACCAGCTATGCAACAAACTCAAGAAAAAACAATGTAATGACTGCAAACCACAAATAGGCAGTTTGAAATATATAGGAAACTAATGTGGAAAAATCTGTTATACTGCAATGTTTCCCCAAGAAAACTTGCTTAGCCTGGTGTAGAGAAGCCGACTGGTGTCATAATAGATATTTCATTTCCGTCAGTGTGTAGCCGCGCAGGCCATACATCTGACCACACTGCGTACAAGTGTATAGTATTTACATTCGTGCTAATGGTCAATTTCATGTGACGGAAATAAAACAGATGATTAAAAATATCACTTACCATAGCTGCACATCAACAAGCTGTGGCCGTTTTTATTCCAACAAGTATTAATTATGACAGTAACGACAGTGCAGAATTTGCTATCCACCCACCCATCCATTTTCAGAACCACTTATCCTCACAACGGTCGCAAGAGTACAATGTAGTTGTCATTAGTTTGCACAACTCGGCATCCCCGCTTTTGTTTACGTTGCCTCCAGTGCCTATGGTGGCTGCCAGACCAGACAACAATGCATGTAGGTCCTGCTATCTCGTCTGGGATGTTGAAAGTGATTCAATGTCGATTAAATCCTCATGATCATAGTATCCAGCAGCGAAGTTAAAATCGCAGTTAAAAAGGAAATGCAGGGCTCGTTCGTCATCACATTGCGGCGTCATGAAGCCACGACCAACCCCCCCCCCCCGGCTCATAATACACTTCGTGTACATATTTTGGTATTATTGTGTCATTTTGTGTACATGACAATAGTTTCTCATGATTATGTAATAATAGTTTGAGAGAAAAACGGGATTATTGTGTTTTTTGTTAACTACGGTGACTGCAAAACAAGTCAGAGCTGTAAATCAGTAAAAGAACACCCCCCGTGCAATGTGTATATGAGTAGATGAAACAATTTGTTTAGTTCGAAACGTTCTGTGCGGTGTGGACGTGCGGTTGAAAACCAAAGTTAAACCTTCATTTTCAACATTATAATATTATGTTGTTTCGGCACAATTAGATTCACTAATGTAAACAGAAATGCAATTCAGTCCAACTGCAGACAAGGGAGAGCTCAGGATTTAATGACATAATGTGCTGCGTCGATGGCACTCATTGGAAATGTGGTTGACTTCAGTCATAACACTACCGATTTTGTCCATATGGCGCAGCCATAATCAACGAAAAATGAAAAGTTTACACCATCGAAGTAGTGATCGTACTGTGTCAACCAAAAGCAACGTACCTTTGCTGTTATGAGACAAAGAATGCAGAATGTTGAATGCAGCCAACATGTTTCACCACCCAGACACAAAGTGAATAAAATAGTCCAGGCTCTTGACAGCATCAAAGTCTTCCCAAGTGTAGGCATTCTTCTTTAGAATCAAGTAATTCACATTGCTGGGATATCTTGTTTCGGGGAACAAACTGGCTTCATTTGACCAGTCTGATTGTGGAACTACATACTGAACTTTCTCTCCAACCAACTTCACTGTTTCTTCATATCAACTCCGAACGACTGCTTCCAATGTCTAGTGACGAGTGTCCTAATATGACCTTTTGCTCGAAACTAAACATAAGGAGACTATGACCGACAGCGCTTACAATGGAAAAGGCTTCTTGTCGTGTTTTTCTTCCGCATGTATGCCCTCGAATATGGTGGTGGGAAACTAAGCATTGTGCGTAATATGACGTAAAAGAAAAGGGTCTGTTGCTGCTGTGAAACTAATCTCACCCATCCATCCATCTATACATCTATCCATACATCTATCCATTCATCCATCCATCCATCCATCCATCCATCCACAGTGCTTGTTTGTCTTGAGTTGTGTTGTTTACAGTAAGTGATAACATAATATTAGGTAACAGTGATGACAAAATTGTGGAAGACGAGGTTGTGGAGAACCAGTGGGCTGTGTGGATAATGGGAACAGATAAATGAAGATTTCATGTTCAGCTCAGTTCATGACTCATACGACTGTATACTCAGTGGGTAGTGCAGAGCTGACACAATTAGAACACAGGATAGCTCACACATTCAAATTCACAAAGCTTTTTTTTTTAGCTCTACTTCAGGGTTGTGAGGTCCCAGCACAATAGACCCCTGCAAACCAGCTGAGGTCGCCAGCCAAATCACGACTAATTAGGCGTACATCCCATAAGACTGCATTTTGTACAGCATGAACTCCTAAAAACACTCATTCCATTTTGGTTAATAATGTCCTCATCAATAGGCTTCATCAATAGATTTATATTCTGCTTGTTGTTACTGTTTATTCCTCACACTAAAAAATATATGAACAAGCGTCAGAAGTGTTTAATGTGAAGCAAGGTTGACAGCAGGCATTGTGTAGGAGGATCAGTTCAAGTCACCTTCACAAAGAGCTAATGCTTTAGCAACTTGCTTGGCACAATTACTTTCGGAAGTTTTAGAATTATTGTTGACACTTGCATGGCTTAAAGTATTTAGGGTTTTTTTTTTTTTTTACAAGACTCGCCCTACATACAGTATTTGTGTGTGTGTTGCGTAAGTGCTTCCACACTATAGCAAATCAAAGGTGTAAATTAGGGCTGCACCATATTGGAAAAACATGCAATATGCCATATGAATGTTAACTATAGCGATGACGATATTACAGGGATATTTAACATGTACCTAGAAAAAAATCACATTATGTTATTGAATGAAAATAAGTACATTTGTTTTCATACAGCAAAATAAGCAAGCTCAACATGTTCTTAATTGTAATTCCCCAAGATAATAGGTGGCAATGCACATTTAAATTTGCATCTGACTGGTCAAATTCAGATAAAAGCATATAATTCCAGAAGAAAATTGGTGCATGTCTTTGCGATATGCATAGACCATCATCTCGGTATCGATATGTCTTCGATATATTGTGCAGCCCTAATCCACCAAAAGTATGAGTCCATCCAACGGGTGCTAGCAAATCAGAGGCAGAGTAGGGCTGGTCTTGTCTAGAATTAGGGTGACGACAAATCCACACACCCAAACCATATATTTTAGAAAATGGAAGCTAAATATATGAAACATCGAAAACAGCATTAATTAATAATGGGATAAAGGCTAGAGGAAAAAGATTTAGCCTTTTGGAAGTTGGTGCCACAAACTGAAGGAGCCAGTCTCTAGCTTCTGCAATGTGTGCTCAAGGAAATTGGCATGCAGCATTAGCGGGAAGACCTTGAGATGGGCCACAAAGCTTTGGTTTCGTGCTATGACCACCCTAGGATAGTAGACGTTAAAAATTAGGATTCGGACTGTAACCGATATAAATGGCAGGTATGTTATGGTTTCTGGAACACTTCATGGTGCTCCTATTTTACTAGTTTGTGTTCATGGCCCTAATTGGTACAATAGTTCTTATTTTACAAATGTTTTACTGCTTTTCCGAATATTCAAAGCCATTATATAATTATGGGGGGTGATTTTAACCTTGTTCAGTACCCGGTGCTGGATCGTTCATCTAATAAGACAGTTTCACTTATGCGGTCGTCAAGGACTTTGCTGACTCTTTCCCAGCAATATGGTCTAGGGATAGACCGATTATCGGCCGGGCTGATTAACGGGTCCGATGTTTGGCATTTTCGCGATTATCGCATCGGCGATTTTTTTTCTTTAATTTTAAGGCCGATAAATTAAAAGCTGGTTTATTGCAGCTTGCTGTTGCATGGTTCTCTCTCTCTCTCTGCTGCACGACTGGCCCTGCACAGGCAGATTGGCCCGCCCACAGCACCATCTGATTGGTTCCTTGTGTAGTGGGTAACAGCCAATCAGCGAAAAGCTGCCTGTGTCTCTCTCGCTACTAGAGTAGCACGGCACAGCACACGCTACTTGAGCAGAACGGCACAGGAGAAATTCAAGCTATTAAACAGACTTTGAGGAAATGTTAATAAATGTCAGTCTACTATAACTGACAACCACTTGTAACATTACTATGAGCCCTTCAATGTCTTATAAACACAAGGGGCAGTTCTGCTTGCCACAGTAAGATGTCTTGCCTATACGAAGCTAACGGCTCCGTCATTGTCACAATGCAGAGGTGAATGCTTTGTGAACGACATGGCTCCGGACAGCAGTGAAGTTGCTGACATGACAGGGAAATGTTGATAAAAGTAAGAGGTGAGTGAGTGCGTGTCTGTGTGTAACCCACGTCATAAAAAGCTAAACTCGACTCAACTTTATAGAGCACTTTAAAACAACCACCGCTCCATACAACGTAGTGCTGTACATGGTGCAAAAATTGATGGCAAAGTACTGTAAGAGAAAGTCCGGTCACATGCATTTAGAGCAAAAAGTGTCACTTTTTCTGCTTAGAAAGTAAGAACACACACATAAAGCAATGGAGAGAAGACAGCCGTGTTTGATGAGATTATTTTTCTGGCAAGCAGCTGCGTTGAGGATAGACTTTTCTGTTTTTGAACTTTAAAACAAATGTGTGAAAGATAAACATTTCAGTTGTAGTGGATTTTTAGAAAACTATTTACTGTGGTAAACTTTAAAGAGATGTTTGTTTTCATTGAAGTTTCAGACATGCATCTGAGCCTGGGAGCTCCCGACACTATTTGTTAGATTTGTAAAACAAACTTGTCTATTTTCTAAGATCTAAAAAAGCTTTAAAATATTGTAAATCACTAAAGTTTTTTTAATATACAGGTGCTTAAAGGCTTTTAAACCAAGTCAAGTGTTGGAGTTTTTATTTTTCAAAATTTTGACACCATTTTAGCCCTTTTTTCTACACATGAATATCGGCTTCAAATATCGGTTATCGGCCTCCTTGATTACTAATAATCGGCATCGGTATCGGCCCTGAAAAAAGCATATTGGTCTATAAGATAAGGTAAAATAAGCTAAGAAGGCCTTTATTGATCCCACAGTGGGGACATTTTCAGTGTTACAGCAGCAAAGATATAGGTCACACAGGGACAGTGGCATAATGTAGCCATTAATGTATAACATTAACGGCAAACATTCAGGATCAAACCTATGTAAATATATGCAGTAACATGTGTATATACACATGTATATACACACCAACATACATCTACATAAAAAGTATGAGGAACACTCATTTTAGCCTGTACATAGTACAGAGGAATAATACTCTTAAGTAAGTGACAGTGCTGCAGTGCTGTAGTGAAATGTAAGGAACAGCATAGGATACAAATAAAACTAGACGAACAGTAGTGGGGAATGTTGAGTATTGCACGGTACTACAGTAGTGGGGAATGTTGGGTATTGCACGATATGAGCCCAGGTGCAGTACTGCACAATTGCACTAATGTCTGCCAGTTTGTAGAGACTACACAATGTTCTTGTTAGAGAGTCTGACAGCAGCAGGCAAGAAGGAGCGGCGGAATCTCTCCTTTGCACAGCGAGGGTGTAACAGTCTGTCACTGAAGGAGCTGTGGAGTGCTGTTAGGGTGCCCTGGAGGGGGTGGTCAGGGTTCTCCAGCATTGATGACAGCTTGGCCAACATTCTCCTGTCCCCCACCGAGTCCACAGAGTCCAGGGAGCAGCCCAGGACACAGCCGGCCCGCCTGACCAGTTTGTCCAGCCGCTTCTTGTCCCGGGCCGAGACGCCGCCTGCCCAGGTGATTACTCCCTGGAAGATGACCGATGCAACCACCGAGTCATAAAAGTTCCTGAGGAGCGTCCCCTGAACCCCAAAAGACCTCAGTCTCCTGAGTAGGAAGAGTCTGCTCTGACTCTTCCTATAGAGGCGTCTGTGTTGTCGCTCCAGTCCAGTTTATTGTTCAGATGAACACCAAGGTACTTGTAAGTTGAGACTCTCTCAACATCTGTTCTCCGGATATTCACTGGTGCAGGTGCAGAGTGATGGCGCCGACCAAAATCCACCACCATTTCTTTGGATTTCCCCGCATTGATCAGGAGGCGGTTCTGCTGGCACCAGTCCACAAAACCCTGAGTAAGTTCTCTGTACTCCCGATCATCTCCGCCTGTGATGAGGCCAACAATCGCAGAGTCGTCACAGAACTTCTGCAGGTGACAGGTAGGGGTGCTGTAGTTGAAGTCCGAGGTGTAGAAGGTGAACAGGAAGGGAGCCAAGACAGTTCCCTGTGGGGCCCCCGTGCTACAGAGGAGCATGTCAGACACACAGTCCTGTGTCCTCACATACTGTAGCCGGTTTGTGAGGTAGTCCTGGATCCATGTGGTGAGGTGGTGGGCCACCCCCGCCTGCTGCAGCTTGTCTCCCAATAGGGTGGGCTGGATGGTGTTGAAAGCACTGGAGAAATCAAAGAACATGATCCTCACAGTGCTCCCCGCCTTCTCCAGATGGGAGAGTGAAGTGTGGAGGAGGTAGATGACCTCCTCCACACTGATGCCAGTCTAGTATGTGAACTGGAGTGGGTCCATTGAGGAGCTCACCAGGGGGTGCAGGTGGACAAGGACCAGTCTCTCCAGGGTCTTCATCAGGTGAGACGTCAGCGCCACTGGTCTGAAGCTGTTGAGCTCCTTCGGGTGGGGGGTCTTTGGCACCGGGACCAGGCAGGATGTTTTCCATAGCTGGGGGACTCTGCCCAGCTTCAGGCTCAGGTTGAACATGTGCTGGACAATTCCACACAGCTGGTCTGCGCAGGATTTGAGGAGCTGGGGGCTGATGCCATCTGGACCCGCTGCCTTCCTCGTCTTCATCTTCATCTCTAATATGGTCTTACTGATCCTTTGAGACATACATTTACGAATGCTAGGACTTACCCCTTTTTTTCACATGTTCACCATACGTACTCACGCATTGAATTTTTCTCTTAGATGTTCCATTGCTTTCAAAGGTTGTCTGTGTGGACTATCACAGTGTTGCAGTATCTTATCACGCACCAACGTCCATTGATTTGGCTTTGCTTACTCGAACTGGCTCACCTAAAATGTGGAGGTTTAATTCTGTGCTTCCGGATTTAACTAGGGGCACTTTGGGAGGCATCTAAAGCCTATATCAGAGGCCAACTCATCTCTTTGTCTCTAATAGGAACAAAATAGGATGATTCTACTATTTCTGGTCTTCTTAGGGACCTTAAAGAGGTTGACAAACAGTATGCTATTAATCCTGATGGCTCTCTTTATAAACAGCGTGTCACTTTGCAGATGGACTTTGATCTGGCTTCCACCACAAATGTCATGATTTCTTATGAAATCCAGACAGCGTTTTTATGAGTCTGGCGATAAAGGAGGGAAGCTTCTTTCACATCAGGCAAGGGTTGAGGCATCTGCTAGAGTAATCCCGAAGATAAAATCTGCTTCAGGGGCTACCATAATGGATCCGAGCAGCATAATTATGCCACTCTTCACACTTCAGATGCTCCTCCCCCTCCCGAAGTCCTACTGGACAAGCTTGACTTTCCTCAAGTGGATAATGCTAATGTAGAAGTTTTGGGTGCCCCAATCATACTTGCAGAGGTCCAGGAGACTATTATCTCACTCCAGAGCGGCAGGGCCCCTGGACCTGATGGTTTCACTGTTGAATATTATAAGACTTTTTCATCTTTGCTTTGTCCCATCTTGAGAGACATGTACAATGAAGCCTTTGTCCTTGGCCGTCTCCCTACCCTGTCAGAGGCCACCATTTCATTACTTCTTAAGAAGGACAAAGATCCCTTGATTTGTGTCAGTTATAGGCCTATTTCTCGTTTAAATGTTGATTTTAAAATTCTTTCGAAGATTCTTGCCTCTTGACTGCAGCGCGTCTTACCATCTATCAATGGACCAGATCAGACTGGCTTTATGCTTGGTAGACAGTCTTCCTCCAATACTAGACGGCTTCTCAACATCATCACTTCTAAAAGTTCCTTGGCGCCCGAGGTTGTGGTGTCACTCGACGCAGAGAAGGCCTTCGACAGGGTTGAATGGGGCTTTTTGTACAGTCTGTCCAAATTTGGGCTGGGCTTAGACTCGGTCAAACTTCTTTATTCTTCTCCGAAGGCTTCGGTCCGGAGAAATGATATGTTGTCTCCCTATTTTCCTTTACATTGTGGCACTAGGCAAGGCTGCCCACTTTCCCCATTTTTTGACAAGTTGGACAAGCTGATTTCAATGTTCCTATGGGCTGGTAAACCGACCAGGATTGGAAAATCGGTTTTGCAGTCTCCCAAGGACAAAGGAGGTTTTGCCTTGCCGGTTTTTAGATATTATTACTGGGCAGCTAACATACACAAACTTCTGTTTTGGATGTGCGAGGAGTCAGACTTGCTTCCTTGCTGGGTGGATTTAGAAAAGGGACTATCACCATTTTCTTTGCCTTCACTTTTATGCGCGCAATTTCCACTCCCCCTATCGCGCCTATTTGGTTGTCCCATCGTGATGAGTTCTGTAAAGATATGGAACCAATACAGGAAGCAGGTTGGGTTCGGGCCCCTCTTCTCGGACTTCTGTTTATATTAACTGTTTTTTTGAACCATCGAGAACTGATCCAGTATACCGGATCTGGTACAACAATGGGATAAAGTCAGTTCATGATTTGTATGTAGACAATATGTTTTGTTCATTTGAACAGCTTTGCGTTTCATTTAACCTCCCGAAGCATCATCTTTTTCGTTTTTTTTCAGTTTAGGAACTTTGTGAAGAAACTTTTTCCTCATTTCCCAAATCGCCCCCCTGAAACTTTACTTGACACTCTTCTTTCTGTGGACCCTGTTGTTAAGGGATGTATTTCTTTGTTGTAGAGGTCTATTTGGTTGGCATTCTCATCGTTCCTGACAGCCATTAAGAATATATGGGAGGAAAGCCTTAGTGTTAAATTAACTGAACAACGATGGAACTCGTGTCCGCTGATAGTGTAGTGGTACACACGCCTGAGTTGTGTGCGGGCAGCGTGGGATCAATTCCCGCTCAGTGACAGTGTCTATGTGTGCCCTGCGACTGGCTGGCGACCAGTTTGGGGTGTAGTCTGCCTTCGCCCATTGACGGCTGGGATAGGCTCCAGCAACTCACCGCGACCCTATATAGGATAAGCGGTTTGGAAGATGACATGACATGACATGACATGACAATGGAACTCGGCTTCGTCTTTTGTTCATGCATCCTCTATTTGTGCATGTCACAGACTTATCCAATGCAAAGTTCTATTCAGGGTTCACTATACTAATGCTAGGCTGTTGAAAATTTACTCCTCTGTGAACGACTCATGTGGTTGGTACAATCTGTCCCCAGCAAATCATGTTCATATGTTTTGGTCGTGCCCCAAGTTAGTGCCACTTTGGGCATTTTTGATACACTTAGTAATGCCTATGGCTGCGTTATTCCTCCAACTCCCTATCCGCGATTTTTGGTATCCCCCCGAATGTGGAGCAACCAAAAATACTTAAACAAGCCTTGGTTTTTACGACTCTTCTGGCCCGCAGGCTAATCTTGCTGCAATGGAAGCTTCCCCAACCCCCTTCACATATTCGCTGGGTGAGATGAAAAATTGAGGTGTTCAATTCATGGCTCTGTAAAAACATTTCATGACATATGGGATTCCTTTGTTCAATATAGTGAGCGTTTGAATATTCCCTTTGACTTGGAGGACGAATAATGTGCATATTTATTTTTTTCTTTATTGCCTTTATTTTTCTTTCATATGTTATTAGTTATCGTTTTTGATTTCGTTAGGCTCTACCTACTTTGTTGACAACCATGTGTGTATGTATGCGTGTGTTTGTGTGTGTGTGTGTGTGTGTGTGTGTGGTTATATGGCCTGTGGGTTGGGATGAGGGTGGGTTAGTGGACATACAAAATATTCTTGAAAATATGACTTCGAGTATTTCAAATTCACTGTATGTTGGGTTTTGTTTGGAATAAAATTAAAAAAAAATAGGATTCGGGTTGGACATTGTTTGAATTTAGACAATTCTGGTTCCGATTCTGGTTCTTAACAATTCTCGGTTCCGATTCTTAAAAAAAAAAAATTTAAAAAAAAAAAGGAAAGGAGCAAGCTAAGCGAGCTACAGTGTAAACTTCTCTGTTTTTTAACCCATGAAGGCCAGGAGTGCATAACCTCGTTTGTACAACTAGAGCCGTGAGGCGCTGTTGCATCTTTCTACCGTGAGAGCGTTTACATCATTTGCTTTTTTTAATCCAATTCTCGGCCTCTTAACCAATGAAATGCATCAGAATAGACATGTGACAGTGTCGTGAGTCGTCAGAGGATATCCAGAATTTTTTCGAGCAGTAATGGCGGATGCGTCGATCGCGGCAGCTCTGAAATGAATAACGGCAGTGACATAGACAACGCGATTGTGGACTTTGAATCAGTAGAACCACTCGAATGTGATATATGGTTAAGATATATGTTTGTAGATAATGACTATATCGACGTCTTTGGAACAGAATAGAGGACGATAATTAGAACTCGATTTTTAAAAAATTAAAAATAGTGCTTCTGTTGCACTGACACTTTATTTTTACATCTCCGATTGAAACAGTAAACAAAAATAATCTCAGCCCTGTGTGAAAGCCACATGTCTAAACTCTCAAATTCTTTTGGAATTATGTTTCTATCTGCTACAGGGGGCTGAGATATCAATTATTTTGTTGGTGGGTTTAAGAGGGTGGGTGATTCCATAGTCGCTCATAGGTTTTCGGAAGATGTTGAGCCAGGCGCTTTAGACCTTAATGGGTTGATTTCATTAACTTTTTACTGTTTGTGAACTTTACTATGAGTTAGTTTAACCAGTATATTAATTTTTCATGAGCTCCATTTTCGAGAACCTCCAAAAAATACAAAAATACAGCATGCTACTGAACACAGATTGATGGGCTAACCTAGCGTTTTTTTTCTTTAGAAAGAAAAAATATGTACAGTTTGACAAACACAAAGCTGCGTTTGAGGGGTAAATCTAATCAATGCAGTCTGTGTAAACTATAGTTTAAGTGCAGTATTATCAGGCCAAACATTCTTGGTCTTCTTCTCTCCACCGTGCAGGAAATGAAATAAAATAAATAAAAACATAATGTTAGGACCACTGCTGTTATTGTTGATAATCTCTTTTTTGGAAAATGTGTTGCTAGACGGGTTGGAAAAGTTGCTAAATATAGGGAAAATGTCGCAAAGTTGGCAACATGGCAAACACTAGTCGTAACTGTGCACACATATGCACATAAAATAAAAGCACTTTTTTTTTTTTACAGCATGGTCACTATGAGGGGCAGTTAGAGGCTTTGGGTTTGCTGAATGTGGCCCCTTAGCCGTGCTTTGGCCAGATTTGAGCTAAATATTAGCTGGCAATTTCCATTTGTGTGTTGACTTACTGTTTAGTTCAAGTTGAACTTATTGGCTCAATGTTGTGATTACATTTACCCGATTCTGACTTTGGACCCCGCGAAGGGCGAATGCCGCAACCGCGACGTCGCTCGTCCAGAGTCGCCGCTGCAGCCCACACCTGCCTGGTTCGACAGGGATCAGGCGGCGTGACGACCAGAAAGGTGAGCGGCGAGCGGGCACGGGCCTGCGCGGCGGCTCCGGCAGCAGGAGGGGCCTGTGCGCCGTGCACACACATTTTCTATTGGTCTTTTTTCGTTTGTGCTTCTTCACCACAACTAACTAGGAATTGGAATTTAGCACCAACATTTTAAAATCTGAACGATTCCGGGAGAACCGGTAATGTTAGTCCCAGTTCCACTTGATTCACAGCATCGATGTCCAACCCTAATCAGGATACATCTTGATCTCTCTGCCTGTATAACCCAGTGAGTGTGGGAACATTATAATTTAAGTACAGTTAAGGCATCTTACCTCTTGGGGAATGATGCCTCCATGTGATGCTTGCCTCTGGTCGACCCACCGCAAAGCACATAAGATTGACGTTGCTGCCTTCATTTACCGTGGTGTCCTTTGATATATTAGTGATCCTGGCAGGTACTGAGAAGAGAAATGGTAAATTATGATTGACTACGAAACAAATGGCATGCAAGCAAAGGGCACTCTAAACCATGTGAAAAAAATCATTGAGGTTAAAAATAATTGATGGCTTGGGACTCAATTAGCCGGCATTAGATGTCAAATTCAGCGGCTTGTTGTGTTAAAGATGACTGACGTCCTTCATTAGGATCATTGGCAAAATGGTCTTTTGACAACCATGCAAACAGATTTGGACTAACCAACTATGGATGAAAATATGGGTGTAACTGTTTGAATAAATTTCATTGATTGAGCTGCTGATCACTTGAGCTGAAATTACACAATATTGACTGTATACATAATTTGATATATCATCGCTGTCCTGTGAAAAACACATATGTCCAATTCTGGAAATTCTTTTAATTTCCATGTTAATATAACACGTAAACACCATTCAAGTAAAAATAAGAAAAATGAAAAAAATTAACATACAGTAAGTGTTTTTCACAGGGCAGCGACGATATGCAATTTAATGAAGCATGTAATAAAATGAGACTCTACGTTTATTGTGACAAGTAGGGCCCGAGTGATATGCCAATATATTTGAGGCCTATACCAATTCCAATATTTGGAAGGAAAAAAAAATAAAATAACCAGTCGATTAATTTTAAAATATATACAGTGCACAGCATAAATGAGTACACCCCCTTCAAAAAACAACACTTTGAACAATATGTCAATAAACACAAAACAATTTCCAAAATGTTGACAAGACTAAATTTGTATAACATCTGTTTAATTTATAACATGAAAGTAAGGTTAATAATATAACTTAGAGAACAACTTTTTCAGCTTTATTCAAATTAGAGTGATGCAAAAATGAGTACACCCTACTGAAAGACTCTGGAGCAAAGCTAGATTTTCGACTACAAATGTCCACAGATGAGTCTAATTATTCATTGCACAGGTGTCAAGCAGACAGTTGCCTATAAATGGGTGTTACTTAAAGAAAACCATTTCCCATTTCATGTTGTTCGCGATTGCACCACATGGAATAGAAATGTCACAAGACCTGTGAAAGAAAATAATTTCTTTTCACCTAAAACTTGAGCCTAAAAAAGATATACCTATCAGTCAGAATACTGTAGTAAAAATGGTAGAAACATTTTAAAAAGATAAAACTGCTACCATCTCACAGAGACATCCAGGTCATCAACGGAAGTTAACACCTCGACAGTAGTGTCTTCTGATGAGAAGGGTTGAAGAAAATTGGCATGCAAGTTCACTGCAGTTATCCAACCACGTCGAAAGCCAAACTGGGGTGACTGTTTCCCGTGACACAATATGGCATTCACTGCAGAGGAATGGCATGCATGGGTGCCGTAAACCAAGGAAGCTTCTTCTAAAGCCCAGGCATAAAAAAGTGCGCCGAGATTTTGCCAGGGCACATGTTGACAAAGATGATGACCACTGGAACTCTGTACTCTGGAGTGATGAGACCAAGATAAATGTTTTTGGAACTGATGGCTTCAAAAGTGTATGGTGAGGAATACAAGGAAAAAATGCATGGTGCCCACAGTGAAACATGGTGGTGGCAGTTTCCTCATTTGGGTTTGTAAGAGTACTGCTAGTGTTGTGGAGCTGCATTTCATTGATGGCATCAGAAATTCACAGATGCATTGCTCCATACTGAAAGAGAAGATGCTGCCACCACTCCGTGCCCTTGGTCGTCGCGCACTTTTCCAACATGACAATGATCCTTAGCACAAATCTAAGGCCGCTGCTGGATTTCTCAAGAACAGGTTAAATGTGATTCAGTGGCCCAGTATGACTCCTGATGTGAACCCAATTAAACACCTATGGGGAATTTTGAAGACAAATCGAGCATCACTCTCCATCCAGCATCCAGTCTCTAAAAGAGGTCATTCTTGAATAATAGAAAACGATTGATTTAGTAATATGTTGCCAGTATGTCCATTCCATGCCAAGAAGACTTGGTGCTGTCAATCATGGAGACTATACAAAATACTTGATGTAGAAGTTTTTGTTGTGGGGTGCACTCATTTCTGCATCACCCTTATTTGAGTAAAACTGAAAAACGTGTCATCTAATTTATTTTAATAACCTTACTTTCAGGTTATAAGTATAACAGATGTATGAAACATGGTCTTGGCAAAATTTCGCAAATTGTTTTTGTGTTAATTGAGATATTGTTTACTTTACTTATCAAAGAGGGTGTGCTCATTTATGCTGAGCACTGTATATTGCATAAAATAACTTTTGGGGTTTTGGGTATGTTGGGTTACCATATATCCCAATACAGCATTTTTCCTGAAAATGACACAAACTTAACGGGCATTTTCCATTATCACTTTATATTTGCCCATAAAATACATATTTTGCATAGAACACACAACACAATGAATTTAACTCATTCATCCTCAACCTCATGTTAACAAATTATTTCTATCATTCAAACGTTTAGCACCATCCATGGGTTAACTCGAATATCATTTTATTTTTTTATGCATTGGACACAGGAGTGTGCAGTTCCAAGTATCTCGCTTGAAAAGAATTGTAATGACACTTTGTATATAGCAGTGGTTATCTTAAAGTGCTTTATAAAGTCAGTTGAGTTTAGTTGCAATCGCCAGCAGATGTCAACAGTTCCTTTGATCAGTCATAGACAGTACTGTTTGGAGAGTGAAATTAAGGCCACAGAGAAGAAAATAACGCAGCCTAGCTAAGGGAAAGTTAAGAGGACGTATGCAAAGCCATCGAAAAATTGAGAAATTTGGGCAGCTAACTCCCAAAGACACTCTCTCTTCAGAGTTAAAACTACAAAGAGAGTTGTCATCAGTTGATCAAAATAACAATGACGCTGAGCGCATGCGTCAACCTCACAATACTCTTCTGACCCTCCCTTATTATCAGATGACGCGTCGGGAGGTGAGCGCCGTCGAGGGAAGCCGAGCAGCAAGCATCCGACTACCTCACCGTGCTTTTGAACCGAGGCCACATCAGATAGGGCTTGGGTGTTTTTGTGACGCTGACAAAAAGGCTGACTCTAATGAGGAGTATTTCCCCTTGGGGTTGACTGAGAGCAGCAGAAACTCGTCCCCTGAGCCTCCACAAAAACAGCAAACTTGCTCTCATGCTAACTTTAGTAACCTGATTACTCCTTTCACACTTCCATCATCAGTGCAGCAGTCCTGTCTACAGGCATACTGGTGAGAGCATACAGTGATGTTGATGGAATTTTGATGGAGTTCCTCAGTACCAGCCCTGGGAAATCGTCAGGGCGAGACATTTTGCAGGGGTTAATCCTTTGCAGGATCTTCCTCACTGCACTTCCTCATTTTCTTCTATCTTGGGAGAGTGTCTGGCAATTTTACGCGGTTAACATCTTCTGCAACAAAATAAAATGCCTGCAGGTGTTTGAAGTACAGAGAGCTAATGGTGTCGTAAAGCTCCCGTGGTACCTGCAGTGATGTGCAACTGTGATGCAAATAGTGCGGCTGGCATCTACGCTAAAAACTGTATTGCATATGCTTTGTTAGAAATTAGCACTCGTCTATACGGAGTTATAAATTAACTGTGTATCTTTTGGCCCGTACATCTTAAAAGGCTTGCACGTTTGTCATTGCAAAAACAAAATTGGAAGCAAATATCTCAGCTTTCCTGGTTGACAGAAAAACGCTGAACATTTTTTGGGAAGCCAAATATTTCCAGCTTTCAATTCAAAACCTCAGCTTTCAAGGATTAGAAAAAACAAACAAACATGGAAGTACAACCAAAACGCATAAAGTGATTTTGTAAGGTATTATTATTACCATTATTATTTAGTTCATCATCTAGCTTCATCATAAATGGTGTGCAGCACCACATTTTTATGGCAAACAAAGCCCTCTTCAATAATGCTTTATTCATATGCATTGTGGAGACCTTCATCCAAAGTAACAGAAGTAAATCATATATGTGACGCCTACTCAAGGACATTTTAACATGGTCTCTGCAGGCTGAGGAAATTAAATTAACATTTTAGGTTTCAGAACCAGATTGTTACATATTACCTGAACCAGGCTACCTTTTTTTATTTCTTGAAAATGAAGGGTTTAAATGGCCTTTTATTTGATTTTAAAACTCATTAAACCCTAGAACACTAACATTGGGTGATTTTCACCTATACAATATTTTAATGTGATATTTTGTATTGGGAAATTAAAGAAGACAATTTCCAATTTGGTGTACAGTGTTGTACTTTTAAATAAATTGATAAAAACTGTTTTTTATCCGGATATTATATCTCATTAAATGTACCCAACGTTAGTGATGGTGTTACTAATTTTAACGTTTAGTGTTCTAGGGTCCCAAATTCCCCCAGATTCCTTATTTTAAAAAATGCATTGTTCAATACAGAAACTAGGGCTGTTCGATTTTGCCTAACAAGAAAATCCCGATTATTTCCTCTCAAACCCGATTTTACGATTACAATTTCTTTGTAAAATAAAAAATAATGAAAAATGAAGTATTTTGAATGTCTTTTATTTAAACCTAATTTTTCTTTCTTTGAACTCAAAATGCCAGTTAATTTAACTTAATACACACAGAACAATCCATTGGGATTAACAGCATTTTACTTAAACAATAGATTTCAGATCTGTTCTTAATTAAACCAATAATGAAAGAAGAAAGTGCATATACCATCTGAAACGAAATCATCAACATGAGAAAAGGTAGACAGTCAAGTCTGTAAACCAAACTGTCTGTGAGCAAGTCATTTTGCCAACCAGCCAGCCTTTCACATTTCTCCCTGGTCTTACTTAAACATAAATCAATGATTAGTGCAAAACTGTCACTCAATAATACAATGCACTGTCAAGTTTAAGTACGTATGCACCGGCTGTCCAGAAGTCCGTTGCAGAGGAGAAAAAAAGGGATGCCTTTCAGACGTTGAGTTACTTGCTCGCGGGTTGTATTGTAAATGCGGGGCACACACTACACTGCAGATCTATATCTGCCCGATTTATCAACGCTCCCTTGCCTGAGCAAATAGCAGAATCGCCGGTAGCCATGGATGGTGTTGGTAGTTTTTCCGGTATGCGCGCTCGTGGGAGGAAGCGGAAATGTAGAGGAAACTACGGTGGCTTAGATATACCAAAAATAAAAAAAATCGAATGTGCCGATTTGAACATTTTTAACATTGTTTGATCCAGAAAATACGGCTTCGGTTCAAAATTGCTTAATCAAACAGCCCTAACAGAAACTATACAAAAGGACAAATGAATGATGTCCTTCAACATCCGAATTGCCGGCACCTTTGTTATTGGGAATCTCTTGGAAGCACATCAACTGAACTGAAATCTTTGTGTAAATGTGTGTATCAAATCTGGGCAGCTGTCCATTAGACTGAAGAGCCATGTGTGCAAAATGAGTTTGCAAAGAAAATAGAAATAATGAAGAAAAAAAATCTTCAACTTAAAGAGATGGTGGCTCACATCTTCTAAATGCAATGCATTGTCGTCATTGTGATACAGAGGATGAACTGCAGCAGGTGAACCAATATTTCAAAATGTCTGAAGCAGTATTCAGAGATTCAGGTACATATCTGTTTAATATATTTAAACAAAAACTGGCAGTTGATAAATATTAACATTAAAAGCCACTTGGTATTGCCTGAGCTAAAAAAAAATATTCATCTAATTCCATTACTGGATTCATACCCGACTCTGAAATACAGATGATAATCACAAACCTCTGGGAAAAAAATCCTGAATCCGATAAAAGCTTTAATTGAAAAACAATATATTCAAACCAAAGGCTATGGATTCTATACGCAAGATTATCTTGATTTTTAAAAAAGTACAAAAACCATACAAACATTAATATGATTTATCTTGTCGGCACTGATGTAGACGCATACATTTTTTACAAGATATAAATCCTAAAAAAGTTGTCATTGTGTATGAAGTGGTAAAACTGATTCTGGCTATTTAGATGTTTATTTCTTTAAATATGTAGATGTTGTAGGTGCCAAATACATTCCAGATACTGTATTTCCTGTATGCACATCCACGTAGAATGATCTTTCGGGGTCTATATAACTGAAAAGTAGATCTTTTCAAATACTTCAGATTATTCCAGGTCTTATAGTGCTAGTTTTACTAAACTAAGATCATATTTATTTCATGCAAAAAGTCCCAGGGAGGCAATGCAATTTGACTTAAGATATATAGAATAACGCTGCATAAAATAAAATGTCACTTAATTACATGCAAATCAAATTAAGACATGCTTTGAAAAACAATATAAAGATATAGTCAGGTCGGATATCTCTTTATCAAGATAGTTTTGCTGTATTACACATTCCCTATCTCGTTTTTTTTTTAGACAAATTATAAATAATAATTAAATACATTAAACAATATTTTGTGATTGATAACAGGGACACATTGTGAATATAAACTTATATTTCCCATGTGTGTAAATTAATTTGAGTATGTTGATAATTTTATTTATGGTTTACAGTCTGGTATTATTTATTTACTCGACCAAATAACAGTTTCAGTATTTATGTTTATCAAATCTTATTTAAACAAATATTAATCGAATGCAATGATCTCCCACCATAGTCAAAACATTTAATATTACACCCCACATTATGTATAGTTAAAGGGGAAGTCAACCCCAAACAATTCTTTGCAATAATACGTTCAATGCGTCTTCACTAATTTGTGGGTTCAAGACCTAAAAAAAATGGGCTTCCAACTATGCTTCGTCCGACAATTTTTTTTAGTTTGCCACTTTTCGCCTACAAAATGGGCATCCATCATAGGCGGATAGGCGGACCGGTTCGTAACTGGCTCTGGTAAGTAGGAAGTAGGAATTTTGGGAAGTAACTTGCCCAACATTGATAATTACTGATGTCTTTGCTGTGTACCTTTTACAAAATGTGATTTATAAATACTTTACATGGTTTATTTAATGAAAATGAAACTTTTAATTAAAGAAAGAGGTAGAGGTCTGAACTACTCAACCATTATTGCCTCATACTGATATCTCAGAATCTACCTGTGAGACTTCTGATTCATTTTGCTATGCCAGGTCACATACTGTATGTTCAGCCACAGTGGAAGCAGGTACCCTATTACACAGGGTTTCAAATGACAAGGTCACTGGGTTGATTGATATTCCTCCACAGCTACTGCATGTGTGCAGGTTCCACAACAATCACCATTTCTGAAGTGCTAGAGGAGAGAGCCTGTTGGAACAAATATCACATCTGAAAATCCCCAAAGGATATCTTGTGCTTTCCTTGTCATCAGTGTGGCTCTGTGAACTCCCTTCATTCATTTGGAAGTAAGTGTTTCTGTGTAGTCTTTGTGTAATCTTTGAAACATTCCAGTTACACATATCAAGTTGGACATTGGCATGCTTTTTGTGTATTAAAAAAAAAATCAGACACTTTAATGGATAGCTTTGTAGTTTTTAGCTTTCACTATATGGGTATCCAATCAAGCAAACAAAATCATTCATGCCTGCTGAATAGGGGTGGGCGATATGGACAAAAAATACATCTCAATATTTTTTCAAAAAACTTGATAACGATAATTTGATGATATTCTACAAAAAATATTTTAAATCTGCACTTGCTTCACAGACCAATTGTGGATAGACACCGTTTGTGAACATCTCTTTTAAATTGCTAAATACAGCTTCTGCAAAACATAATGATATTGTCATGTCATGCCATCTTCCAAACCGCTTATCCTATATAGGGTCGCGGGGAGTTGCTGGAGCCTATCCCAGCCGTCAATGGGCGAAGGCAGACTACACCCCGAACTGGTCGCCAGCCAGTCGCAGGGCACACATAGACACTGTCACTGAGCGGGAATTGATCCCACGCAACATAATGATATTCTACAACGATATTTAACAATAAAGAACAAAAAATTATGTATGGACTTACATTGATATTTGGGAATATTTATGACATTTAAATGTCCCTGCTGTTATTCCATAATGACGTGACAGTTTGAGTTGCAGTAAAAACTGGTGTACCACTGCCAACTACGAGAGCAATGGTCACCAAGTCCGGTCCTCAAGGGCACCTATCCTGCATGTTTTCCATCCCTCCCTGCTGCAACACATCTGTTTCAAATTATCTGTATCGTTATCAGGCTTCTGATAAGCTTGCTGATGGGCTGATCATTTCAATCAGGTGTGTTGCAGCGGGGAGAGATGGAAAACATGCAGGATAGGTGTCCTTGAGGACCGGACTTGGTGACCCCTGTACTAGAGCAATCAGAATGAGAAAAAGGTGTTAACTACAGCAATCAGAATGAGAAAAAAAATGTACTTGATATGTGACGTGTGACGAAGTGTCACCCAGCGAGAGAAAAAAAAGTCGTCATGACAACACGCATTCTCACACATTGGCCACCATATTCAGAATAAAGTTGAATAGCAAAACTGCAATTTACCGAAAAGTGCATTTTCCCACTCATTCATCGCTGTGATATGTAGACTTGTGACTTTATTCATGTTTGAGTGTATTCTGGTGTCACATTAATAAGCCGTCGTAGTTTGTGCAACAACATGCCTCGGGAATACAGGCTAGTTATGAATGATGTGGACTACAAGCGTGTAAACTGAATGTTAACCGATCATCCAGGATGTCACGTTTGACTTGTTTGCAAAAGGACTGAGTGTGTGCGTGCATGAGTGCGTTTATATTTGTTGGTTCAACTCCCCGACTGTTTTCTGAGTGTGTGTGTTTAAGCTTTTGTCTAGCGTGCTTGCGTGGTCGCCAAGTTTTCCTCGTAATCCATATGGCTTGTGGTGGAACATAATTGCTCTTCATGGTGACCGTTTTGGCACATCTAACAATGTTATTCCCACTGACGTCAGTCTTGTCAACCCCAAACCATTTACAGACTGTATGGACGAAGTGGACTCGCGCCTTGCTATTATTCCCCGCTGGACACTCCTCCATACTTGAAGCTCGGCTGCAGTGCGGACCGAGTCAAATGACCGGGTCCTGCCCGCTGATTTGGCGAATGATGATCACTTCCTCCTCCTCTGCCGTTAATGCGCACTGACTTTCAGCATTTCCTCATATGTATGCTTTTAGAGGCACTATTAATGCTCAATAATGTAAAATTACACATCGTGAATGCAAGATTGACGATGATATCGATAACGATATATATCGCCCAGCTCTACTGCTGAGACACAATGGTCAGGCTCCAGCTACCATATATATATATATATATATATATATATATATATATATATACATGTGTATATACATGTGTATATATATATATATATATATATATATATATATATATATATATATATATATATATGTATATATATACATGTGTATATATATATATATATATATATATATATATATATATATATATATATATATATATATATATATATATATATATATATATATATATATATATATAAGCCGGATACTTTCTCCTCCATATTTGTAATGATGTGTTTGCTCTAATAAAGTTTTGTAAAAATCGGATAGTACAATACAACAGCTGTGTTTATAATTTGTGAGCGCAGCGCGCTCCCAGCCGGCCAGCGGGAGTGGGACGACTTAAGACATCGCCAAATAAAGTGTGAAAGAGTTTACTTTTATCTTAGGTTGTCTTAAAACAGCTTACCTTAACTACAATACTGCGTTGCATTTTATCCAAATGACTTTATGATGTTGTTGTGCAAAGATAAAGGTAATGCATGATCCCTGGCGGCCATGCTTCTTCATTTTTTAAATGAAGTAGGAGGAGAAGAAGAAAAAGCAGGCGAAGAAGAATGAGGGAAGACAAAGAAGAAGAAGAAGCGGCCGCTTTTACTTTCACTTTTCACGACGGCGACAAGCGTTTTAAAGTGCAGTATTGGATGAATTACATTATGGCATTCCTGGCCATATAGTTAAGGTAAGTCAATTTTATGATAAAAATTAAAACTTTATAGCAGTTTTTAGCGAACGTTCCGTCGTGCTCGTCATCTGCCGCGGTCGGTCGAAGCTAAATTCTGATCACAGCCTGCAAGCTTGGTATTCATACTCTTCATTTTGCATTTTTATAGTTAAATTGATTGTTTAACAAGTATTTAGAAGTGTGGGAACCACGTTGGGGTTTGCAACAGCGTACCAGAGGCGCAAATCCCCCAAAATAAAACTGTACAATAAATATCATATGAAATAATAATCATAAGTCCGACTCTACTTTGCGGGTTTCACTTATCGCGGCGGGTTCTGTCCTCCCATTAACCGCGATGAATGAGGGATCACGGGCGGCACGGTGGTCGACTAGTTAGCACGTCCGCCTCACAGTTCAAAGGTCATGGGTTCGATCCCAGCTCCGGCCTGCCTGTGTGGGTTTGCATGTTCTCCCTGTGCCTGCGTGGGGTTTCTCCGGGTGCTACGGTTTCCTCCCACATTCCAAAAACATGCATGGTAAGTTGATTGGACTCTCTAAATTGCCCCTAGGTGTGATTTTGAGTGTGGATGTTTGTCTCTGTGTGCCCTGCGATTGGCTGGCAACCAATTCAGGGTGTCCCCTGCCTACTGCCCGAAGACAGCTGGGATAGGCTCCAGCACCCCCCGCGACCCTTGTGAGGATATGCGGTATCGATAATGGACGGATGGATGAGGGATCACTGTATTAGGGATGTGCGAGACTAGTTGTTTAACCGTCTACGATTTATTAAACGTTTAGTATTTTACTAGTCGGTTAAACGCTGCATTAAGAATCACACATCTTGTTCCTTCCGCCTCTGCCTCTGTCAACAAGCTGAGAACCAAGAGAGAGAATTGCTCCGCCCCCCCGCACCCCCACTCCGCCTGCACGCATACATAGTAGGGGGCAGGGACGCTAAGTTTAAGGAAGAAAAGTCAATTCTGAAGATGTCAAAGCTACCACGAAAAACAACGGCACCGTTTGGGAGTATTTTGATGCAGCGGATGACAACAAGGTCGTCTGTAGGCTTTGTAAGCATAAACTCGCTTACAACCACTCTCCCGGAACGACGAGAAACCACATCCAAAGTAAATCTCGATGTGAATCTGCAGGTCGATGGCGGCGGGGCCAGTCAGACGAGCATGAGAGTGTTTGTTCCAGCCAGGCGCTGCGATGCTCACCGCACAGCAAAGATTACCCAACTAATTTGTAAAATGACACTATATGCTGCTGCTTTCTTTTGTTGAGGGTAGATGGTTCGAAAAATTTATGCTGTATATCGAGTCAGAGTACATGAGAGCGTTTGTTCCAGCCAGGCGCTGCGATGCTAACTGCACAGCAAAGATTACCCAACTAATTTGTAAAATGACACGATATGCTGCCTCTTTCTTTTGTTGAGGGCAGATGGTTCGAAAAATTAATGCTGTATATCGAGTCTGAGTACGTGGTGCCAAGTCGCAAAACGCCCCAACTCGAGAGTAGCCATAACCAAATGAAGGAGGAGATACTACGAGCATTTGAGCGGGTCAGCTATGTGGCCAATGCCTTAACTACAGACGGATGGACGTCCATAGCCACCGAATCTTACATGACTATGACGTGTATCACGTATGTGGCAGAAGGACATCTCCGCAGCTGTGTGCGTCATCCGCCTTGGAGGAAAGACACACAGCTGAAAACTTGGCTGCTCTCCTGCGGTGTGTGATAGGTACGTGGGCACTAGAAAATAAAGCCGTCGCCTGTGTACATGATAATGCACCTAACATATGGCGAATGAGACCCTGCTGGACTGGGAGTCGGTACCATTACTCATTACATTATTCATAATAAATGCCATGCATTGCATTGGCAAATGTATCAGAAATGTATTTCCCTTTCAATTGTTCACTTTTATTCATTCAGTTGTTGTTACATAAATAGAATTTAAATTAACAAACTGTCCTTGATGTTTGGGCTAAAATAGCCCCTACTGTAAATACATAAAACATTTGCATTTTAAACTTTGAATTAAATATGTATTCAATTTCAAGTTTTCTTGCTTATAGACTAGTTGACTAGTCGCAAATAAAATTTTAGACTAGTCGGCGGGCAAAGTAGTCATAATTCCCATATATATATATATATGGGCCATGCTACTGAATTGGTTCAAATTCAGAGTTGGAAAATGTGTGAAATTAGTATTTTATTTCAGAAAAACTTTTATTGTATTCATGTTGCACCATATCTAAGGGGCACCGTAAAAGTGCAGTCAAGTGCTGGCCGACAAAATAAAAAAAATGGCTGTACTAAGCATGGCCGGAAGTGGATTTTAGTCCGGCCCACCAATCGGCCCTCATGCGTGTGACGTGGTCGCAAGGCGGCCAAATTTCATCTCAGCCTAGTCATTGAAAGGCTTCTTTTTAGGCTTCTTTCTACTCCCACGTCGGCGCAAGTGACAACTGCTGTTATAGGGATTGTAGTATTGCCCCCCCGCCCCCTCTTGTAATGGTATGCCCCAGTTGCATGTGGGAGGCGCAGGTTACGTGATGTGACAATAAGGAAATACAAACACGCTTGAGCGCACGTTGCTGTCTCACATGTTGCGATGACATACAGTTTCCCACACGGAGATGGATGCACCACGCAGCTCGTTACTGCCGCTGCAAAGTAAACAAGCTACTGACCCACGTTCCCACCTTCCAGATCGTCCATCCATCCATCCATTATCTGTACCGCTTCTCCTCACAAGGGTCGCGGGGCGTGCTGGAGCCTATCCCAGCTGTCTTTGGGCAGTAGGCGGGGGACACCCTGAACTGGTTGCCAGCCAATCGCAGGGCACACAGAGACAAACATCCGCACTCACAATCACACCTAGGGCCAATTTGGAGTGTCCAATCAACTTACCATGCATGTTTTTGGAATGTGGGAGGAAACCGGAGTGCCCGGAGAAAACCCACGCAGGCACGGGGAGAACATGCAAACTCCACACCGGGAGGCCAGAGCCGGGATCGAACCCACGACCTCTGAACTGTGAGGCGGACGTGCTAACCAGTCGACCACCGTGCCGCCCCCCTTCCAGATCGTTTTCGCAATAAAATCAAATGCATCGTCTAGTCATCTCGATCCCTTTATGGTTGTAGCAGGCACGATATCCATTGTTGTCGCTGTCTTTTTGAAGCGACGCCCGCCGACTTGTTTCAAAACAATTTGTGTCCACGAGTATATTGAAGCTTTTTTTTTTTTTTTTTTTAATAACTTTATTTAATAAATGTCAAATATAACAACAAATTGAACACAAATTACATTGTCACACAAACACACAAAAACAAACATAACGCTAGACTGCGCGCAGCACTGACTCAAGGATGACGGTGCCACATCAAGGTGGAATTCATGCACTACTTCTGGAGTTCCCTACTTCCGGAAATACGCCATAACAAACCTGCTGTGTGAAGTGGTTTACTGGTATGCTTTTATTTTGAAGCCGGGAATGAGGGGAAGTGTGGAAAATAAATAAGCAACTTGACTGCGACTTCTGGCCGTCTGTTTGACCCAAATAATATACAATAAGACAAAACCAACCCCGGGGCTCGCAATGGAAGTCAGCTCACGCAGTTGGGTAAGTAGTAAAGTACTAGTGGCGCATTTTGAAACGTGTTTGAAGCGTGTCTACAGTGGGTTTGAATAGTAAATTAGCCAGCTAATGATAATTAAAAAGCCTCTGCCGTTAGCGTCTCTCCCGCAGCGACATCAATCACGAACGCTTTTTTTGTTTTGGGGTTTTTTTTGGGTTGGAGGGTGGAACGGGGCGGGGGCCAACAATGTTTATGAATATGGCTGGAGGGTCGCGGCTGGAAGGGTACCCAAGTCAAGGGTGGAGAGTCGCGGCCGGACCGGCAAAAAATGGTCACGTGCCCAGCTCTGATAATAACTAATAAAACATTATTTTTTCCATTTCCTACTGCTTTGTGCTGTACTTGTCGTAGGGTCGTAGGGGTTGGAGTTGATCGCAGCTGACTTAGGGCAAAAGCAGGGTACACGCTGGACCGGTCACCTGTCCATCACAGGGCTCTTCATCATTGAAAAACTGTGGTTTCATTTTCCAAATGACAATTTAATTGGAATGACAAACATTTTTGGAACATACATTTCCCTGTATGTATGTTCCCTCTCTCTTTTTTTTGAGAGACATCTGGTGGTCTTGTCTTTTGCTCCATGCTCTTCTACCTCATTGGTAGATTTCAGCTTTCCTTCTTCCTTCCATCTCTTATTTCTTTCTTTCCTTTATTAAATATTCTTTGGATTTCACTGGGTCATTGTAACCCTTTGCCTGTACTCTGTCTCTGCTATGCTTTTTGGCATTTTGGTGTTTTTCCCTTCAAATTAAGATAATATATGAAATAGAATATTGTTAAAATCAGAGAGATCTATGTGTGACATATGTATATATGTAGTATATTATTTAAAACTTACTTTATTCAAAAATAAACATCATATCGTTACTACCGAAACCATTATGTCACAACCGAAACCTTTCTGTATGTTTCGGTAGTGACCGGTTCAGGTTTATTATTCCCTTCAAATTTTGATAAAATATGGTATGTAATATTGTTAAAATCAGAAGTATCCATGTATGACATATGTATCTATGTATTATATTATTTAAAATTTACTTTATTCAAAAATAACCATCATATTGTCACTACCGAAACCATCATGCCACTACCGAAATGTTTCGTTAGTGACGTTTTATGATAGTTGTTGACAATACGCAACAATGCTAGGCACAACGTGGCTACCACAGACAGTTTTGAGCATGTGTACAGAGAGAGAAAACAGTACATTTAGCATTCAAATCAAAAGTGTTCATTTTATTGCCGAAATGAGATGTTCGGTAGTGACGGTCCTTAAAACCACGTGCTGATTTTCAGACTTTGGAGGGCACATAACTTAATAATGCTGCCAACTATTTACTCGCCATGTGCCCAGTGATGAACATGAAGGTAATGTCTCTTACTGGTGAAATTTCTGGGGATGTGGCTAAAACCAAGCCCTGCCTACAGACAAATACTCTTTGCGTTTCGGTAGTGACATGAAAAGTTGGGACAGGTTTTTTTTACATAAAAACTTCTAATTTGAAAAAAATCTACAAAATCAATGTAAATCTTTCACCATACATTTAAAAGCAACCAAAATGTTCTATTAAAGTAAAGTATTTTTTCATGAATTGAAATTTAGGAGTTAGAGATTGGGACAGCCACCTCCCAATAGGAAGTGACATATAAAAGATGACTTTTTATACATTCAGTTTAATAGTATCTCAATTATTGCCTTGTGGTAAAAATATGCAAGGTCACACTAAATATGCAAGGTCTGAACACTTCATTGTTTTTTAAAATTTGATTTTCATTGTGGGACAGCAATTTCATCCAATTCGGTAGAATGGCTCATATATGTATACCGGCATATACACACATGCACACGTGCACACACGCACAGAAATAATTGTTAAATCTCTGTTAATGAACATTGGGTAACTACTTATGTACTCACTCTTCACACACAGTGACCGCCCCCTCCCTATAGACAGACTTGCTCCAGCAAGAGCAGCCGTGCATCACTGTTTCACTCACAGACGATGACTGATGATCTCTGTTGGCTTGCTTGGCTTGACTTCAGCTCGCATTGCTCCAATCACTACGCATTCTTCCTAAAATCGCCTCTATTTCGGTTTGTATGATATTTAAAGTTGGTTGGTAAACCTGTTTCATAATGTGGCATTTGACGAGACAGATCTGTGTGTGTCGGTCATCTGCTTGTTTCTAATGTGGCCGGTCATATAAAGTTAGTTGTCACACATTGCCCGTAGTAATGAACGGGGTGCTTTTGAGAAAAATAATGTGAACAACGCAGACAGATTACTTCCTTGTTTGCCATCACCGGATGTTTGCATGAATCACCAAGTTCACAGAGATCATTCAAAATAATTACATAATAAAGTCTGAGAGATCACTTATACACACACACACAGTACACATATAGATGAACACACAAACGCCTGTCTCTCTTAGTAAAATGAGCGACAGAGAAAAAAATAAAACAAAATAAAAAATATATATATGGAAAGAGTTCCTTTACTATTGTGATGAAAAACCCTTTATGGAGTCATTGGAGGGAATGCTGGAGACTGCTCCTTATGGGGACTCCATCGTTTTAACTGGGTGACTTCAATGCTCACGTGGGCAATGACAGTGAGACCTGGGGGGGCGTGATTGGGAGGAACGGCCCGCCTGAACAGAACCCGAGTGGTGTTCTGTTACTGGACTGCTGTACTCATCACGGATTGTCCACAATGAACACTATGTTCAAACATAAGGTTGTCCATATATGTACTTGGCACCAGGACACCCTGCCGTTCGATGATTGACTTTGTGGTTGTGTCATCAGATTTGCGTCCGTATGTTTTCAACACTCAGGTGAAGAGAGGGGCAGAGCTGTCAAACGATCACCATCTGGTGGTGTGTGGGCTCCAATGGTGAGGGAAGATGCCGGTCTGACCTGGCAGACCCAAACGTATTGTGAGGGTTTGCTGGGAACGTCTCGCAGAATCCCCAATCAGAAAGCGTTTCAACTCCCACCTCCGGGAGGACTTCACCCACGTCCTGGGAGTGTCATGTTCGGTTTGTTTTGTTGGGTTGTCTATAGTTTTATTTTTTTTCTCACTGTTTCTGTGTCTGTTTCATTATGATTATAGTGTCCACCTGTCCTCCTTCCACTCCCTAGTGTTAACCAGTCTAATCTCTCTTACCCTTTGTGTCTTGTCCCAGTGTTGCTCGTTGTCTCGTCAGTATGACTGCATTTTGTTCCCAGTTTTCTTTCAGTCCTTCTCGGGTCATTGTGGTGTCTAGCGGTGTGTTGTCCTGTCTTATTATGTGTCTCTTTAGTCAGAGGTTCATGTCTTCCCATTCAAGTTTCGTCAAGCCAGGCTGTCCTAGTCTTGTTAATTGAGGCTTTTCAAGTCATGTCAGGCCTTGTTGCTGGCGCAAGTATTGTCTTCAATTGGTTGTCATGACAACTCAAATCTGTAATATTTGTTTGAGTTTATTATTTTATAACCGTGTATTTTTTTCACTTCCGGTTTGGGGTCACATATGCCGGATGGAGTGACGGAATCAGACAGACAGAGAAAGCCAGCGGGAGAGAAAGACGAAGGCATAATATCGTGTGGTGGACTCTATCTTTGATATATTTACGGGTTTAGAAAGGTGCACACTGTATGTTGTCTTTTGTTTATTGATTCAATGTTTGTGTCAAACAGATTATTGTAAATAGTTATTGTTAATACTTGGGATGTCTTTTAGTTTTCCCAGTGTTCCATAATGGATGTGCAATAAATGATTGTGGACATCAGTAGGAAGCGTGGTTCTTGAACGGGGTACTGTATTTTCCGGACTATAAATCGCAGTTTTTTTCATAGTTTGGCCAGGGGTGTGACTTATGCTCAGGAGCGACTTATGTGTGAAATTATTAACACATGGTTGCAGTAGAACATAATTATTACTGTTATTATTACATAATTATGGCTTATTAGTGCTGACTTGTATTTATGATGTTTTGTCTCCCTCTGCTGGCGCTTTAGCGTAATTGAATCTGACCCCAATATTTCTAACTTGTCTTCTTATTGGCAGATTTAATCACGCCACCTAGAGTTCATAGTTCAAGTAGTCTGCTAAGCAACATGTTATTTTGATGTGTTTACAGCCATTTTACAGCTTGGTCAAGCTGCAGAGGGAGGCAAAACATCATAAATACAAGTCAGCACTAACAAGCCATGACAATTACCTCTATATAAATTTCACATGTTATTGATACCCACATAAAGAAACATAAGATAAATCCTAAAAGCTATTAAAATGCATGAATAATTTAAACGGTCAAAATCTAATATTTTGTTAAATAAGTATAAAATAGTATGATAAAAAGACAATTTGACTGTCTATCAATCCATCTATACAAAATAGTGTACTGTTCCTTTAAATGCGCCATGTTTGCCTGTGGTCTTGCATCATCAGCCAGCCACACACACGCACACACACACACACAAACCCACACACACACCCCACACTTACACACACACACACACACACACAGACGCACGGGGCGGAGGAGGAAGAAAGAAGAGGAGAAAAAAAAGGTGGAAAATTACGACCGAATACAAAAATGCTTTTGGAGACTTGGAAACATTCTACATGGTCGGCGATAAATAGAAGACTTATTTAATCGATCGACGACCGTTTTGGTGAGTTTAAAGTCTTTCTTGTAGTGCTACATGTGTGGATGTTAGCTACATGTTACCATCGTAGCTCGATAGAAATATGTGTACTAAGCGCACAATTTTATTCATTTGATTTATATGGACACATTTATCTACATTACGGGACAGAGACAACTTGGATTCCGAGAGGGGGTGGAGCGACTTATACTCCAGTGCGACTTATATATGTTTTTTTCTTCTTTATAATGCATGTTATGGCTGGTGCGACTTGTAGTCCGGAGCGACGTATAGTCCGGAAAATACGGTAGATACAAGCCTTGCCATCCAAGTTTCATCAAGTGAGGCTGTCCTTGTTTCGTCAAGCCTGTCTCTTTTCCAGGTCATGTCAATCTTCGCCACCCAAGTCTCGTCAAGTCATGCTGTCCTGGTCTTGGCAAGCCTTGCTTCCCAAGTCATGCCAAGTACAGTGGTACCCCTACTTACAAAATTAATTGGTTCTGGAAGAAATTTTGTACGTAGAGTCGTGTTTTCCGTGTAAATGCCCTAATCCATTCCAAGCCCCCCAAAATTCAGACATAAATGCATAAATATGCATCAAAACATGTAACAAATACATCGTTTACCTTTTAATTGCTGTCATCATCGCTTTTTTCCCTATTTGGTTCATTTTCTCTCTCAGAAGTGGTTTTTGCCTGGCGTTTTGTAAAGAACTGATTTGATAATGTGGCGAGATTAACCAATACATCCCTTTTTCATACTTTTTTATTATATCTTGCTTTGTTTGCATGGACAAAAAAACAAAACAATTTTCTTCTTTTTTTCTTTTCCTCATTTCTAATTCACATTAAATTATCGGAACACCTCATGGCCAGAGGGGTGAATGACGAGGAAGCTGCATAGACATATCTATCATATATATATATATATCTACCTGTCTACCTGTGTCACACATAGACACATACGGCAGAGGTCCCTCTTAGCCAATGGGATGCCAGGAAGATGCTGGGTAATAGCCAATGGCAGAGCATCTATGAGTATGTTGCGTTCAGGAAACTCTGGAGCTGCGAGTAGCAGCCCATACTGTAATTTTACCTTTCGTATCCTAAAATTTCTTTCGTAACAAGAGGCAATATTTTCCTGTTGAGGCGTTTTGTAACTTGTACATTTTGTATAAAGATATGTTCGTAAGTAGTGGTACCACTGTATTTCTACCCAAGTCTTGTCAAGCCTTGCTTCCCAAGTCTCATCACGCCCTGCTTCCCTAGCCACGTCAGGCGTTGCTACCCAAGCCACGTCAGGACTTTTTACCCAAGCCATGCCGAGCCTTGCTATCCAAGCCACACCAAGGCTTTCTACCCAAGCCACGCCGCGCCGAGTTGTCCAAGTCACACCAAGCCGTTCAGCCCACATCAAGCCAAGCCTTGCATATTCCTGTACATTTCATTAAAATTACCTGAACCTTCCTCTTGTCTTGCGTTCCTGTTTTTGGGTCCTCCAAAGCACTCTCTGCAAAACCGTGACCGAGGTGGCGGTCATTGAGTCTGGGTGGACCATGTTTGCCATGTCTCTTGTTCAGGCTACATGTGTGTGTGTGTGTGTGTGGGGGGGGGGGGGGGGGGGGCGGGGGGGGTCGGTGTGTGTGGGGGTGTGTGGGGGTGTGCGTGCGTGTGCATGTGTGTGAGTGCATGTGTGCTTGTGGATATCTGTCTGTGTGTATATTGTGAGGGGGGAGGGAAGGCGGGAGCGTTTTTTTGCTTTTTATGTGTGAAATGTGTATAAATCTAATTTGATTTGATTTGATTTGATGTTCCATGCCTCCATTGTTGCGGGGGACAACCGGAGCTGTGGCCGTAAACGTGGTCAGTGCCTCTTGTGGCAGCAAGCCCCGAACCTATTGGTGGTACCAGCGGTGAGCAATACCGTCAAGCTGAAGAAGGAGTCATATTGGGCCTTTTTGACCTCTGTAGGCAGCTGAATAGTAGCAGCTTGCTAAGTGGAATGTAGCCTATGCAGCCCTGGTGGTCACCGAGGCAAAACCTCGGACGTGGAAGGAGTTCGGCGAGGCCATGGAGAATAACTTCCGGGTGGCTTCAAAGAAATTCTGGTGAGGGAAGCAATGCACTGTCAACACTGTATATAGTGGGGATGGAGTGCAGCTGACCTCAACACGGGACGTTGGGAATTGGTGGAGAGAATACTTCGAAGATCTCCTCACTTGTCCTCGTTGACAAGTTGCGCCTCTGCAACATAATTTTTATGTAGGTGCAGTCGAGGTGTTGAGGGGGTCCGGTTTAGTGGTCTCAGTATTGCATCTTTGCTTTTTGCAGATGATGTGGTACCATTGGCTTTGCAAGTCGCAATCTTCAATTCTCGCTGGAGCGGTTCCCAGCCAAGTGTGAAGTCATTGGGATGAAAATCAGCACCTCCAAATCTGAGACCAATGTCCTCAGTCGGAAATGGGTATAGTGCCCTCTCCAGGTCGGGGATGAGATCCTGCCCCAAGTGCAGCACTTCAACTATTTTGGGGTGTTGTTCACATGTGAGGGCAGGATGGAGCGGGAGATCAACAGGCAGATCGGTGCAGTGTCTGAAGTCATACGGACTGCTTATCGGTCCGTCATGGTAAAGAGAGAGCTGAGCCGGAAGGTGAAGCTGTAGATTTACCAGTGGATCTACGCTCCTACCTTACCTATGGACACGAGCTGTGGGTCGTGACCGAAAGAATGAGATCCCGGATCCAAGCGGCTGAAATGAGTTTCCTCTGCAGGGTATCCGGGCTCTCCCTTAGAGATAAGATGAGAAGCTCGGTCATCAGGTAGGGACTCAGAGTCAAGCCGCTGCTCCTCCACATTGAGTAGAGCCAGATGAGGTGGCTCGGGTATCTTGTTAGGTTGCCACCTGGACGCCTCTCTGGTGAGGTGTTCCGTGCATGTCCCATTGGGAGGAGGCCCTGAGGATGACCTAGGACACGCTGGAAAGACTATGTCTCCCAGCTGGCTTGGGATCCCCGAGGAGCAGCTAGACAACATGGCTGGGGAGAGGGAAGTCTGGCCTTCCCTCCTTAGGCTGCTGCCCCTGCAGTCCAACCTCCGATAAAAGAGTATGAATGATTGAATGAATAAATGAGGCGAATGTACTACTAGCCCATCAGTGACTTGTTTTTATTTGGTTGTGGACATGCATCTTAAATGTGCCAGTGGATATTAGTTCTTTAATTGAGAAGCACATGGAGACAATTTTATTTTAATTTGCATTTAATAAACCATGATGTCTGGTGCCTTATAACTCTTCCCTGGGGCTTTGTCACAGCAGAGTGACAAAGCACAGCAAGTGCCGTACTACTTTACTTCTTGTCCTTCATGAGGCCAACATAAGTTGTATCATTAGCAAACTTTAGGATGTGATTGTGATTGCTGAATCTACCAGTACAGTTATCGGTGAATAGGCTGAATATAAGCTTAAAGCGACACTTGGATGATCTTAACAGTGGCACTCATATAATAGGTTTGCATTTAAAAATGACATTGGTACTAAAATACCCCCCCAAAAGACTCTGTAGTGAATTGAGGGCTTTTTGTGATCAGATTCACGACAAATTGGCCCACCCTCTTTTGGAGCTTGGCTTGTTATTTTTTCGGTCTCAGCGGTCTACGTCACAGGAGGGAGGCAGGCATGGTTATATTGCTCGCTTTGTCAGTTCTGTTGTCTAAAACGGCGACCGATCGCCACCAAAATGCAAATGCACATTACTACTCCTGTCCACTTCAGCCTGTTAAAGTATAAAAGTGTCCTGCACAATAGTTTGGATCTATTGACAGCAAACGTGAGCTCATCTTGATCACCTCCTCAAAATCAAAAATACAGTGGCGATTACTTTTCCACTTTCACAAGCTGAAGCGGACAAGGGCATTAATGCGCACACGAACCCAGACTGGTTATATTTCGGACATTTAATTACGCTAAACTCGTGTCAACTCTCAGGAGGCAGACGGCAGCTGGGAGAGAGCAAGCAATCAGGCAAGCATGGATCTTTATCCACATAAATTTTGGTGCCAATTGATCACCATGTTTGGACGTTATAAATAGAGCTGTGCCAACTAGTCAGCATAGTCGACGTGGCCGATGACGTAAATACGTCAGGACGCACAACATACCGTCGACGTCAAGTATCGTTGACGCTTGAGTGTCAATGATGTAAATACATCAACATATGCATTGTGTCAGTTGTAAACAAGTGCGCACAGTAGAAATGGCGGAGGCGCCGGATACCAGCGTCCCCGCTAAAAAAGCGGACAAAAACGTCCAAAGTATGGACATACTTCAAAGAAAGGTAGAGCGAGTTGGTCGCCTGCACCCTCTGTAAAGCTGATTTGGCGTACCACACATCATGGCACATCAGCCATGATCGAACACTAAAAGCTACGTCACTCAAGAGTACTACTGGACGACGAGAGAAAGCAGAAAGCTGGAGTATCGTAAATCTATCTAACTAAATAACTAATATCCCCCGATTTTACTGAAATTACTGTTACGTCCGACGTATTAACGTGCATCGTTAAGTTTCATTTCTCAAAGCAGCGGGTTGCAGTCAGAGTCACGGCGTTTTGTGTTTCAACTTGGTGCATTATGTAGCTAACGTTCGCGGAGCTATTTCACTCCAGTCAAATTGTGGTGGTGCTTGTAGGTAATGTTACGTTGGTTCCGCTGCTGTATGTACCTATAAACAGTAACGCGCGACATCAGTTTATATATCTGCTCCGGAAAGCTCTCTGTGGGCGCAGCACAGCATGCAGATCGTATTTAGGATGATGTCCCGTTCCCGCTGCTTTAAAAAAATAAAAATAAAGGCAGAAAAAAAAAAACCGAGGAAACACTGGCCTGCTAACCATAGTCCGTGACTGTACCAATATGTAGTGTGTGCTTTTTCATTGTTATATTTAAGAATGCACTGCTTTATCTGTTTCAGGTTTAAGAAAACTGATGTTATTTATTTTTGTTAATTCTTTTACTTGGGCTGCTGCACATTGTTTCACCGTTATGTATGGATAAATACCTCATTCATGTTCACACGTCATGATGCCTTCCTAAAAGAGGAAGTGACTGTTCATTCAGTTTCAAAAGTTTTTTTTACTTAAATAAACAAAGAATTTAAATAAGCTTTCAGAAGTGTTTTGAATTAATAATCGTCAAGTCGGGCGGCACGGTGGTCGACTGGTTAGCACGCCCGCCTCACAGTTCAGAGGTCGTGGTTTCGATCCCAGCTCCGGCCTCCCTGTGTGGAGTTCGCATTGTCCTCCCCGTGCCTGCGTGGGTTTCCTCCGGGTACTCCGGTTTCCTCCCACATTCCAAAAACATGCATGGTAAGTTGATTGGACTGTCTAAATTGCCCCTAGGTGTGATTGTGAATGCGGATGTTTGTCTCTGTGTGCCCTGCGATTGGCTGGCAACCAATTCAGGGTGTCCCCCGCCTACTGCCCGAAGACAGCTGGGATAGGCTCCAGCACGCCCGCGACCCTTGTGAGGATAAGCAGTATGGATAATGAATGAATGAATGAATAATCGTCAAGTCAAAGATAGTCGAAAAATTAATTGTTCAACTAATTGAGTAATCGTAAAATTAGTCAATAGATTAATCGGGAGAAAAATAATCATTTGGGACAGCCCTAGTTATAAGCAATGAAAGTACAATGATTTCCAATGGAGAGTTTGTAATCGGTCCCTCCAGTGACTCCGACCGAACAAGGATAGAACGGTAGGGGGCGCGGCCATTTTCCTCATTAACAGGAGGCGTTCATGAAGTCACATATTTCCTAATTCCTCCCAAATGTATTGATAAAATAGAAAATGACAACTCTTTTCATTTTCCCGATGAAAAAATATATGAAATTAACTTGTTAGTGAAAACATGGTCATCCCGGCCCAACCACCCCCTTAATACAACAGGCCTCCATGTCCTGCCATGTCAAATCTCCTTCGTACATTCTTAAATGAGAATATTGTATCCCCTTGAGGTTGATGCTGTAGTGGAGGGTAATGCGAAATGGAGTCCCAGATGACAATTCACATACAGTAAACCCCCCTCCATCTCGGGTTCCGTGTTTGAAGTCCCACTATTTGGCAGATTTTTTTTGTACAGTTAACTCAATTTTGATCTAACTCTCGACTATTTTGTGTGTAATTCCACTGTTGATCTATAGATGCAACACAGTATTTTGTTTAGACTGTGTGAATTTGAAAGAGCTAAAACAGCAAGTACCGTATTTTCCGGACTATAAGTCAGTAAGGAGAACGAGTCGCACCAGCCATAAAATGCATAATAAAGTAGAAAATGCATATATAAGTCGCACTGTAGTATAAGTCGCATTTTTTAAGAAAATGTATTTGATAAAATCCAACATCAAGAACAGACATGACATTTAAAATTTAAAGAACGAACAATTTAAAATAGAATAGAGACAACAGGCTGAACGGTATACTTACGTTACATTACACAACGCCCCGCCTACACCACCCGGAAGCCAAATAGCCTCTGTCGCGTAACGCCGATAAATGTGTCCATATGAATCAAAATAATAAAATTGTGTGCTAAGTACACATTTCCACTGAGCTACGATGGTCACATTTAGCTTACATTCACAATATGTGAATTTGGGGGGATTCACCGGAGCGCCTCATCCAAACAGTCACTCGAATCAAAGAGCGTGACCGGACACACTGATAGGGAGCAATGTGGCTTCAGTTAACAACTCGCTCAATCCCCGCCCATACACGACGACGAAGAGGCGCGCATCTGCCACTAGCCGCTAACGGCTAACAGACTCCAAACGTCTCTCGTTAGGACCACTTAGCTGTCCAACAATATGCCCGACATAAATCAACGTAAAGAAAGGACCCATTGGCTGCCTGAAAACATGTCTGGTGTAAAACACACAAGTTAAACAGTAAACCAATGCCTGTATAAACGAAGCACTAATGAGGAATTTCTAACACGTATGTCAGAAAGACTTGCGGGAACCAAAGTTCCGCCTTGGTGCGGAATCAATTGGTCTATACTACCCGCTTCAGCCAGTGTAAATTCTCTAAATTAATGTGGACAACACTACAAGGTAAGATAACTTTAAACTCACCAAAACGGTCGTAGATCGATTAAATAAGTCTTTTATTTATCGCCGACCATGTAGAATGTTTCCAAGTCTCCTAAAGTATTTATGTATTCGATCGTAATTATCTCTTTGTTGTGGTCCGCACACCGTACGTGTGTGTAAGACCACAGGCAAAGCAAGTAGATGTATTGATAGTCAAATTGCCTTTTTATCATACTAGGCTCCAGCACTCACCGCGACCCTTGTGAGGATAAGCAGTATAGATAATGGGTGGATGGATGGATTGATATTTTAATTACTTATTTAACAAAATATTATGATTTAACTGTTTAAATTGTCCATGCATTTTAATAGCGTTAAGGATTTATCTTTGTTTCTTTATGTGAGATGATATTACAGGTCTGCCCAGCTCTGCACTATTATTCTGCCCGTTGTAAAGTCAATATGTAATGCATGTGTATATGCAGCCTTAGAACACCCTCCTGTGGTTGTTTGGTGTATTGTTAGCTGACTTTGAAAAGGAAAGGGATACAATATAGTAATGTGTTAATAATTTCACACATAAATCGCTCCGGAGTATACATCGCCCCCCCGGCCAAATTATGAAAAAAACGTATAGTCTGGAAAATACGGTAATTCAAATTATGCCATTCCATCCATCCATTATCCGTACCGCTTATCCTCACAAGGGTCGCGGGGCGTGCTGGAGCCTATCCCAGCTGTCTTCGGGCAGTAGGCGGGGGACACCCTGGATTGGTTGCCAGCCAATCGCAGGGCACACAGAGACAAACATCCGCACTCACAATCACACCTAGGGGCAATTTAGAGTATCCAATCAACTTATCATGCATGTTTTTGGAATGTGGGAGGAAACCGGAGTACCCGGAGAAAACCCACACAGGCACGGGGAGAACATGCAAACTCCACGCAGGGAGGCCGGAGCTGGGATCGAACCCACGACCTCTGAACTGTGAGGCGGACGTGCTAACCAGTCGCTCACCGTGCCGCTCAAATTATGCCTTTTTTTGAAAATTATTGAAAGTTATCCTCTGTAATCCTGCTACAAAGCAACAGCTGTAGGTTCATTTTATAAGGTACATCTTTGGACATTATTGATGTTTATTGTGAGTTCACTCATTAAGTTTGTTTGGGAATAAATGAGATTTGCATACTGTAAACACAAAGAGGGATCGGTAAATTGTACAATATTTTTTTTGTTATCTGTTGCTCTGGTTCTTTCTCAATATTATGTTGAAATCATTTTTTTTAATTTTAAAGTGTGTTTGAATACATTGAAAAATTAAGTGACATACATGCTATAAAATGCAGTGTTGGGAAAATTCATCTTATTTGCGAACTACTTCAAAGTTCAGCGCACAAATCTTAAAATGAACCAGGTCCGTTCATAACTTTTTGAGTTCGTCATTCCAAAAATGTACTAGTCCATATTTGTACAATCAAGAGTCATCGAAGCTCCCAAACTCCCAGGACATAACAATTCTACATTCCTCGTCTCTGCCTACATGGAAGACTGAACCTTAATGCATCCAGCTGTCAAATTCCTGAAGTTTGCAGAATATACCAATCATGGAATTACACCCACTGGACAATGAAACTTAGTTTTAAAATAACATAATTCCAATTAATCTGCAGTAATGAATTCCACTGAGATTAAATTAAACTTTGTAAAACTTGATCCATCTACAGAATAGCCATTATTATTTTAAAAACTACTGGTTCCAGAAAAACTTTTTTAGGGATAAAGTATCACACCAGAGGACTCTGGTGACTTTTGGACCTTCAGCAACAAATAATGTTAAACTAAAAGGGTTTTACCTTGAACAATGAGATACACTTTTGTGGATTTTGGTTTGTTATTCGTGAGGATGGAGCAGGCATAGGGTCCCTCATCATGTATATCAACATTTTGGATCTCGATGCTGTATTCCGTGATTGCTGTATTTTCCATCAGAGTGACACGAGAGTCCAGAGACCATTTTTCTTTTCCGGCAAAAAGAATAGTTGTGCGATTCAGCCATGCCACTCTTGACACTTTACTGTCCACACTGCATCTGTAAAAAAATAGAAATAAAATAAAAATGTTAATACACAGGTAGGTCTCTTATAGATGGGGAAAAAACAAGTATATCATTGTTAATACATCATATACTGGAAAATCACATTTATAAACTGATCGCATATTTTCCACTTGTTTTGAAGGGAAGAAATAAGATTTCCACATGTTTGGTATTTAAGCAATGTGACAGCTTCGTGGCACGGTGATCGACTGGTTAGCATGTCCACCTCACAGTGCAGAGGTCGTGGGTTCGAATCCAGACTCGGCCTCAGTGTGTGGAGTTTGCATGTTCTCCCCGTGCCTGCGTCGGTTTTCTCCGGGTACTCTGGTTTCCTCCCACATACCAAAAACATGCATGGTAGGTTAATTGGACACTCTAAATTGCCCCTAAGTATGAGTGCAGATGTTTGTTTGTCTCTGTGTGCCCTGCGATTGGCTGGCAACCAATTCGGGGTGTCCCCCGCCTACTGCATGAATACAGCTGGGATAGGCTCCAGCACTCCCCGCGACCCTTGTGAGGATAAGCGGTATGGAAAATGTGTGCACGTCTCCTGTGTGCATGATAATGCACACATATATACATATATATATATATATATATATATATATATATATATATATATATATATATATATATATATATATATATATATGTATATATGTATATATATGTATATATATGTATATATGTATATATATATATATATATATATATGTATGTGTATATATATATATATGTGTATATATATATATATATATATATATATATATATATATATATATATATGTATATATGTGTGCATTATCATGCACACAGGAGACGGCTTTATTTTCTCGTGCCCACGTACCCATCACACTCCGCAGGAGAGCAGCCAAGTTTTCAGCTGTGTGTCTTTCCTCCAAGGCGCATGTCATGCACAAAGATGCGATGTATTTCGTCCACATACGTTATACATATTATAGTCATGTACGATTCGGTGGCTATGGACGTCCATCCGTCTGTAGTTAAGGCATTGGCCACATAGCTGACCCACTCAAATGCTCGTAGTATCTACTCTTTCATTTGGTTATGGCTACTCTCGAGTTGGGGCGTTATTGTTTGGCGACTTGGCACCACGTAGCCTTCTCAGGCTCGATATACGGCATTAATTTTTTCGAACCGTATGCCCTCAACAAAAGAAAGCGGCAGCATATCGCGTCATTTTACAATTTAGTTGGGTAATCTTTGCTGTGCGGTGAGCATCGCAGCGCCTGGCTGGAACAAACGCTCTCATGCTCGTCTGACTGGCCCCGCTGCCATCGACTTGCAAGTTCACATCGAGATGTACTTTGGATGTGGTTTCTCATCGCCCCGAGAGAGTGGTTGTAAGCGAGTTTATGCTTACAAAACCTACAAACAGCTTTGACGACAGATGTTGTAATCTGCTGTATCAAAATACTGCCAAACAGTGCCGTTGTTTTTCATGGTAGCTTCGACAGAATTTACTTTTCTTCCCCAAACTTAGTGTCCCCGACCCCTACTATGTGTGCGTGTGGGCGGGGTGGAGGGGAGCAATTCTCTCTCTTGGCGCTCAGCTTTTTCACAGAGGCGGAGGCGTGAGGAACAAGATGCGTGATTCTTAATGCAGTGTTTAACCAACTAGTAAAATACTAACCGTTTAATACATCATAGACGGTTAAACGATTAAACGACTAGTCGCGCACATCCCTAATATCCATCCATCCATTATCGATACCGCTTCTCCTCAAAAGGGTCGCGGGGCGTGCTGGAGCCTATCCCAGCTGTCTTCAGGCAGTAGGCGGGGGACACCCTGAATAGATTGCCAGCCAATCGCAGGACACATAGAGACAAACATCCACACTCACAATCACACCTAGGGGCAATTTAGAGAGTCCATTCAACTTACCATGCATATTTTTGGAGTGTGGGAGGAAACCGGAGTACCCGGAGAAAACTCACGCAGGCATTGGGAGAACATGCAAACTCCACACAGGAAGGCCGGAGCCGGGATCGAACCCACGACCTCTGAACTGTGAGGTCTGAGGCTGTGACGTGCTAACCAGTCAACCACCGTGCCGTCCCATCCCTAATATATATATATATATATATATATATATATATATGGGCGGCACGGTGGTCGACTGGTTAGCACGTCCGCCTCACAGTTCAGAGGTTGTGGGTTCGATCCCGGCTCCGGCCTCCCTGTGTGCATGTTCTCCCCGTGCCTGCGTGAGTTTTCTCCGGGCACTCCGGTTTCCTCCCACATTCCAAAAACATGCATGGTAAGTTGATTGGATACTCTAAATTGCCCCTAGGTGTGATTGTGAGTGCGGATGTTTGTCTCTGTGTGCCCTGCGATTGGCTGGCAACCAGTTCAGGGTGTCCCCCGCCTACTGCCCAAAGACAGCTGGGATAGGCTCCAGCACGCCCCGCGACCCTTGTGAGGAGAAGCGGTACAGATAATGGATGGATGGATATATATATATATATATATATATATATATATATATATATATATATATATATATATATATATTAGGGGTGTCAGTTTAGCACTTTATTTTTGGCGTTAATCCAACCCCCTTTTGACGCCGTCAATTTTGATCGTGTGATTAAGGTTTCCATAGCAACTGGCAGCTGCATTGATAGGAGGCGTTACATCTGCTTCTTCAAAATACTGACGATGAGGATGACTTGCTCGGCTTACACATGCACGGCTGAGTCCCCCTACCCCTGTGATAGTCGTGACGCACGTTGTTGGTAGTGTAACCCTTAAAAGTTGTTCTTCCTTATCTTCAGAGGCTGTGGTATGGCGGGTTACAGTATATGTTTGACTTTATGTATTTCTTCTGGCATCTTCCTTGCTAAAGTCAACCGACACGGCAGGTCAGTGTTTTGTTGCGTCTTTATTCAGATATGAACAGCCTCGCTCTAATTCATCTCTCTCTCTCTCCTTTCTTCGGCGCCGTACCAAACCAAATCAAAAAGGAATAAATACTTAAGCACAATATAATAAAGATACATATTCACAAAACAATATTGCAGCATTTTAGAAAAATAATAAATACATAATAATATGCCGTTTGCTCCAAAGCAGCTGTATTATATAACGCACTGGACAATCTCAGCGGTCCACCAACTGTTTCTCATTCATTTATCTGACACAATTTACATTAAAATATACCAGAACAGAATATTAATAAACAAAATACCTTTATCAGACACTCGAGCAGCGAGTAATAATCTTTTTAGTTGATGAAGTCATTGCCAGAGGGCGATAAAAGTGACATCCGTAAAAATGACTGATCTCGTATATCCAGGTCGTCCAATTTTAAGCACAGTCCAGAAAACCAAGCGGCGCTTGAGCAACAAGTCACCCTCAAGAAACAATAAATATATCTGTCAGAACAACATCAATGTAAATGATTGTGTGTGTGCGTGCGCGGACACGTGTGCATGTGTGTGTGTTTGAATGCTGAGGGGCTGTTTGTGTGACTTGAATCCAATGTTTGTTTTTTCAACTGAAGGGGCAGTCAACCCAAACATTTTTTTAAAGAATATGCAGGCCCCCTTCTTGAATATGAGTCAAGCAGCAAAATCTCTCCATCTCAGGGGTCGGCCATTTTATCACTTCTGTCGACTGAAAATGACATCACAGATGCCCCGAGGGGGCAAATAACAACCAATCATGGCTCAGTTTCAGAAAACAAGTGAGCTGTGAATGGTCGTTACCTGAGCCCTGAGCAACTGTGATGTCATTTTCAATTGACAAACGTGACAAAATGGTCAGTGATGGCTAAAAACAGGTGAATTAACTCTTATTCCACAAACGCAATATTTACAGAATGCCTTGTTTCAACTAGTGGGCTTGCATAGAGCATATTCTTGAAAAATAATGCGTTTGGGTTGACTTCTCTCTAATAAAGGATTTGCTCAAATAACTCAAACATATATATATATAGATATAGATAGATATATATTAGGGCTGTCAATTGAGTGCGTTATTTTCGAAGTTAATCCAACCCCTTTTTGAAGCCGTCAATTTTTTGGATCGCGTGATTAAGGTTTCCATAGCAACCAGCGGCTGCATTGATAAAGGCTGCTGGTCACCATGATTTATACATGTATCTTGAAAAAAAAAGCTTTAGAGTAGAGGAGGCGTTACATCTGCTTCAAAGTATTCAGTCAATTTTGTTTTATGAGATCAGATATAATTTGTTTATATCTTAAGTCAGAGCGTGTGCAGAAGTGTGCACAGTGATGACTATCACAGACTGAATGCGACTTCACCATTGCTCCCACCATACTGCGTTGCAGTGTTCCAATAAAGAAACATCTAAAATCCACCTGAGTGTCCGTGGCGTGTTGTAGCTATATATATATATATATATATATATATATATATATATATATATATATATATATATAGATAGATATATATATATATATATATATATATATATATATATATATATATATATATATACATATATACATATATATATATATATATATATATATATATATATATAGATAGATAGATAGATAGATAGATGGATAGATAAACAAAATTACCATGCACACTTCCTGAACGCAGTCTAAATGTCTCTGTCCACGCATTCTTTCCATGTCTTACTTTCCACTTCTTACTCACAATTCCACTATTAAAATAACATCTTTCCTGACATTGAGATTTTTAGTTATCATAACTAAAACAAGCAAAAAATCTAGTCACTTGAACCAAGCAGTGCAAATCCAATGTCAGAAACTTTATAGGTGGCCTTACAAATAAGGAAAATCCAAATCCTCAAAACCAATCACTGAATTACACCAACTTTACAATGAAACTGATCTTGGGCATAAGAAATAAGGGATTGACCACTACCACTGCAACATTTATACATTTTCAACCAACACATTCCAGCTTCTAAATGAGTCACCACTATTGGTTGTGGGGGAAAAAAGAGAGCATTGTGCAATCTTCTCACTGCACTGGACATATTTTACACAATTAATTCATAACAGACCATTTTAAGTCACTAATTTATTGTCTTGTATTCATATTTCTATTTGTTAACATTTTTAAATATATAATTAACTTAAATATATTTTGTAGTTTTAACCACGTTAAAACATATTTGCATAACCAAGGAAATCGGTCAATCAGACAGTGACAATACAGATAGCAAATGTGTTATATTTACGCACTAAGGTGCACTTAAGGATGTGGTACTTTCACCAATATTTATTAGCTTTATTTTGCACAGCATGTGTCCTATTTTATGAACTTGTCATTTGAAATCCCCTGGTAATCAAGCAGAATGCAGTTTCCCACAGATTCCTGAAGTGGTGGCTTCTGCAAAATCAATTTGCCTCCAAATTGCCTTCACTGAATAACTTCAGAATTTGATATGAATTGTTAGGCTGTTCGTTGCTTAGAGTGTTCGTTGCTTAGAGTGTTGGTTAGCATGTTTATATGTATAACCGGGTTACCATTGTTTTAGCTTTGACCCCAGTCCACCTGGGGGCTTAACGTACTTTCCGGACTATAAGTCGCAGGGTTTTTTTTTTTTCATAGTTTGGCCGGGGGTGCGATTTATACTCTGGAGCGACTTATGTGTGAAATTATTAACACATTACTGTCATGAATTGTTTGTGCTGACTTGTGACTTATGTTTTGCCTCCCTATGCAGGCACTTAAGCGCTAAATCACCTGCAGAGTGAGACAAAACATCATAAACACTAGTCAGCACTAACAAGCCATGACAATTACTTCTATATCATTTCACATTTTATTGTAACCAACATAAAGAAACGTAAGATACATCCTAAAAGCTATCAAAATGCATGAATAATTTAAACAGTTAGTCTAATGTTTTGTCAAACTAACAGGCTTTGCTAGTCGATGAAGCCAGCTTATCCAAACAGCTAAACAGTCACAAACAAACTCCACAGACTCTAGGTGTGCAGCGAAGTTGTCTGTTTATATTGTGAAGCTGCACAAGAAACAGAAAATACTATCAAGCTATGCATTACACACACATGTATTTTCATAGACATGAACAAGATGAGCCTATGCTAACGAGTAGCGATCACGATTAGCATTAGTGATAGTGATTAGTATGTTCAGTCAACAACCTACAATCATCCACAATTCAACTCGTATATAGATGTCATTACACACAATTGTCTAAGTTAGTTTCAGGCGATGGTTGAACACGAATGAACCACAAACAGGCAGACATGCTAAATATTAGCAACCGTGATTAGCATTAGCGATAGCAATTAGTATGTTCAGTCAACAACACAGTACAATCAGCCACAATTCAGCTCCGATATAAATGTTGCATGCTCATTACACACAATTGTCTAAGTTACTTACAGGCAATGGTTGAACATGAATGAACCACAAACAGGCAGTTGCCTGCCTATGGCTGGGGTATTGCATCATGCAGCCACACACGTAAGGAGGAGCACACTCGGCACAGAGACGAAGACATAATTACGACCGAATACATTAATACTTTTGGAGACTTGGAAACATTCTACTTGGTCCGGGATAAATAAAAGACTTATTTAATCGATCTACAACTGTTTTGGTGAATTTAGTTATCTTACCGTAACTTTCTTGTATGCTACATGTAGCATCATAGCTCGGTGGAAATGATGTGTACTAAGCGCACAATTTCCTCCCAAAATGCGACTTGTACTCCAGTGCGACGTATATGTTTTTTTACGCTTTATTATGCATTTTATGGCTGGTGCGACTTGTACTCCGGAGCGACTTACAGTCCGGAAAATACGGTAATATTATTCACTAGGTAATTCAAGGTAATTCACTAGTCAAGTCAAGTTTGAACTCTTCTTCATATGCAAAAAAAAGAAAGAAAGAAAGAAATGAAGAAAATAGAAAAAGAAAAATAACGACCAAAATGAGAGCAACCGGGACTAGGTTGGGGTTGGCTATTATCAACTGGTGATGGCACAAGGTATAAGACAGGGGGGTCAACATCCGGTGATAATGATCATGAACATTATCAGGCACCTGCAGAGCTTGCTGATGATCTGATCATTTGAATCTGGTGTGTTTCAGCAGGGAGAGATTGAAACCATGCAGCAAAGCAGCCCTCGAGCATCGGAATTTGACACCCCTGATATAAGATAACAGGAAATAATCATGGAAAAACAGGTCGCAAAAAGATCCTTCAGAGTGGACCTGGCTCCCCACCGAGGTTACATACGATGCTGTACAATCACAACAAGGTTGGACCCGCCTTGGGGGTGGCGGCTTCAGGCAGCCGTTGGAGGGCCGGGATGCTGGAGAGATTGAGCAACAAACAAAAGCGGGACTGCCGAGATGGGCTATGGCCACTCAAACTCCGCACCTACTGTAATTGGAATTCGTTAGGTTTGCGGCTGTTGCATTTTATTAATCACGGCAACCTGGCTACACAGACCTCAGATACCTAGATACAGCTACCTCAGATTCCCCACACTTAAGTGAAATTGTACTTGAACCTAACTGTGGCAGAAAGGGAAGTTTCATCGCCAGATTATGATGTCCAATAATGTGCAGACTACAACTAAAGCCTGGTTCACACGGCAGGATAATCATCCCGATTTTAGCTCAGAATCTCCCCACCCGACAATCGTAAATCGGGGCCGACTCGTAATGGCTCCAGAGATAATCTTATCAAATAATCCTGCTGTGTGTGGTGTCCTCAGCCAGATCTCGGCCGCTTGGAAGGATGTCCAACCTCAACTCGGGGATATTCAACATGTTGGATTTTTTTGGCCTGACTTCGCATCGTGTGTGCTGTGCCCCGAGGACAAACAAGCATGCAGCCAATTGACAGTGACGTACAGCCAATCAGAAAGCGATGTGCCAGGGCGGCGAAGAAAAAGAATAAAAAAAATGAAAACAGTCATGGCGCAACTGTCTTTTTATTTTGTGTCATTTTTTCCACTAAAAATAATCTGCAAACTAGCGTCATCGTCAAGACACGACAAGTCACCTTCTGTCTTTTCATCCGCCATGTTTGTTCACTCTTGTTTGTTCAAGTCTCGTTCAATCTCGAGGGATTTTGGAAGATTTCCCATCTGACGTGAGAATATCTGTGAATGAATGGAGTTCGTGTGTGATGTGTTGATCTTGCCGTGTGGATGCACACCACACATGGTACATTCAAAACTGTAATATGCGTGATTTTTTTCTCGTCACGTGTGGGGTCTCTGCGAGTTTGGAAGTCGGCCGACAAGTTTAACATCCTGCCGTGTGAACCAGGCGTTAGACAACTTTATTGAATGCTCTCCCACCTAGTGAGGATAAGTGGTTCAGAAAATGGATGAATGGATAACGCCATGCCACTGCACAGTGTCCTACTGACATAATAGTAATCAATACTTGTTGGAATACAAGTGGCCACGGCTTGTTGAAGTGTACCTATGAGTGATATTTTTAAACATTTGTTTTTATTTTGGTGCTTGAGAATGTCTTCACATGAAAATGGCCATTAGAACGAAAACATTTGGCGTCCTGCCTTTATTTAAAAGTATGTGTGTGTGTGCATTGTTGATATCCCTGCCTAAGTACTGTAGATATTCAGAGGGCGGGAGCACATTACGCCAGTTTTGAAATTGCTGCATTGGCTCCCTGTGTGTTTCAGGATCGATTTTAAAGTACTTTTATTAGTTTATAAATGTGTTAATGGTCTTGGGCCATCTTATTTATCTGATTTGCTTTTATCATACCAGCCCTCGCGGATCCTGAGGTCCTCTGGCGCCGGCCTTTTATTTATTCCAAGGGTGAGGACCAAAATGCATGGCGAGGCTGCATTCAGCCATTTTGGTCCTCACCTTTGGAATAGCCTGCCAGAGGATGTCAGGTCTGCAGAGACTGTTGATATTTTTAAGAGGAAGCTCAAGACACACCTTTTTAGTTTGGCTTTCAACAACTTTTAAATAATTTATCTTTTCTTTTGATTGAAGATAATTCTATGTTTTGCTTTGAATGTTTTAAAGCACTTTGAGTTGCATTTTTATGTATGAAAAGTGCTATATAAATAAAATGTGATTGATTGATTGATTTTATGGGCTCTACTTTTATGCCCAGCGCAAGTATAGCGCAAAGTGCCGCAACTGTGCGCATAGGAGATGAGCCAGATGAGGTGGCTTGGGCATCTGACGAAGATGCCTCCTGCACGCCTCCTTGTGGAGGTGTCACCACCTTCCACCGGGAGGAGGCCCTGAGTACAACGCAAGACATGCTGCAGATTCTATGGGCCCTGTTTTTGTGCCCAGAGCAAGTCTACCACACATTGTAATCGAACTGTGCATATAGGCTTAGTTTTTCTTTCTTTTGGTATTTTGCTGGACTCGCACAGTACAAATAGCCCCTGAAATAGTCCCTACTGTATATTACAGTCAATCCTAAATAACCCTGCATGTTCAAAGGACAACTGCATGTATAAAATAGTAACAAACGAAAAATTCAATGTTTCTCAGCAATGATCTTTTCTTTTGAGGAAAGTTCAACATAATTTGCTTTCCTTTCAGAAAATTAGTAGTACAAAAGGCTACAGTGGCAGTTTGATCAGTCTGAATGATTGTGCTATAAAGACACCTATGGCATTTGTAATTGCTTTGGCTCCATCTCTCAAGCCCAGAGAGAGAGGCTGTTTAAATGCCGCTGGAGTTGTGTTTGCATCACACTAGCTTTCTTGCATGCTGCAGTGATAATCACGTGTACAAGACACAATTTCTGTTTGATATGTAGATTAGTACCTCCAAAAGCACTTTGCTAACCATAACATCTATCAGCCACTTTGTTTGTTTGCAACACAAACTTGTAGCTAGAGTTAAACAGTTTTTTTATTTACTGTAAAATTTTAAATGTTGTGTCTACTGGGTCCTAAAAGGGGACGTATTTAGTCCGGCCGTGGGGTGGGTCACATTTCACTCAGTGGGGGGAGAAATTGCTCGTCGAAAGCGCGGCCGAACCACATTTGAAATAATACACCGACCGGACGACGATAGGCGATTACTATTTGATCTGGCTTGACAAAAAGACAGGTGGCAGAAGTGTATTCACACTGCAGACGGATTGCGCTAAACAGATCGGCAAATTGAGTAAAATACACACCTTTGTTAATATTCACTTAATAGATGGGGGTTAGTTGGCTTATTGTTTTATTTTTTGCATCACTCATGGCTTTAGACCTTTTAGGCGTTTGTGAAGATGTTGTAGGGCAGATGTTTGCTTTTGTGACGTTTTCAAAGGCTTTTTGCACCGCGGGTGCTTCACATGATCACGGACTGTGAAGTACTCACCTGCCGGTGGCTTCGTGTTTCGTGATCTTAATCAATGCCAGTGTTAAATTAGCGATTGAATGTACTTTTTAGATATATAGTATTATGTTGACCTGAGTGAGAAATAGCAATATAAGGTGTAATACAATGTGAACGAAGTGGTGCCTGCACTCAAACAAGCTGGCGTTTTTTTTTTTTTTTTTTACTTACTGTCATTTTGACAGAACGAGGATTCGACAACGACGATATGTATTTTATGACAACAATGATGACTTTTTGAGTCCTCTCTGTGTCTTACTATCTCTGATACCCTACATCTCTGTATTATAAGGAAAAATAGAACACAAATACGGCATGATGGACGACTGGTTAGCACATCCGCCTCACAGTGCAGAGGGTTTGGGTTCGATTCCGGCTCCGGCCTTCCTGTGTGGAGTTTGCATGTTCTCCCCGTGCCTGCGTGGGTTTTCTCCGGGTACTCCGGTTTCCTCCCACATTCCAAAAACATGCATGATAGGTTAATTGATCTCTCTAAATTGCCCCTAGGTGTGATCGTGAGTGTGTATGTTTGTTTGTCTCTGTGTGCCCTGCGATTGGCTGGCAACCAATTCAGGGTGTACCCCGCCCACTGCCCAAGGACAGCTGGGATAGGCGCCAGCACGCCCGCGACCCTTGTAATGATAAACGGATTGGATAATGGATGGATAGATGATCACAAATACCTTTTAATATTTCACTAGTTGTCCATGACCCACTTTTATAGCCCAACCCACCAATTGAAACTCACTGATGTAAACAGCACCTTCTACACTTATTAAACCCTCTCAGAATTAAAATCATTTTTTCCCCCGAAGCAAGAATGCTTTTATTATAGCATTCATTTTCATCATCAGACAAGATGACCACATTGTAAATGCAAATTGCAGGACTTCCTATCCGTAGCTCATAAAAACAGTTAAGGCTCCAATAAACATGATCTACGGATGCGTGGTCTTACTGCTGGCACTTAAAATGCACTAAAACCATGTACTGTAAATGTTCTCTCATTATACTGTACAATCAAAAGATTCATGTTTACAACTAAATAATTTGAGTCTCTTTTGTCATTTCATACCCATGATTACTAGTTAAATGTTGCAGAGACTTAATAAGCCAAATCATTCAAGGAATCTGCATTTCTCCCCAAAAAAATTCTGTGAATATTTTTGGAACAATAAGCTGAGATGGAAAGACGATATCTGTGTAGAAACCATAAAAGCACAAACCTGCAACCTGTTTACTTTGAGGCAGTGATTCAGAGTGATTCAGATGTATGCACATGCAATATGGGTGTCTATAAAGTTTGTAATCACTGCTGTTGCCATGTTAACTACCACCTTGCAAAATAGAAATGAAACAACATGAAATATTCCAAGAAAGGCATGTCAAAAAAAGATGGAGAACAGCATACGGGAGGGAACACTTAATTGGCATTGCTTCTTGTGAACTGTAGGTTTTTAGCCCAATATATACCAAAAAGATTGGGAATTAGTGGCGATAATCTTTTGACTGTAGGTTTTTAGCCCAATATATACCAAAAAGATTGGGAATAACTGGCGAGAAGCTTTTGAGCAAAGCACCAAACTACTGTATAGCACTGAACTCTCCCTTGCCCACAAGCCCACAAAATCTACTGCTTCAGGTGAATGCAAAAATCTGTGTGAAATTGATGTCCATATAACTTAAGAAAATTCCCCTCAGGATTTCAACCAAAAATAAAAAATATAATTTTAAATAATACAAATTTACGAGTCATAGCCACACATATTCCATGGAAGATGATTGGCAATGTTGGCAAAATATTTGTTAAAAGCATTGACTTTGCAGCGCAAGTTGTAGTTACGACAGTTAACAAATTGCGTACCTGGAAACGACATGAAATGTCACCAATAATAAACTATACATATTACATTTCAAACACCTGTATTTTCTGCAAAACTTTGAGGACCATGTTCTTTTAAGTATCAGCTCTGCATTCTTAATGCCAGACAGACAACTCCATGAATAGCGCTGCATTCTGCCCACACACCCAGCTTTCTACTATTATTTTCTTTACCTGGAGTATTCCCTTTTAGTTGATATGTATCACATCACCGTTGCATTAATATTTTAGCTATTTGTCACAACAAAGCTTGAAATGTATTCAAAAAACAACTGCTCTCAGAGGCATTCAATGAAAAGATAAAGCTCAACATGAATCCTGTACATACCCTTGCTGCTATAACCATTGAGCTCCATACAGACTGGATATGATAAAAATCATCAGATGGCAGTTGGCAGTGTAAATAAAATTCAATTTAGACAAACAGAGCGATAAAGATGAAAGTTGAGATACTTTATTAATCCCGAGGGAAATTCCAATTAACTGAAGAGGCAGTTTGAACAATGTCTCAATAATAACTGAAAAAAAATCCTGTGAACTATTACATTGCAAAGTCAGAATCACAGCCAAAGGCTCGATAAAAAGACAGTACTGTGTTCTCATTGCATTATCTACTGGCCCAGTCCCCTGGACCACACTAAATGAATAGCATTACTCATAATGTCATTCAATACTGCCATTGCGGGGTCAGAGGAGGCCATCAGAAATTCAGTTCCATCAATGTTAAAATTCATAACCTGAATCCGGTTAAAAAACTCCAAAAGCTCTGTTCACATTATGATACAGGTGGCCATGGCAGCCCCGTTTGCCCGAACTTTAGTGCTATTTTTAGCCATTTTTTTCATCCATATTAAGTCTATCACGGTATCAGTGATGGGCCATGAGGGGAAGGGACTGACGAGTCCAAGAGGCTCAAAGTCACACTAAGATATGGCCCGCAGTCTGCCATGGATGTGAGTATGTTCCATCCCTGCATCTCAAATCCTGATCAACACCATGCGATGAGGTTCATGACTGGCAAGTCACCATTCCTCTGGAGTGGAAAATAAAAATATCAACCCAAAAGAGAAGTTTAGCCAATTTTGACCTTCATTGAAACATACGATTCAAATAAGATCAAAATTGAATTGTTTTGAATGTTTGTTTTCAAAAAGTCTTTGAAGCAACACTATGTAACCTTAAGTTTTCATTGATTATGATGGCGGGGGGCATGGTGGTCGACTGGTTAGATAGTCTGCCTCACAGTTCAGAGGTCATGGGTTCGATCCCGGCTCCGGCCTCCCTGCGTGGAGTTTGCATGTTCTCCCCGTGCCTGCGCGGGTTTCCTCCGGGTACTGCGGTTTCCTCCCACAATCCAAAAACATGCATGGTAAGTTGATTGGACACTCTAAATTGCCCCTAGGTGTGATTGTGAGTGTGGTTATTTGTTTGTCTCTGTCTGCCCTGCAATTGGCTGTCAACCAATTCAGGGTGTCCCCCGCCCTCTGCCCAAAGACAGCTGGGATAGGCTCCAGCATGCCCGCGACCCTTGTGAGGATAAGCGGTAGAGATAATGAATGAATGAATGATTATGGTGGTGCCATGTGGACAAAAGCTGTAGTGTTTTGAGTGAAGTCCACCACATTTCCCATGAGCGCCAGCGGTTAATGTCATGAAATCCTGAGCTCTCGCTTGCCTGTAGTTGGACTGAATTGCATTTCTGTTTCCAGTGGCTGTTTAGAATGAATGGCGATGATGTAGTGAATCTAATTGTGCCTAAACAATCTAATATAACAATGTTTTGACTTTGTAATGAATGGGGAAAGGGGGGAAGTGACATATACCGTAAAGAAGTCAGTACATTAGTATTTTTTTTGGGTGTGGCAGGGTTTGTGGTTTCCTCCTTAAAGTTGCCTAGTGCCGGTAAAAGCAATACAGACCCCCTAAGGCCATGAGACAGGTACCATTCAACCAGTTGTAAGTCGATGTTTCATCAGAAGGGTTATGAAAATATTTCATTATGGTCGAATACTTACTTACTTGCTTTAAACGGTCTTGCCCCACCTTACCTATCTGAGGTCCTCGCCCCTATGCACTTGTCCGGCGCCTCGGGTCAGCGGACCAGATGCTAATGGACGTACCAAGGACTAAGCAAAGGCTCAGAGGGGATTGAGTCTTTTCCGTTGCCGGTCCCTCTGTTTGAAATGACCTGCCGCTAAACGTTAGGCAAGCCCCCTTTCTACCCTTCTTTAAAACTCCTCTTTAAAACTCACTCTGAAAACACACTTTTATTATTTGGCTTTTGACTCAGCATGAGACTCAGTTTTGTTTGAGTGTTTTGTGCTTTTTATAGTTTTTATGTAATTAATTAGGCGGCACGGTGGTCGACTGGTTAGCACGTCCGCCTCACAGTTCAGAGGTCGTGGGTTCGATCCCGGCTCCGGCCTCCCTGTGTGGAGTTTGCATGTTCTCCCCGTGCCTGCGTGGGTTTTCTCCGGGCACTCCGGTTTCCTCCCACATTCCAAAAACATGCATTCTAAGTTGATTGGATACTCTAAATTGCCCCTAGGTGTGATTGTGAGTGCGGGTGTTTGTCTCTGTGTGCCCTGCGATTGGCTGGCAACCAGTTCAGGATGTCCCCTGCCTACTGCCCAAAGACAGCTGGGATAGGCTCCAGCACGCCCCGCGACCCTTGTGAGGAGAAGCGGTACAGATAATGGATGGATGGATGGATGTAATTAATTTTTTCTTTTAACTGTCTTTGTTGTTGTATGAATAATTTTTGCTCCACGTAGAGCACTTTGTATGCAACTGTGGTTATTTTAAAGTGCTGCATAAATAAAGCTGAGTTGAGTGTTAATTGTGTTAATTTATCTCCAAAGTTTAACAGCCCATAGATAGATAGATAGATAGATAGATAGATAGATAGATAGATAGATAGATAGATAGATAGATAGATAGATAGATAGATAGATCTAAAAGATTAACTTTGTTGAAACGTCTTTAAGCATATTTATTGAACAATTTTTCAGATTTGCATAATGTTGATATTTAAATTTATTATTATTATTATTATTATTATTATCCATCCATCCATTATCCATACCGCTTATCCTTACAAGGCTCGCGGAGCATGCTGGAGCCTATCCCAGCAGTCTACGGGCAGTAGGCGGGGGACACCCTGAATTGGTTGCCAGCCAATCGCAGGGCACACAGAGACAAACAAACATCCACACTCACACTCACACCTAAGAGCAATTTAGAGTGTCCAATCAACTTACCATGCATGTTTTTGGAATGTGGGAGGAAACCGGGGTACCCGGAGAAAACCCACGCAGGCACAGGGAGAACATGCAAACTCCACACAGGGAGGCCGGAGCCGGGATCGAACCCACAACCTCTGAACTGTGAGGCGGACGTGCTAACCAGTCGACCACCGTGCCACCATTATTATTATTATTATTATTATTATTATTATTATTATTATTATTATTATTATTATTATTATTATTATTATTATTATTATTATTATTATGTGTGCCTATATACATCTTAAAAAAATAGTCTGACTAAGAATAGTTGGAAGCCAATTTTTATCCGTCTATGTAATCATCTATTTCCACGGTGAGGGTCCCCTCCCTTGGCGATATTTGAGGCTTACGAGGTCCTCAAAGGTACATAAAGGTCCAAAATGTCCTAGAGGGTGCTAAAAGGTTGTTTGGTAGTTTGTGGAAGTTGGTAGTCGGAAACGCTAACAGAAGCCCGTGTAAAATGATAGTCGGATCGGCCTATAGGCAATAACTATTTGGTCCGCCCGGACAAAATGGATAAACGGACGGCGGAAGGGTACTCCGGCTGCAGGGGGAAGGTGATTAACGGACTATGATTTTTTTGTAAAATGTCCAGCTCTGTTCCATATGGTTTTGTATAGCAAATAAAAACCTCCAAAATTAAAAAATGACCGAAATGTGTGTGTCAGTTGTTTTTCTTTGAGGTTTTTTTTCTCCGTTTGGCGGCGTGTCTGCTCCTGCGTGTGATGTGAAAATTACATTCTCGACGCCGATTGGCTGACGCCGACGAGGGGCGGGCTGGGACCACGTGGGTCAATTAAATATGGAGGACGGAAACTCGGGGACGGGGGGACGATGCCCAGCTCTGTTGATTTCAAACAAAAACAAAAAGTGCAGAGTGTTCCCAGGATCAGTAGAATGTCTTATAAAGTTCACTGAAAATTGAAATAAATAGTTCCTTGAAGTTAACATGGTTTTAAATTGATTTATCGGCCATCAGATTTTTTTAAAAAGGCTGATTCCGAAATTCATCAAAACACTGAATAGCGGAGCCTATAATTGGCCTGAGCGATATACGGTCCCATCCCTAATAGATAGATAGATAGATGTTTGAGCACAATGAGACTAGATTTGGCCCTGCGACTGGCTGGCGACCAGTTCGGGGTGTAGTCTGCCTTCGCCCATTGACGGCTGGGACAGGCTCCAGCAACTCCCCGCGACCCTGTATAGGATAAGCGGTTTGGAAGATGACATGATGATGAGACTAGATTTGAAAATCAAAGCTGTTTATTTATTCATTGATTGATTCATTGATTCTTTCATTCGCTATGAAACGGGAACAGTCAGGGATGGGCAACTCCCGTTCTCGAGGGCGACAATCCTACATGTTTTAGATTTTTCCTTCTTCCAACAAACCTGATTCAAATGATCAGCTCACCAGCAAGCTCTGCAGAAGCCTGAAAACGATGCTGATAATTTGAATCAGGTGTGTTAGCGGAGGGAACAATCTCAAACATGCAGGATAGTGGCCCTAGAGGACTGGAGTTGCCCACCCCTGGTTTAGGTTGTAGGACAAAGCAGCGATCTATTCACATCAATGGGTGACGGTAATGTAATGCACTATTTCAATATGCAAACTGCCGTTAAAAACATAAAAGAAACAGAAGCATTTCCGGTGGAAAGATCAGGTGGTTGTTTGAAGCTACCGGAATGCCATCTGAATGATCATCTAAAGAAAATAAAAGAGGAAGCGTGATGTCCCAGGCAAATTATGCTGTGTGATGGCTGCTATTTTCAGCAATTGAACTTGGCTTTGAGTTTTAAAACGTTTCACACTTACCCAGAACTACAAGCGAGATCAAAAGTTATTATTCGGCAAGAAGGTTTTACTATCACATTTCATGCAAAAGTCAGCAGCGGTCAGTAGTATCTGTTTGACACTATTATTATTTCCTTACTTCTTTTCACAAGCCCAGTTTAGTTCTATCTACCATACAATGACAATAAATGCTTTCTGCTCTGTTCTATTTCTCTTAACCTTTATGTACAACATTTTGCATGTTGTTTCGTTGATTTTAATGTGCTCTATAAATAGTTGCAGTTGAGATACATGTCTCAAACATTAACTAGATACATCTAATAGCTCATGAAATCGCATATTGTCACTCATATGCTTTGAGCACTGAGCCATTACAATTACATTATAATTGTAACAATTCTACAACTAATGGATCATTTGCGAAGTTAAGTAATTCCAGCAAAACAAAAGTGACATTTGAACTTTCAAACACAGAAGTGCTGTGGCCCATGCAACCACGGAACATGCAAACTCCACACAGGAAGGCAGTGTGAGACAGACGTGCCGCCAACTCGTGGTTTGAATTGTTCAAAATTGTTTCACACACACAAAAAAAAGTCACGCAAGGAAAGTTGAAGGCAGTCAGGTCGGCCATCTCTGCCGATGAGTTGTGTCTTATTTATTTTTCAGGGAATTGGCAACCCTAACAGTGGGGGCCTCCCAGTCTCAAATTCCCAGGGTGAATTCAGGGCATCGTACGTCCCTTTTCTAAGGTAAAATGCAAGTACATATGTAGCCCCATAATGATAAAGAAGGAATTTGAATTCCCAACACTTTGAGTTAATCACTTTGATGTCGGCCTGGCCTTGCTTTCTGAACCTGGATTCAGTCAAGGGCTTTTCTGTCTTTTAAATATCAAGGTATACTGTATCATTGATTATTTGGTCCAGGATGCAGTGTCTGTTATAGGGAATCACTTCATCGTCAATCGTTCTCCAGTTGGTTACGAGTAGGCTATCTTTTCTCTAATGATAACACAATAATATTTTTTGGAACCCATGGGAATAATCATGTTGCAGCGCACAAGTTTACAAGTATGCGTACTGCGTAATTGTATAGCTTCCATATGCGGGCTTCCACCCATAGTCGAAAACAAATGTGTTTTGTTAATTTAAGACTCAAACGATAAATTCTTCATCAGTGTTTATGTGAATGTGAAAGCCTGTCTGTGTGCCCTGTGATTGATTGGTGATCAGTCCAAGTTGTATCACAAATCTGGCCCAAAGTCCACTGGAACAGACTCCAGCTTCCCTGTGACCCTGAACAGGATAGACTGTGTAGAAAATGGATAGACAGTTGAATAATTTATAGCAGGATAATGATCTGCCTCGTTGGTGCCGTGGTCAGCGTCCAGACTGTTCCTCTTTCTCTGTGACCTTCACATCAATGATATGCTGTTATAACTAAAGAGAAGCAATTTGTCAGGATGCTCAGGCAAAACTTTCTGGAACTTATCTGAAGGAGAGAACAGTTTTGGTCTTCCTGTACTTCTAGATACTGTAACATGAAACAGAATAGCACAGCAGTTTTGCATTACTTTGCTATGGTATTAACCATGTAATGGATCAATCTTTTTTTCCATTATAAACAAAATGGAGAGAAGTGGACGATAGTAAACCAAAAATGCAGAGCTGGAAACCCATTTTTGGGACGGAGGACGAGGGGGTGACAAGTTTTTAAAAAAAGATCGGACTAAGCGAAGGCAGGGGTGGATTTTAGTCCGTCCCTCTAATCGGCCCTCGCGCATGTGACGTGGTCACAAGGCAGTCAAAGTTCATGTGAACGGACTCGGTGAAATGGGCAAATGACAAAAATTGCCTCTGAACACTTCAAACGTACTACTAATAGTTACCCAACTGTGCAGGAGAATTTTCAACCAAAGATACAGCCCAAGTTCTACTAGTACGACAAGTGATTTTGCTTTTCCCGAATTGTTTTTATTTTACAAAAAGAAGAGAAAAAAAAACAATATCTGCATAAATGTAAACATATATGCACACACACACAAATCAATAATCGAAACAAAGAGGGTCTCCTATAAAAATATTAACTAAATCCAATACATTGTTAGGGTCATACAGGAGACATACACATTTTGGCAGTGCACAGTCCTCTTAACATTCCCCCTTCATTTTTTTTCCCCCCTTCTAATTTAAACGTCAAAGACTCGAAAAAAACAAACTCAACAGACAAACAACCCCCCCCCGCTTACAAACACTCACTCTCACATACGCACGCACATATACATACATAGACATATTCCTGCTTCGTCCTTCAACATGGGCTCTAAGAAAAACAAACCTAATTTACAAAAGTACCTAAAAAAATAAAAAATACACACATACATACACGTATAAAATACATCATTTTAACTTAGTGTTAACTACTTAAATGGCATCAAATGTTTGCTTCCAAACAAAATCAAACTAATTTGTTTATTTTTGTCTGCTGATATAAGTCTCTCAATATTTAAATAATATTTCATTAACAATTTTCATTTATTTATTCCTACAGCATTCGTATTTTTCAATTTTGTAACAATAGCGTCTTATAAACTAATGAAGAAAATATGAATTTCCATCCCATAGGGCATTTTATTTGTTTCACACTTTGTAGTAAACAAGTTTCTGGTGTAGTTGCTTACTAATATTACAGAACCATCTCTCAATATCAAACCAGGTTTTCTGTACTCTTTCACAATACCAAAAAGAATGAATGAGGGAGTCACCCTTACTGCACTTCAAGCAAGCAGGAGCAGAAGATGAATCAAACTTGTGAATTTTGTCCCTACTATAGTAAATTCTTGTCATTAATTCATACTGAATCATTCGGAGATTTTCATTAGTTGTGGCTGTATAAGTAAGCTGTAGACTTTCTTTCCATCTCATTTTGGCATCAAACTCTTTCAAATCCCTATCCCAACCATCATAGATTTTACTTAATAATTCCGTATTACGTTTAGCATTAAGAAACAAATTATAAAGAACACTTATGGATCTCTTTTTCTTGTTATTGTGTTCCAAAAGATTCTTTATTGTTGATGGGACTTCATTCTCAATATCACAATTTTCTTTGATCCAATTTCTGATTTGCATACACTTAAACCTTTCGGAATCTTTGAGTTTATATAAATCCTTCAGTATATCAAATGAAAGTATTTTATTTGAACAAATATCTGATAAATCTGATAAATTCGTAATACCACCATCATCCAAGTTTCCCACATTAAGGTAGTACCCTGAATTTTAATAGAGGGATTATTCCAAATCTTAATATGTGTTGGGGTACCAATTACTACTCCATATAGCTGCTTAATTTTTTTCCATACCCTTAAGGTACTGTTAATGACAAAATTATTAATTTTGATTTTTTTTCTACAATACAATATGAATAGTAGACTGTTAGGTTGAAGTTGATAATTCTCAATATCAAGCCATATAGCTTCGTTGGTATTATTAATAATACGATCAATATAGAACATCTGTGATGCTACTTGATAAAGTTCCAAATTAGGAAGATTTAACCCTCCTTCTTGTTTTGGATAAAATAATAACTTCCGTTTCATTCTTAGCGTTTTTCCAGCCCAGATAAAAGAGGAAATTATTTAATCAATTTCTTTAAAAAATGATGTTGGTGGTGTTAATGGTATACACTGAAACATATAAATAAACTTAGAAAGCCACATCATCTTATTAAGTTTATTCTACCAATTAAATTGAACTTAAGGTCATTATAATTATTGAGACATTTTTTAGTGTTACAAAATTATCTTTATACAACTTTTCTTTATTTCCACTAATGTAGCAACGACGATTTTTATTTTACTACTTTGTATCTTAAATTGTTTAAATGTGTCCAGCGTTCTCCGTCTTTGACCAAAAGATTTCAGTTTTGTTGCCGTTTATTTTGTAACCCGACATTTTTGAAAATTCATTTATTATATTGATCAAACTAGGTATTGACCTATCAATCAATCAATCAATCACATTTTATTTATATAGCACTTTTCATACATAAAAATGCAACTCAAAGTGCTTTAAAACATTCAAAGCAAAACATAGAATTATCTTCAATCAAAAGAAAAGATAAATTATTTAAAAGTTGTTGAAAGCCAAACTAAAAAGGTGTGTCTTGAGCTTCCTCTTAAAAATATCAACAGTCTCTGCAGACCTGACATCCTCTGGCAGGCTATTCCAAAGGTGAGGACCAAAATGGCTGAATGCAGCCTCGCCATGCATTTTGGTCCTCACCCTTGGAATAAATAAAAGGCCGGCGCCAGAGGACCTCAGGATCCGCGAGGGCTGGTATGATAAAAGCAAATCAGATAAATAAGATGGCCCAAGACCATTAACACATTTATAAACTAATAAAAGTACTTTAAAATCGATCCTGAAACACACAGGGAGCCAATGCAGCAATTTCAAAACTGGCGTAATGTGCTCCCGCCCTCTGGTTCTCGTCAGCACCCGAGCGGCTGAATTCTGCAGTAGTTGCAGTGGTGAAATGCTCTTTTTCGGGAGGCCAGAGAGCAGGGCATTACAGTAATCTAAACGACAGGAAATAAAGGCATGCATCAGCACTTCCGTGTTAGCCTGAGAGAGAAACGGGCGGACTCTGGCGATATTCTTAAGGTGATAAAAACCAATCTTGGTTACATTTTTAATATGAGGAATAAAACTGAGCTCAGAGTCAAAAATGACGCCAAGGTTCTTCACAAAGTGTGAGGGATTAAAAATGTGTAGTTTTGGTAAAAGCTTCTCTCTCTGACCTTCGGGACCGATAACTAAAACCTCAGTCTTGTCCTGATTGAGCTGTAGGAAATTATCTGCCATCCATGACTTGATATCTAAAATGCAATTTAAAAGGGTATCAATGGGTCCTGTGTCATCAGGAGACACGGCAATATACAGCTGCGTGTCATCAGCATAGCTGTGAAAGCTGATGCCGTGTCCCCTGATGACATCCCCGAGGGGAAGCATTTAAAGATTAAAAAGTAGGGGGCCTAAAATCGAACCTTGAGGAACCCCACATTTAATTTAATGAGTTTTAGAGGAACAAGTATCCATACTTACAAAGAAATATCGGTCTGTGAGATAGGAATAAAACCAGTCAAAAACAGTACCAGAGATGCCCACTAGATTTTTAAGTCTATTTAATAAAATTTGGTGATCTACTGTATCAAAAGCAGCGCTTAGATCCAGTAGCACCAAGACTGTGAGTTTTCTCACGTCTGCAGTGCACCTAATATCATTTAAGATCCTTAAAAGAGCAGTCTCCGTACTGTGGTTCATCCTAAAACCAGATTGATATTTCTCCAAAATATTATTTGTATTTAAAAAATGATTCAACTGGATGAAAACCAGTTTTTCTAAAATCTTACTTAAAAACGGTAAGTTGGATACGGGTCTGTAGTTATTAAAAACGCTCGGGTCAGAACCGCTCTTCTTCAGAAGGGGCTTCCACATTAGTTAGAAATAACAACAAATCATCAGCAAATAGACTTAGTTTATAATCACTTTTACCTTTGTTAATTCCAGTTATGTTATCCGTCCGTCTTATTTTCTCCGCCAAAGGTTCTATTGCCATCACAAACAATGCAGGAGACAATGGGCATCCTTGAGCAGTGCCTCGGCCTAGCGAAAGTGTTTCAGATAAAACTCCATTAGTGTACACTTGTGCCTTCAGAGGTCAATATAAAGTTTTTACCATATTAATAAATTCAACGGGAAATTCAAACTTTTCCAATAGTTTGTATAAATAGGACCATTCAAGATGATCAAAAGCATTTTCGGCGTCTAACGCCATCAAGGTCAAATTGTAAATTGTTTTTCTTCACATACTGTATTAATGATATGCAAGTTCTTATATTATTCTTAAGATCTCTATTAAGAATAAATCCTGTTTGATTATGATGTATAATACTAGGTAAAATTAAGGCCAATCTGTTATTCATTACTTTTGTCATGATTATCTTGTCACAATTAATTCATCCTGATTGGCCGAAAATCAGGAGGTTTATTACATTCGCGACCTGGTTTTGGAATCACTGAAACAGTCGAAAAGTACATAGTTTCTGGCAGCTTTTTTTCATTAACAAATCCATCAACTACTTCCAGGAAGAGAGAACTGATATTGGGCCAAAATGTTGAATAAAACTCAATCGGAAGTCCATCCATTCCCAGGGCCTTCTTTAATGGAAATGCCCTAATTGCAGTTTCAATCTCCTCACCTGTAATAACTTTGCTCATATCGTCTTTTTGTTGTTCCAATAAGCATTTTAGATGAACAGACTCCAGAAACAGTCCTGGGTCCTCCCCTTTAACTTCTAATGTATATAAATGTTTATAGAACTCCTTAAATTTTGTATTGATTATATCATTATTCGTGTAAATATCATCTGATTCTTCCTTTTCTAAATATATAGACTGAGTTTCTGTGACCCTTTTGACAATTGAAGCCAGGTGCTTTCCTGATTTATTAGCTGAAATATAATTAAGCTTATTAGAATTATACCTAATATCTTTAACTTTTTCCAACAGCATCATATCCATTTCCATTTTCTTCTCTTGTAATTTAGTTGTGATTATTTGGTCCCCATTTTTATGTTTTATTTCTAATTCACTTATTTCTTGTTTTGTTTTAACCAAATCTCGGTCCAATCTACGCTTCCTTTTTGCGGCAAAGGCTATCATCACCCCTCTAATATAAGCTTTAAAAGAATGCCATATAATGCAAATGTCTGGTTTATCTTGAGGGTCAACAAGTGATGAGACCCAGTAGCACGAGCAATGTCCGCCGAGTGACGTCAGCATGTCACTTGACTGTCCGCTGCAGCAGGACTACGTAGCTTTAGTTGTGCTAAAGCTAAGGCAAATAAATATTCAGTCACTGCATGTTCTCTGATATGGGGCTGCCATCATTAATTGCCTGCACCTCGCTTTTCATGTGCTAACCAGTAGTCACAGTGCACATGTATATTCTGCCCTCTCGTGGTTCAACACCTGTCATACCATGGATAAATGCCACAGAAGTCCAGCCTGTCTTGTGTGTGTCATCCAGGATAGTTTTGTTAACTATCTCTTAACCTTTGGATTCAGGCCTAGAGGTGGGGCTCGAAGACGAGTGCTTGGCGAGTGCCTGGTGGCCAGGCCTGCATCCATGGGACCTGGCCGGGCACAGCCCGAAAAGGCAAAGTTGGGTCCCCTTCCCATGGGCTCAACCATGGGCCCTGTGAGCCAAAGGCCTTGGCTACAGAAGCTAGCTGTAGGGACATGGAATGTCACGTCTCTGGCAGGGAAGGACACCAAGCTGGTATGCAGAGAAATTCCAACTCGACATAGTCAAACTCACCTCCACACATAGTTTGGGCTTTGGTAAAAGTCATCTCGAGATGGGTTGGAACTCTTCCACTCTGGAGTTGCCCATAGTGAGACGCACAGAGCAAATGTGGGCATATATCAATCAGAATTACTGGCCAAGTACCGTATTCTCTGAACTATAAGCTGCAACTTTTTTTCCTAGATTTTGAGCCATGCGGCTTATAGTCCGGTGTGGCTATTCGGTGGATTTTTCATCCACCGCTCGGGGCGCTCTAACCGGAATGACAGTACAATTCAGTACAATACATTAACTGGATGTGACTGCAGGTGGAGGAGTTCAACAGGCGAGGGCGCCATAGACTAGGTTATTGCATTAGATGCTGTAATGCTTTGATTTTATGTTTTCCTAGAGGTCCCTGAAGTGCACATGAATGTGATTGTCTGATGTTACGTATGTTCTGTTGTTTCGATATGAAATGCTATTGTTGATTTAGTACAGTTGGCAGCACGCCGTGTGTTAGACTGGCTGACTTCACTAACATAAAACAAGACAGGAACATCTGTAGATGACAAACTGGAGCGGCAGTCGGCAGTGATATCAAGATAAGTACTGTTTATTTTCTCTTGGTTCTCTTCTGTTTGCTGCAGTGTTAAAAGGCACTGTTAGGAAAGAATCTGCTGAGGTACACACATGTACATTTACAGTTCATAATCATTCTTAAATGCAGTAAATATAAACATTTTCAACATAGATAGGTGCGGCTTATATAAAAGTGCGTCTTATTTAAGTTTTTTTCCAAAATGTTTGAAAAATAGAGTGGGTGCGTCTTATATAACAGTGTGGCTTATATCCCAGAAAATACAGTATTTATACGGCATTTACAGTTCATAATCATTCTGTAAATGCAGTAAATATAAAAGTTTTCGCTGACGGATGACGAATGGCGGACCAGCACAATTTAGTAAAATGCCCACCTCTGCTTAATGACAGTGGGCACGTCAGTCCGCCAGTCATCCTTCCATAATTTTTTCAGGATGGCCCAGTCCAACCGTGGGCGACAATCAATTGGAGTCAAGAACGTACTTACTATGTCACACGCATGCGCAGCACAAGCAAATAAAAAATAAATAACAAATAAGAATGTTATATGCTTTTCAGTCCCACAAACCACAATGACCGCTACATACTGTTTTCATTTCACCAATAAACATGCTGTGTGTGTGTATATGTGTGTCATTTGCGTTTTTTGGCATGTGTGTCCGCGTGACGTAGTAAGCACGTTTTCGACGTCAATTGGCTATTGCAGATGACGATGGACTGGGCCTGAAATAAAGCCGAAAGGATGACAGACGGACGGACGTGCCTACCTCTGCTTATTTCCCCCCGGTTTGGCACCTGTACGCTGGGGTTCACCCCAGTGGATGAGAGAGTAGGCTCCATCCGGCTTGGAGTTCGGGGATGAGTCCTGACTGTTTTTTGTGCCTATGCACCAAACAGCAGCTCAGCTGTCCGCCCTTTTTGGAGTCCTTGGAGGGTGTGCCGTAGAACACACCCACTGAGGTCTTCCTCAATCTGCTGGGGATTTCAATGCTCATGTAGGCAATGACAGTGTGACCGGAAGGGGTCTGATAGGGACAAATTTCCTCTTCAAATACATGGGTGAGAAGAGTGGCTCTGATGAGTCATAGCGTCTGTCAGGGAATTCCACTCAAAAGATCGAGACAAGCCTAGTAGTAGGACTGTAAAAGCAACTCAGACCAGCCAAGATTTAATTTTTCGCCTGCGAGGGACAGTTGAGACCACGCACAAGGTGGTTGCTCTTCCAGACTGTCAGCCTTTGCGACCTCGCCGTTCATCTTTTATTCAGTTCAAGCAACATAAATTTAAAGATACAGACACATGACAATAGCGGTACTTCCTATTGTCTGCGCATTGCACCAGTTTGCCCTTAAACGTCTTCTGCTGACGGCATCCTGTTTCACACTTTACACAGCACATTTTACTGCAGATGGAGATGTGTGGGTGAGTTCAACAACAGGTTACCACAGGACATTAAAGGAAATGAAACTTTTAAACATGATATTAATGTAATCGTCAATTTCTCTCACAGCGTCCTTCATGTGTCACGCGACCACGCACAGATTAATTGACGGAGGCCCTCACTCAAGAGACATCGCTTTTCTCTTTATATTGCCAATATACATCTTTTATCACACATGTACTGCATGTGCTGATATTCAAACAATCTGTCTAATATATTTAATGAATGTGTGTGATGTACTGAGTCATTCTGATTAACCAGAGAAGCGACTTAAAGTGCATGCTGGAGCCAAGAAAGTAACGCGCCGCTGCAGGCAGGTGGCAGTGGTGAGCTCCACTGGCGCAATGTGTGGCGCTCTTCCCACAGACATACATAACCATGACAACAGGGGTGCCCAACCTTTCCTGACCAAAGATCTACATTTTAAGGGGAATTCCTGCGATATGAGGTGCCATGAGGGACATAATTCAGGATTACCTCTCACTTACTATTCAAAAGCTCACATACACACCACTGAAATGCACTCATACACAATACTCAAATGCTCTCACACACACGTTAAACGCTCTCACACTTACTGTATGCTGTATGTCAAACAATCTCACACTCGTCTAACTCTTTCACACCCATCAAACACTCTCACACATACATGTCAAACGCTTTCACGCACACGCCAAACGCTCTCTCACACACGCCAAACGCCTGCGAATGCAAGGCAGAGAGTTCCAACACTGCCGCCTCACAATAGCGCATGGCTGGACAATAATTTTAATTGGATTTGCCCAGTGTACCTAATTAGGTGACCAATACTGTTTGTGCAGTGCATATTTCGACGTGCATAATATGTTTTAAAAGTACTTAAAACATATTTTATGCACTGCGGTCTCTTGGCGAAAGGAAGGTTAAGGTATTATGCTATTACACAATATTAATATGAAATTATGCTCTGTGACTGTCTGGAGGGAGATGGCTGAGCGACGTCAATATGTAGGCAGCGTGTCCTCAAGAGACTCTGTGGAATTTGTGTATGAGATTGTTATCATAGTGTGCATGACAGCATTTTCAATACTGTGTATAAGAATGTTTGACGCGTTCCTGCGAAAGCGTTTGACCTGCGTGGGGGTGTGTGTGTGTGGGTGTGTGCGTGTGTGTGAGAGCGTTTGACGTGCGTTGTAACGTGTGGTGGTGCAATCCAAGGAGGTAGCTAGCCATAGACTTGTCCTGTTGGATAGCCAAAGGAGCAAAGACTTTCTACTTATACTTGTTTAATTGGTAGCAAAAACAATACTACTCAGCTTTACAAGGCATCACTTGAGAGAGCACAGCGGTCTGCTTACACATGACCGAGTCCATCACAAAAAGTGTGGTGAAGAAGGTCAAGGAAGGAGAAGTGACCAATTGATAGAATAAATTCATTGTGTGGCGTGATACCGTATTACCGTAAATTACTGTGAGTGTGTGAAAGCATTTGATGTGTGTGTGAAAGCGGTTGACATAGCCCAATCAAAAATGTTTACGCCACATTGGAATTTCCACGCTTCCGTAGATTTTATATATATATTTTTTTTTAACTTTTATGGGTAAACTAGGCGGCACGGTGGTCGACTGGTTAGCACGTCCGCCTCACAGTTCAGAGGTCGTGGGTTCGATCCCGGCTCCAGCCTCCCTGTGTGGAGTTTGCATGTTCTCCCCGTGCCTGCGTGGGTTTTCTCCGGGCACTCCGGTTTCCTCCCACATTCCAAAAAACATGCATGGTAAGTTGATTGGATACTCTAAATTGCCCCTAGGTGTGATTGTGAGTGCGGATGTTTGTCTCTGTGTGCCCTGCGATTGGCTGGCAACCAGTTCAGGGTGTCCCCCGCCTACTGCCCAAAGACAGCTGGGATAGGCTCCAGCACGCCCCGCGACCCTTGTGAGGAGAAGCGGTACAGATAATGGATGGATGGATGGATGGATGGGTAAACTGCTATTAAAAAAAAGTGACCCAAATGGAATGTAAAGTTGTTGTGTTTGTTTGTTATTTGAGTACTGACTTCAACTACAACACCCCTACCTGTCACCTGCAGAAGTTCTCTGACGACTCTGCGATTGTCGGCCTCATCACAGGCGGAGATGATCGGGAGTACAGAGAACTTACTCAGGGTTTTGTGGACTGGTGCCAGCAGAACCGCCTCCTGATCAATGCGGGGAAATCCAAAGAAATGGTGGTGGATTTCGGTAGGCGCCAGCACTCTTCACCTGCACCAGTGAACATCCGGGGAACAGATGTTGAGAGAGTCTCAACTTACAAGTACCTGGGTGTTCATCTGAACAATAAACTGGACTGGTGCGACAACACAGACGCCCTCTATAGGAAGAGTCAGAGCAGACTCTTCCTACTCAGGAGACTGAGGTCTTTTGGGGTTCAGGGGACACTCCTCAGGAACTTTTATGACTCGGTGGTTGCATCGGTCATCTTCCAGGGAGTGGTCACCTGGGCAGGCGGCGTCTCGGCCCGGGACAAGAAGCGGCTGGACAAACTGGTCAAGAGGGCCGGCTCTGTCCTGGGCTGCTCCCTGGACTCTGTGGACTCGGTGGGGGACAGGAGGATGTTGGCCAAGCTGTCATCAATGCTGGGCAACCCGGACCACCCCCTCCAGGGCACCCTAACAGCACTCCACAGCACCTTCAGTGACAGACTGTTACACCCTCGCTGTGCAAAGGAGAGATTCCGCCGTTCCTTCTTGCCTGCTGCTGTCAGACTCTTTAACAAGAACATTGTGTAGTCTCTACAAACTGGCGGTCATTAGTGCAATTGTGCAGCCCTGCACCTGAGCTCGTATCGTGCAATACCCAATATTCCCCACTACTGTAATACCGTGCAATACTCAACATTCCCCACTACTGTTAGTCTAGTTTTATTTTTATCCAATGCTGTTCCTTACATTTCACTACAGCACTGCAGCACTGTCACTAAGTATTTTTTCCTCTGTACTATGTACAGGCCGAAATGAGTGTTCCTCATATTTTTTATGTAGATGTAGGTTGGTGTGTATACACATGTGTATATACACATGTTACTGCGTATATCTACATAAGTTTGATTCTAAATGTTTGCCGTCAATGTTATACATTAATGGCCACATTATGCCGCCGCCCCTGTGTGACCTATATCTTTGCTACTGTAACAATGAAAATTTCCCCACTGTGGGATCAATAAAGGCATTCTTATCTTATCTTAGGCCTACACTTGTGTCTGTAATGTATCCGTAATGTAAATTATCCTGTTTTAAGAAAACCACTTGGGTCCTGAACAAATTTCCTTTCTTGTTTAAAGTACAATGTCAGCCATTGGACTTCTTCAGAACATGGTCATATTCATGAACATGATGCATTAGATACATTTTTACCTTTCGTTAAATGATGAAGTATTAGTTTGTAATAGTGTAGTAGCTGCAATTTTGATTTTGATTGATAAATGAAGTAACTGCTGAAATTTGTGTCATTAATACTGAGGTTGCAGGTTATAATTACTCTCATATATGCTGCACTCAACATGGTTCATTTACTTCAGGCACAACCTACTTAGTAGTTCCGGTAAGGCAGGTTCACAAACCATGTTAGAGTCATCGAGTCACACCTGGTGAATATATTGTAGACACATTAGAAGGGGTGGACAGATAGACAAGAGAAGTGGTAAAAAAAAATGAAAAAGCAGGAAAATTATTACATCTACATCGTTTTCAGGGACCGCAACAAGTGCAAAAACAAGCTGGAGGCAGCTTTGGATGTTTTTTGCCCCAAAAAATGCATGAGGTGCTGGAACAGGACAATGGTGTTCTTCTCGAAATGCAGGCAGAAACATGGAATGGCAATGATTAAATATCTTGGTGAACTCATCAAGGATGGATAAATCTCCACGTCTCCTGGTTCCTCCCAGACCACCCTTCCTTTCCCCCACGTGCGTCACACCAACCACCATATCTACCAAGGATGTCTTAGCCAGCCACTACATAAACTACTTCAAACACTTTTTCGCAAGACCTCATGGATGACCATTTTCCCTTATAACAGAAATAGTTATTCAAAATACGCAGTTGACATTTGTTCTTCAGATTTGTAATATGTTCAGTACTACAATAAATGTTTTAAGTTTTACATAAATGTACATTTACTTGGACACTTTTTTTGTTTAAAAAAGTGTCTCTCAATAACACTGAAGAACAACAAATTATTGTATTTAAGATACACTTTAATAATATTAAATTAAAAACAAAAAGGCGGTTCCTATTTTCTTTTTTTTCTTTTTTGTAAAAGTGACAATAATGCACTAACATACTTGGATAACTAAAGGTATTCTCAGTGTGTTTGCATGCTGGGATCAGCAAGCATAGTTGGACCCTTTACGGAAATAGCGTTTAAGTGCCTCCCTCACTCTCAGTCACCCAACAAGGTTTTCAGCATTGTCATTAGACTCTACCGTTGGTTCTGCATCTTGTGCACCCTCCTGGTTGTCTTCAAAGACCTCCTGGTCTTCACAAACATCCCCTTGGACTTCACATATGTGTAAAACACAGCACGCTGAAAAGGTAAAATGACATTATTAGACTTGTGGAAGTGAATTTTTTTAATCGTATTTTTACATGCCATGACTTGCACCTTAAGATGCACCTTGCTGCTTTTTCTCTCAATATTTTTTACTGTATTTTTAACAGAGCTGGGCATTTCACTAAATATTTGCGGTCCGTTTATCGCATTCCGCCGACAGCCGGGGTACCCTTCCGCCATCAGTTTATCCGCCTATTGGCTGGTCCGCCTATGATTTTAAATGGGCTTCCGTTAGCGTTTCCGGTTACAAACTGCGACCAACTTGTGCTATATTTTGATCCGTCTATCCGTCTAATGCCACCCCTCCCCTCGTAAAAATAATAACAAAAATGCAAAAATAGACAGTTACATAGATGGGAAAAATTGGGATTACGACTGTGCTCAGTCAGACTATTTTTTATAAATTTCCCGTCAATCGTATATCGCCTACAAAATGGGCATCCATCATAAGCAGATAGGCGGCCCGGTCCGTCACATAGGCGGTATACCCATCTTACCTTGAGGCAGGGGTGCCTCTGTATTGTTTCCTCAGTTGTTTGTATTATTTCACAGTTTTTTGTATCATAAAACTTTATAGGGTTTGTTGGTCACGTTTGTCAAAAGAGGCACTGCGCACTTAACAGTTATTGCTGGTTCTTACAGCTAATAATAACAAATACTAAAGGCAAGAATAACAGTGAGTTATCAGTAGGTACCTGTGATGACATAAGGCATATTCACAATGTCCACATCTAGCAGCTTGCTCAAGCACTGCCACCTGCTCTTAAGTCTTCCAAATGAATGGTCATTCTGGCTCTACTTAGACTGTCATTCATTATCCATACCGCTTATCTTCACAAGGGCGTGCTGGAGCCTATCCCAGCTGTCTTTGGGCAGTAGGCGGGGGACAACCTGAATTGGTTGCCAGCCAATCGCAGGGCACACAGAGACAAACATCCGCACTCACAATCACACCTAGGGGCAATTTAGAGAGTCCAATCAACTTACCATGCATGTTTTTGGAATGTGGGAGGAAACCGGAGTACCCGGAGGAAACCCACGCAGGCACGGGGAGAACATGCAAACTCCACACAGGGAGGCCGGAGCCGGGATCGAACCCACGACCTCTGAACTGTGAGGCGGACGTGCTAACCAGTCGACCACCGTTCCTCATATATATATATATATAATATATATATATATATATATATATATATATATATATATATATATATATATATATATATATATATATATATATATATATATATATATATATATATATATTTTTTTTTTTTTTTTACATCCTAGTGCTCAGTAGTAGTAAATACAATAACTGTTACCTGGACTGATGATCACACACTGCTTGAAAGTTAACTGAATGCCATCCTTTCCTGTTGTAATATTCAGTGTGGTTGTGTTGGGGTGTTATCATTGGGATGTGCGTCCTATCAATGCATCCCCCACAGCGAGGGTAGCCCCATCGCATTAGGAAGCCTCGGACCATGCGCTGCAGGTGATCCCCAACAGGAATACTGATGAATACTTGTTGCAGAGCAGTGAAGGCTGTACACACCTTACTGACGACCACACAGAACATTGCCTTAGCAGTGCGCATCGGTGCATTACCCTGACCTTGTGGCTAACCCTCACAAGGCAACTGAGACACATTTATCCACCGGTATTGCCAGCCTGAGTTGCGTGTTCAGATGTGTTAGCCTTGCCCGTAGGCGATCAGTCACCAAATTATAGTTGCTCAGCACATTTGAAAATTAGCAAGCGATTGGCTATTGTCGAAACTGGCGAGTACCACATTTTATCACCAGTCATCGCTCTTTGGGTGACACAACACTTTTTGCAGCTCAGAAACGTCTGCAATGAGAGCAGCACGAAATATTGCTGAATATACCAGCCTCCTTTGGCATTTAAAATGTCTGGTGCGTCTCAGACAAGGCCAAAATACAAACACCGAGTTCAGTAGCCTCCATGTTTTTCCTTTTATTGTTGCCGCTGTCGCAATTATATATCAAACACTACACGTGCTAGACAACCGACGGAATGTATGGACAGAAGCGCTTTTAAAGGATGAGGAAGGAAGGGATCAGAGGACGATTGTTTTTATGAATAAGGACGGAGGGACAATGACGTAAGCGTACCAAGGTCACGGACAGAGGAGGAGGACGAATCGGCAAAAAAGGATAAAGTGGCCATCTCTGCTAATTAGCATATTTCAGTATTTATCAGCACATTAACAGTGTGCCACTCATAAACTATAGTATGAAAAAATAACATGTATTCTTATAAATATTTTAAGTGTAGACATTCATTTTATGAGTTGTCATTTTTCATTTCACTTTTAGAAATGTAAATGTTCATTAAATTCTTAGAGGTACTAGACTTTTTGTAGTATGATCAGTGAAAATAAATATTTTATTATCATTCCAACATATGATGTGACCAGCTTATGACTTGACTTACGACTTGCTTGAACCACCTAATGACTTGACTTGCTTGAAATTTGGTAGCGACTCTACTTGACTTGCTTGATTTATTTTCTACAGTGATTTGGGACTTGCTTGAGACCTGCACATATGTGACTTACTCCCACCTCTGACTTAAAGGGATGGTTGGACAGGGATGGCCATGTTTTCACTAACAAGTTCATTTTATATATTTTTTGATCGGTAAAATGAAAATAGCTGTGATTTTCTATTTTATCAATAAATTTAGGAGAAATTAGGAAATAAGCGACTCCATGAATAACGCCACTCAATGAGGAAAATGGCCGCGCCCCCTACCGTTCTAACCTTGTTCGGTTGGAGTCACTGGAGGGACCGATTACAAACTCTCTATTGGAAATCATTGTACTTTCATTGCTTATAACGTCCAAAAATGGTAATCAATTGGCACCAAAATGTATGTGGACATCCCTACTAATGCCCACTTCAACATACCAAAAGGATTAACTCTCCGTGGCTGATTTATGTGAGAATGACGAAATGTGGAAGTGAGCAGATCTACATAGATTTATGCATCAAGCGCACACTGCTTCTTTGCTAAAAAAAAAAAAAGAAAAAAAAAACACTGATTCTTTGCTGATAATGGTAAGGACGGGCAAGGCATTAAACACCAGTCAGGATATTTACAGAGACTGAAGTGGGAATGAGTAAATGTGTACATTTATTTGGATGAGGAATGGCCCCAGTTTTTCGACCTATAACACGCCGTCCAATTAGGAACGTAACAGCCGAAATTATGTGTTCGAATGCGGCCACACTTGGCTGAAAGCACATGCTGCTGCGCGATGATGCGCACGTTGAAGACAGCCCCGGTGTTAGATGAGGTCTTAGCTCAATCTCACGCCGAAGCTGTGAGGTGTCGGGACAACGCATGCAACTGCTTGGGAGGCAACCCCGCGACATGAAGATCGACACAGGCTGGACTGACAGTAAGGAGCTAATGTTGTTGTGCTAATGCCTTTTGTTATAACGGACTAAAGCTAGTTGTTGCTATTAGCCGTGCCATTATTCTACTGTAAGTCGGGGAGGGATAAAGATCAATGCTTGCCTGATGGCTGCCTCCTGCTCACTCCCAGCCGCCGTCTGCCTCCTGAGTTGACACAAGTTTACCGTCTGAAATATAACCAGTCAGGGTTCGTGTGCGCATTCATGCTCTTGTCCGCTTCAGCTTGTGTAAGTGGAGAAGCAATCGCCACGGTATTTTGGATTTTGTGGAGGTGATCATGATGATCTCATGTTTTCTGTCAATAAATCCAAACTATTGTGCAGAACACTTTTATACTTTCATAGGTTGAAGTGGAGAGGTTGAAGAGTAGTAATGTGCATTTGCATTTTGGTGGCGATCGGTTGCCGTTTTAGACAACAGAACTGACAAAGCGAGCAATATTACCACGCTTGCCTCCTCCTGTGACGTAGACTGCTGAGACCGAAAAAATAACAAGCCTGGCCCCAAAAAGGGGTGGGGCAATTTGTCGTAAATCTAATCACAAAAAAAGCCCTTAAATCACTACAGAGTCTTTTCGGCGGAGCATTTTAGTACTGATGTCATTTTTACATGCAAACCTTTTAAATAAGTGCCACTGGTAAGATCATCCAAGTGTCCCTTTAAGGCCACAAAATTATGTTTTCACAAGAATATTTCTTTAAAATAATTATTTCAAGCATTTCTACAACCCATACAGCAATACTTCAAAGTTCATGCCGTTCCGCGATGCTGGTTGAATTAGGACTTGGTTGTCTTCTGAAACCAAATTTTACATTAAGATTCATCTTACTTAGAATATTTGGAATACAGCGAACCCTGCTCATTTGCACTTCAGCATTTGCAAATTCACCCACTCAACCTCGCTGATATTTTTTTCACCACCATGAGGTATACTAGTGCAAATTAACTCTGTTGAAGTGAATTGAGGTGCTTCATTTAGACAAAAGTATTTGCTTGGCCCAATATTGTGGCATCTTGATGCTTCATTTAGACAAAGTAAAAATGTAGTGCTCTGCCGCACTCTTAATGCATGTTGGGCAATTTTGGGGTTAAATTTTTTTGACAGAGGTGTGAATTGCTCATAAATTTTCAGTCCCGTATTTTTCGGACTATAAGTCACAGTTTTTTCATAGTTTGGCCAGAGGTGCGACTTTTACTCTGGAGCGACTTATGTGTGAAATTATTAACGCATAGTTTCAGTAGATCATGATTATTACTGTCATGGCTTATTAGTGCTGACTTGTATTTATGATGATTTGTCTCCCTCTGCAGGCGCTTTAGTGTAATTGAATCTGTCCCCAATACTGTATTTCTAACTTGTCTTCTTATTGGCAGATTTAATCACGCCACCTCCAGTTCATAGTTCAAGTAGTCTCCTAAGCGACATGTTATCTTGACGTGTTTACAGCCATTTTACAGCTTGGTCAAGCTGCAGAGGGAGACAAAACATTATAAATACAAGTCAGCACTAACAAACCATGACAATTACCTCTATATAAATTTCACATGTTATTGTAACCCACATAATGAAACATAAGATAAATCCTTAAAGCTATTAAAATGCATGAATAATTTAAACGGTTAAAACCTAATATTTTTTAAGTAGGTAATTAGAATAGTATGATAAAAGACAATTTGACTGTCTATCAATCCATCTATACAAAATAGTGTACTGTTCCTTTAAATGCACCATGTTTGCCTGTGGTTTTGCGTCAGCCAGCCACGCACATTCACACACACACACAGACGCACGGGGCGAAGGAGGAGGAAAGAAGAGGAGGACAAAAAAAGGAGGAAAATAACGACCGAATACAAAAATACCTTTGGAGACTTGGAAACATTCTACATGGTCGGTGATAAATAAAATACTTATTTAATCGATCTACGTTTTGGTGAGTTTAAAGTTATCTTACTGTAACTTTCTTGTTGCTACATGTGTGGATGTTAGCTACATGTTACCATCGTAGCTCTGTGGAAATGATGGGTACTAAGCGCACAATTTTATTAATTTGATTTACATGGACATATTTATTTGCGTTACAGGACAGAGACAACTTGGATTCCAAGAAGGGGTGGAGCGACTTATACTCCAGTGCGACTTATGTTTTTTTTTCTCCTTTATTATGCATTTTATGGCTGGTGCGGCTAGTACTCCGGAGCGACGTATAGTCCGAAAATACGGTACTTTAGGCAGGGCTCTGTCACTACCCCTTACGAATAGTGGAACTTTACTGTATGTGAACCATGACCTTTTCATGGTAGAACAGTTTGTGTGTGTCATTTACCCTAGTAGCTAATTTGCCGGGGGCTTTAGGTGAGGGACGAGACCAAGTGCCTATATGAAAAAACAAACAAACAAAAAGAGTAACAACAGTAAACAACTAAGTAAAACAAACAAATCGCTTAATCTCAATGACTACAAGACAGAATTTTCAACTGGTTTGACAGTGAAACTTATTGTAATACTTAAGTACTAAACACTAAAGTTCTTCTCATACCACTGTTTCCTTTGAGAATAAGCGGACAGTCGGTCAACTAAAAAAGCAGAGAACATACACAAAACTAATCCTTGATGCTGGCTGAAATTAATTGGATTTAAGGGATTTTACTGCGGGGCGGCACAGTGGTCGACTGGTTAGCACGTCCGCCTCACAGTTCAGAGGTCGTGGGTTCGATCCCGGCTCCGGCCTCCCTGTGTGGAGTTTGCATGTTCTCCCCGTGCCTGCGTGGGTTTTCTCCGGGTACTCCGGTTTCCTCCCACATTCCAAAAACATGCATGGTAAATTGATTGGATATTCTAAATTGCCCCTAGGTGTGATTGTGAGTGCAGATGTTTGTCTCTGTGTGCCCTGCGATTGGCTGGCAACCAATTCAGGGTGTCCCCCGCCTACTGCCCAAAGACAGCTGGGATAGGCTCCAGCACGCCACGCGACCCTTGTGAGGATAAGCGGTACAGATAATGGATGGATGGATGGTTTTTACTGCATTGTAGTAATTAAAGGCAAAAAAAGCTGTGGCAAGCATCAGATCACAACAATAGAATACACAACCTAGGTCACTAAAGTGTTCTGACTGCTTGCAGTAAAATAATGGTGATTCAAACTTTCAAAATTATTTGAAATTATGTGACATATTTTTCACATACTATTCTTCAAAATCTGAGTCAAACTCCAAACTGTATAACATTTCATGCCTTATTTTCATACCTGTGCAAGTCTAGCACAGAGCACAGTGTAACTGAGCGCATGGGTGGAATTTTATTTGTTATGGCATTTTCCTAGGTATTTCCAGGTAGAAGACGTCACTTGCGGCCTTGTGGAAGGGAACGCAGCTGACTTGTTTGCCATCCAATGGACACAGCCCCCCCTCATTCCCTTTAAGTTCAACTCAGAGAGGCGCGCGGTCTACATGCCATGAAGATGCAGGAGATAGGCGCACGCAAAGTACATTTAAAAGGAACTGTAAAAAGATCTCCACTTGCGGATGACGTAAAGTTGCCCACTGTGGAGTGGGCACTTAAAGACACCTGTACCCCTGATCATGCGTCCGTATGTGACAAGCCTCCTAAAACCCAATAGTTGTGCCGCAGTCAGGGAAGTGCTTGTAAAAAACTCATTCAATTAATTGATTTATACAATAATTCAGAGGGATTGTACGATGCTGTTGTTATATTTATGAATGAAATACAATGAGATCCACCACGAACGTTCCTTCAGAATTTTTCTGTCTGCGCCTCGATCAAATCTATCCTCCGGCGCGCCACAGTTTAGACCTGCTTTTAGCTGGTCTAAATTGTCTATTTTCTGTCACTAAATGATCAGATGCACCAGGGGCGTGTAATAAAAAACACTGCTGGTAGATGTTGTTTTTTCCCAAACAATGCCGAATGCAGCTAGTTACACAGTAGTATCCCAAAATATTTGTCAATCCCTGTTGGTTTCAGATGAGGCAAATTCACTGACAAGCTTGTTCAGCCTTCTTCATCCTTTGGAATCCTGTTTGTATTGTGTTTGGGAGAAGCAGGGATTCTCGCTGCATGATGAGTTACTGTCCTCTGGCGATAGTGCCTGTGGTCCGTTGCTACCGATGGTGGGAGTCAGTAGCCAAACAAGCAGCAGATAGATGGAGGTCGCAAAGCAGAAATGGCTGTATTTATGGCACTCCTTCCCTATCCTCTTTAAAATGAACTCAAGATACTTCTTTTTCACCCCCAATTGCTGCTAAACAGCCGTGCAACGCTACACACACACACTTCTGCATTTCTCTCTCAGGCAGCCCGCCCTTCCCTCACACATGCCCTAGTGATAATTTCGTGAACGAAAACTAGACAAAAATATTTTCGGCAATGGACACTTTTCATTGGATGAAAACTAGACAAGACGAGACTAAAACCTCCATTAATAAAAAATAACTGGGACTAAATCAATCTGCATTTCCGTAAACTATTGAAGAGACGAAAATGTAATTCATTAAAAAAGCCTGGGTTAAAATCTGTGGACATTTTAGTCCATGAGCAAAGACGAGACGAAAATTGATATATGACTTCTTGGCGTCGATTACCGCTCCTTGACCAAGGTCTCGCGGGATTCAAAGCGAAATAACAGTCGGTGGCGAGTTCTCGCACAATTCATGGCAAAGCAACGCGAGGTCAGTAGGTAGTGAGTTGCCGGTAACAGCAAAATAAAAACTTTTTAAAAGTGAAGTATTAATGGTCATGCTTAGCAAGGGGCCCTGGAGAAAGAGAAGACATAATATATGGACACATCTTCACTACATTGAAGTGAAGAAAAAAAAATGTATGCTTGATTTTAGCTGAAGGGAAGTAATGTAGGCACAAGGTAGCTGGGAAAAAGCAACATCCCTGAAGAGACACATCGTAGTTCATCACAAAGACATTGTGGTAAGTTAACAAAAGGTTTGGGGTGGTTGTTTATAACGTAACATTAAACCAATGTTGCTTCAACAGTAACGTTAAACCGATGCTGGATAACATACTAGCTTGTAGCATGTAGCTATAGTAACTACTTGATATAATTGGGTGCAAAGTTGCATTTGTGCTAACTGGGATATGTTCTACTGGTTGGGCAACTATGGTTTCAGTTGGATTGCAAGTTTAGTTTAAGCAGAGAGAAGTATGAGCAAATCTAGGTGCTGCAAGCAGACTATAGATCACCTGGGCAGCTACACATGGATACACACTTAAAATCAGAAGTGGGCATTCCATCTGACCGACGGATCGGTCTGTCATTGACGGACGCCCGTTTTGCTGACGTTAGACAATAGACAGAAAACTAAAAAAAAGACAGACTAAGCACAGACGAAGTGGATTTTCATCCGTCTGTGTAATCATCACTAACCTGAGTAACGAACCTCACAGTCCATCTTTGACGGACGCCCGTTTTACGATGAGAGACAGAAACACGACCCAGACTGCATTGACTGTATATGTACAGCAGGTGGTGGTATGCACCAAAGAGAGAATCATGAGTTACTCAGGCTGACTAAGAAGTAATAAAGTAGCTTAGAATATGGAGACAGTTTTACAGAGAAATCTTGTGAGTTAAATTTTACATTTCTATTTTTATTTCTGCAAAGAGTGGCGTTAGAAGGTTGTGAAATGGTATTTTGCAGGCCCACACTCCATTTCAGAAGGTGGCAGTAATGCACCAAAAGTTGTTTGCCAACCGCTAAAAGACGGAAGAAGAAAAAAGAAGACAAATTTGAAGAAAATAACAATTTTGTTGCAATGGGTACTTTATTTCAATTTGCACAAAGATTAGAAAGCATTTTAATCCACCAGGATTGTACCTTTTGCAAAATGTGACAAGGGTTTTTGTCTAAGGTAAGAGAAACTTTAAAGTAAAACTTTTATGAGTTAAAAGTGGCAACAGGCTCCCACTTAACAGTTCAATAGATTGGCAAATAATGTAGGCTATGTGAAATGTCAAATGTATGTGAGTGTAAAGCTGTATGAGCAGCAAGCCGACACATTCTGATGTACATAGTGAACTTTTCATCTGATGGACCATTTTTTTCATATATATATATATATATATATATATATATATATATTTTTTTTTCCCCCGGTTCCAGCGCCGCGCGAGTGGCAGCCCGCTACAGTAGCTCCGGCTCATCGGTGAGCCTTTTCGTGTGTTTTTGTTCCTTACTATTACTCTACCTCATACCTTTTTCATATAGATGATAGTCGCAAACTTGCGTAGCAATGCACACCCAAACTGCGGTATTCTTGCTGCTGCTGGTGGCTATTTTTTGCGCGATTGTGTCCGGCGACTTGGCTCGGAGCTGCACCCCCATTGTTTACAGCCGGAATCAGCTGTTAGCACTCCGTGCTAACCCTACGCCGGCTCCCGGGGCGAGACCCAATATCCCCCGTGAGCTGAGGAGGAAGGGACGGGGATCTCGTGCGGGGGTTAAACGCCGGGAAAGGAGGAGACGATACCATCCCGTCCTCCCGTCTGTTATCATGGGGAATGTTAGATCTCTCCCCAACAAGATGGACGAGCTAGCGGCGCTTACCCGGCATGAGAGGGACTTCCGGGAGGCTAGCCTGATGCTATTCAAGGAGTCGTGGCTAACAGCGCTAACGCCGAACACAGTCGTAGAATTGGACGGCTTCCAAATAATACGCGTGGACACGACGCTGGAGAGTAGAAAGAGGAAAGGAGGAGGGCTGGCTGTGTTTGTGAACGATAGATGGTGTAATCCTGGGCACATCACGATTAAGGAGCAGCTTTGCAGCAGGGATATAGAGCTGCTAGCTGTTGGCATGAGGCCACTCTACATCCCGCGAGAGTTTAGTCATGTGATCGCGGTGAGCGTCTACGTCCCACCAGCTGCCAGCGGCGACACAGCCTGTGATGTCTTGACTGCAGCAGTGAGCAGGCTACAAACACGGCACCCAAATGCCCTGATACTCATCTCTGGTGACTTCAATCATGCCTCCCCTTCTCTCTGCCTTCATTCACACAGCATGTCACCTGCCACACCAGAGACAATAAAACACTGGACCTTTTCTATGCCAACACCAAGGAGGCATACACATCACTGCCCCTCGCCCCGCTGGGCAAAGCTGATCACAACATGGTGGCTCTCCAGTCTGTGTACAAACCTCTGGTCCGCAGGCAGCCAGCTGTGACCCGCACGGATCAGAAATGGTCTGTAGAGGCCGAGGAGGCCTTAAAGGACTGCTTCAGCACAACTGTGTGGGAAGTATTCAGCGATGCTCACGGGAAGACATTAGTAGTCTAACGGACACTGTTACAGACTATATAAATTTCTGCATGGAGAACACCATACCCACCAGGACAGTAAGGTGTTTCTCCAACAACAAATGAATCACACCAGACATAAAAGCTGTCCTGAAGGAGAAGAGGAAGGCTTTTGCGTCAGGCAACATAGAGGAGCGGAAGACTGTGCAGCACCAGCTGAGGAGGAGGATCATAGAGGGGAAAAGGTCCTACAGGAAGAGGATGGAGGAGCAGCTCCTGAAGAATAATGCCAGGGGAGTCTGGAGGGGCCTGAAGACCATCTCAAGCCACGGACAACCCAAGACCCGGACTGGGGGGGACCTGCAGTGGGCAAATGAGCTGAACCTCTTTTTCAATAGGTTCGATCAGATGCCTGCCCCCACTAGTCTCTCCTGCTGCAGCCTCCACCTACTCCTCCTGCTGGGTGTGTCACCCCCTCCCCCCTTTTCTCCACAGTCTCTTGCTCCCAGCAACACCAGATAGCCACCACTCCCTCCTGCCCAGCCTTGGCCTTCACAACATCTCAGGTGAAGAAACAGCTGAAGAAGATGAAGGCGAGGAAGGCAACGGGTCCAGATGGCATCAGCCCCCAGCTCCTCAAATCCTGCGCAGACCAGCTGTGTGGAATTGTCCAGCACATGTTCAACCTGAGCCTGAAGCTGGGCAGGGTCCCCCAGCTATGGAAAACATCCTGCCTGGTCCCGGTGCCAAAGACCCCCCACCCGAAGGAGCTCAACAGCTTCAGACCAGTGGCGCTGACGTCTCATCGATGAAGACCCTGGAGAGACTGGTCCTTGTCCACCTGCGCCCCCTGGTGAGCTCCTCAATGGACCCACTCCAGTTCGCATACCAGCCTGGATCAGTGTGGATGATGCCATCATCTACCTCCTCCACACTTCACTCTCCCACCTGGAGAAGGCGGGGAGCACTGTGAGGATCATGTTCTTTGATTTCTCCAGTGCTTTCAATACCATCCAGCCCACCCAATTGGGAGACAAGCTGGAGCGGGCGGGGGTGGCGCACCACCTCACCACATGGATCCAGGACTACCTCACAAACCGGCCACAGTATGTATCGTGCAATGCCCAACATTCCCCACTACTGTAATACCATGCAATACTCAACATTCCCCACTACTGTTAGTCTAGTTTTATTTTTATCCAATGCTGTTCCTTACATTTCACTACAGCACTGCAGCACTGTCACTTACTTAGAGTATTTTTCCTCTGTACTATGTACAGGTTACAATGAGTGTTCCTCATACTTTTTATGTAGATGTATGTTGGTGTGTACATACATGTGTATATACACATATACACAATTACTGCGTATATTTACATAGGTTTGATCCTGAATGTTTGCCGTCAATGTTATACATTAATGGCTACATTATGCTGCTGTCCCTGTGTGACCTATATCTTTGCTGCTGTAACACTGAAAATTTCCCCACTGTGGGATCAATAAAGGCATTCTTATCTTATCTTATATACATATACATATATATACATATATATATACATATATTAGGGACGTGCGCGACTCTGTGAACAAGCTGAGCACCAAGAGAGAGAATTGCTCCCCTCCCCCCCGCCCACATTGTAGGGGGCGGGGACACTACATTTGGGGAAGAAAAGTAAATTCTGAATTTAAGATGTCGAAGCTACCACGAAGAACAACGGCAACATTTGGCAGTATCTTGATGCAGCAGATGACAACAAGGTCGTCTGTAGGCTTTGTAAGCATAAACTAGCTTACAACCACTCTCTCGGGGCGATGAGAAACCACATCCAAAATAGATCTCGATGTGAACTTGCAGGTAGATGGCGGCGGTTCCAGTCAGACGAGCATGAGAGCTTTTGTTCCAGCCAGGCGCTGTGATGCTCACCGCACAGTAAAGATTACCCAACTAATTTGTAAAATGGCGCGATATGCTGCCGCTTTCTTTTGTTGAGGGGAAACGGTTCGAAAAATTAATGCTGTATATCGAGCCTAAGTACATGGTGCCAAGTCGCAAAACAATAACGCCCCAACTCGAGAGTAGCCATAACCAAAGGAAAGAGTAGATACTACGAGCGTTTGAGCTATGTGGTCAATGCCTTAACTACAGACGGATGGACGTCCATAGCCACCGAATCTTACACGACTATAACGTGTATAACGTATGTGGACGAAGGACATCCCCGCAGCTGTGTGCTTCCTGCACCTTGGAGGAAAGACACACAGCTGAAAACTTGGCTGCTCTCCTGCTGCTCTCTCTTTGAGTGTGATGGGTATGTGGGCGCTAGAAAATAAAGCCGTCGCCAGTGTGCATGATAATGCACCTAACATATGGCGAATGAGAACCTGCTGGACTGGGAGTCGATACCATTACTCATTACATTATTCATAATAAATGTCATGCATTGCATTGGCAAATGTATCAGAAATGTATTTATCTTTCAATTGTTCACTTTTATTCAGTCAGTTGTTGTTACATCGATAGAATTTAAATTAACAAACTGTCCTGAATGTTTGAGTTAAAATAGCCCCTACTGTAAATACACAAAACATTTGCATTTTAAACTTTGAATTCAATATGTATTAAATTTCAAGTTTTCTTGCTTATAGACTAGTCGACTAGTCGCAAATAAAATTTGAGACTAGTCGGCGGGCAAATAAGTCGAAATTCCCATCCCTAATATGAGCCATTCTACCGAATTGGTTGACATTGCTGTCCCACAGTGAAAATCAAATTTAAAAAAACAATGAAGTGCTCAGACCTTACATATTTAGTAATATCTTGTTATGATCTATTTTACCACAAGGTATTGATTGAGAAGGTCCACTGATAGTGTAGTGGTACACAAGCCTGAGTTGTGTGCGAGCAGCGTGGGATCGATTCCCGCTCAGTGACAGTGTCTATGTGTGCCCTGCGACTGGCTGGCGACCAGTTCGGGGTATAGTCTGCCTTCGCCCATTGACGGCTGGGATAGGCTCCAGCAATTCCCCGCGACCCTGTATAGGATAAGCGGTTTGGAAGATGACATGATGATGATGGCATTGATTGAGATACTGTTAAACTGAATGTATAAAAAGTCATCTTTTATATGTCACTTCCTATTGGGAGGTGGCTGTTCCAATCTCTAACTCCTAAATTTCAATTCATGAAAAAAAAATGTAGAAGATTTTTGCCAATTTAAAAAATACTTTACTTTAATTGAACATTTTGGTTGCTTTTGTATGGTGTATGGTGAAAGATTTACATTGATTTTGTAGATTTTGTAGATTTTTTTCAAACTAGAAGTTAATATGTAAAAAAACCTGTCCCAACTTTTCATGTCACTACCGAAACGCAAAGAGTATTTGTCTGTAGGCAGGGCTTGGTTTTAGCCACATCCCCAAAAATTTCACCAGTAAGAGACATTGCCTTCATGTTCATCACCAAGCACATGGCGAGTAATTAGTTGGCAGCATTATTAAGTTATGTGTCCTCCAAAGTCTGAAAATCAGCATGTGGTTTTAAGGACCGTCACTACCGAACACCTCATTTCGGCAATAAAATGAGCACTTTTGATTTTAATGCTAAATGTAGTGTTTTCTATCTCCGTACACATGCTCAAAACTGTCTGTGGTAGCCACGTTGTGCCTAGCATTGTTAAGTATTGTCAACAACTATCATAAAACGTCACTAACGAAACGGTCACTACCGAAACGGTCACTACCGAAATGTTTCTGTAGTGTCATAATGGTTTCGGGAGTGACAATATGATGTTTATTTTTGAATAAAGTAATTTTTAAATAATATAATACATAGATTCATTGATCTTTCTGATTTTAACTATATTCAATTCCAAATTTCATCTTAATTTTAAGGGAAGAATAAACCCAAAACGGTCACTACCGAAACATACAGATAGGTTTCAGTAGTGACAATATGATGTTTATTTTTGAATAAAGTAAGTTTTAAATAATATACTACATAGATACATATGTAATACATAGATCTTTCTGATTTTAACTATATTCGATTCCATATTTTATCTTAATTTAAGGGAAAAATAAAGGGAAAAATAAAACCAAAACAGTCACTACCGAAACGTGCAGAAAGGTTTCGGTTGTGACATAACGGTTTCGGTAGTGACAATATGATGTTTTTTTTTAAATAAAGTAAGTTTTTAATAATTTAATACATAGATACATATGTCATACATAGATCTCTCTGATTTTAACAATATTGTATTTCAAACACCAAAATGCCAAAAAGCCTAGCAGAGACAGAGTACAGGCGAAGGGTTACCATGACCCAGTGAAATCCAAAGAATATTTAATAAAGGCAAGAGAAAGAAATAAGAGATGGAATGAAGAAGGAAAGCTGAAGTCTATCAATGAATTATCCAGCAGAGAGCAAAGGAAAGTCAGAAGAGTATGGAGCAAAAGACAAGACCACCAGATGCCTCTCAAAAAAACAGAGAGAGGGAACATACATACAGGGAAATGTATGTTACAAATATGTTTGTCATTCCAATTCAATTTTCATTTTGAAGGTGAAACCACAGTTTTTCAATGATGAAGAGCCCTGTAATGGACAGGTGACCGGTCCAGCGTGTACCCTGCTTTTGCCCTAAGTCAGCTGCGATCAACTCCAACCCCCTGCAACCCTGAGTACAGCACAAAGCAGTAGAAAATGGAAAAAATTATGTTTCATTAGTTATAATACAGTTAAAAGTTAAAATATAGCAAAACTCGTTAAGTGATTACAATGCTACCCTCACAAAAAGTATTACTGCAACAGCAGCAACAATATGGCCACTACTGAAATGTTGCAGTCACTACCGAAAAAACTGATGTTTTAACAAAAAAAAGTATTGAATTATCAACCTACAATTTTTGATAATGATTGTTTAAGGGCATGTTTGTTTTAATTAATTATGACTTTTTAAGTCAACATGATAAACTTTCTACATTTTACAATGAAAAATAGCATATACATTTTGATTTATTTAGAAAAAGTCATTAAATCCTGTTAAAAATTCATTTTGATTGGTTTTGATGTCAAAACCATATATACTAATTTATAAAAATACTCTGTAGAGGGGGGAATGGAAAAAAAAATTAATCGGCTCGTAGAATTATTTTTATTCTTCTGTAATTGTGTGTTTTGGTAGTGACACATTTTAGGGACCGGCAAAATATAAGGGAAAAGCTAGAAAATACTATTTGAAAATTGACTGTACTTTTACTATATTTGTGCCCCTTAGATATGGTGCAACATGAATACAATAAAAGTTTTTCTGAAATAAAATACAAATTTCACACATTTTCCAACTCTGATTTTTAACCAATTCAGTAGAATGGCCCATATATATATTATATAATATTAAATTGACTTAAAACTTGACTTAAAAAAACGGGATGAGGTTGACTAAATGTGCTGAAAACTAACAAGCATGATTGAAACTGGATTAAAACTGAGGCTACATTTAAAATGGCCGATAAAATGAACACTAACTTGCGCACTCCAACTGTAAATGGCTGATGAAGATTCAGTATGAGGGCAGACTCATACACTTCCATTAGTCCACTGTGATGTGTTCGGTAATTTCATTGGTCACATATGACGAGTCTATGGGTAAATCTATTGGTGGCTTGAAGCTCGTCAGTTACAATTCATAAATCAACCACATCACATTAAACGCCACAGGGTTCAAAGAGTGGGGGGAAAAGTAGCTGTACGATTCTTTGATCCTGTATGTCCGCAGTTCTCATTTATTGTGTCCAACAATTATTTAAGTTTACAGAAAAGTTATTGATATATGATATGATATGATATCATATCATATCATGTGTCGTAATAGGTCTGGAAATCATTTCACAAATCTTTATACCCTGAACTTGACACCTCGTGATGTGTGACAGAGGCAGAATAACAAGCCGAGTCTGAAATAGAAGGCACTCAGGAATCAAAATTCTCAATTTGCCTGGTAGACAGATTTATATGTGATATAGCTGTCTATCACCTCATACAATGAGTTTTCAAAATCGTTCGTCAATCTGAATTACTATGGACAGGATCTGATAAATTGCTGAAAATCTTTCCTCCAGGGTGCCGGGAATTGGTATGTCTTTTCGAAAGTGAGAGCAATCATGATTTGTTCAACTTTACCATGAAGCATCATGGAAAGGTTTGACTCTATCCAATAAAATGAACGAACAGGAATTAATCATATTAATAAATCTGCACATACCACCTACATAGTGGCAAATACAGATTAAGAGGTGATTATTGAAAGAAATACCTCTTACCATATGGCATTATTAACAAGTAATTACTTTTAAATAATCAAGACTGGAAGCAGACCACACAAGTGTAAACAGGTAAGGTATTTCTAATTTTGCATACTAGTCGGCTGTTGGCAGCACAACACATTTGGATGTTTTCTTGTCAGATTCACCTGCTCTCTTGGGCTGCTTCCAGTATGGCAGAAGATGCTTGTTTAAAAATGCAGACACAGCTGCTGCCAATCTGGAATTAAAGTTTGTCCACATTCACCTGAAATCCACATACGAAAACTAGCTTTCCGTTAAAATACTGAAAATAATTCTGTTCAATTGAATGGGAAATAAGACCAATGAATTTTAAATCAAGAATAGATTGTATGTGCCAGCACTACTCAAAACATGGTACTGATTAATATTGTGTTAAGGCAATTAGAATAAAACTGAATAATTAATCAAAAAATGGGGCACTATGTTGGGCTGAATTATTAGCACTTGCAGACCTGAAGTAACATTGAAGTGACAAGCGAAAGGCTGAAATTGCACTCTCATGAAGAAAGACCTAAAAATGGCAGCTCCTATCAGTGAGTATATGAAGGCAGACGCATTTTTTTAAAATTAATATTTCATAGATTTAAGTAAACAACAGCTGATAAAGAACACATGGCCTTTTTAAATATAACAACATTTTGACATCTTAGGTTTAGCACCCTTCATTTATTTTTCATTGTTGTTTTTCAAGTTACCATAAATGGCAGCATGCATTTTGACTCCAAGATGTGTCCATTCTTGTTTAAAGGGGGCTTACTATAGATAAAATGACTTTTATATTTTGTAAACAAATACTTTTTTTTGTGTCTCTGGAGTGCCTGCCACCCATCAAGTGCACAATTAAACAACCCAATAAATCTCAAGTTATTGTTATACACATTGTATCTCAGTCCACTGATAGTGTAGTGGTACACACGCCTGAGTTGTGTGCGGGCAGCGTGGGATCGATTCCCGCTCAGTGACAGTGTCTATGTGTGCCCTGCGACTGGCTGGCGACCAGTTCAGGGTGTAGTCTGCCTTCGCCCATTGATGGCTGGGATAGGCTCCGGCAATTCCCTGCGACCCTGTATAGGATAAGCGGTTTGGGAGATGACATGACATGACATTGTATCTCAGGCAATTAAAGGACATATCTGAAGAGCAATTTGACAGTAAACTACCTCAGAGTACTGTACACTGAGCAGTAATCTTCCTTGACTTCTTTTATTATATTTAAGGCATCAGTCCAGGTAGTATTTAGACAATGGCACCATTTTAAAAATACATGCTTGGCGTGTATATTAGGGGAATAAAATTTAGACCCAACCATACTCATAACCCATCTAAAGAATAACAAGTTCAAACAGGGAAAACAAACACAGATGGACCATGTCTGAGACACCCAGACGCCTCTTTTTTCCTCAGCCTGCCCTCCACCCACAAATACACAGGTTGACATGTCAAACATGAATTAGACATATCATAGTAATAATAATAATAATAATAATAATAATAAAAGGTGCTTTTAATGGCAAGGACACCGTACAATATATTACATTACATTATATAAAACAATAACATAAATAAAGAAATAAACTACAGAAAGGCAGAGCATAATTACATTGGTTGAATAGGCAGTTTTAAACAGGTATGTTGGGATTTGAAATGGATGAAAGTCTATGTTTCTGAGTTGCGGTGGTAGCGAGTTTCTGAGACGTGCAGTAGAGCTCCTGAATGCTCTGGTCCTCATGGTGGTGAGATGGCCGGAGGGGACAAATGTAGGAAGAAGATCTGAGGGTGCGGAAGGGATTGGGGACATGGAGGAAATCAGACAGATCTGTCGTGGGTTAGGATAAGGGTTACGGGAGGATTTTGAATTGGATGGTAAACCGAATCTTGTATTTTTTTTTAAGACGCTATCTTTAATTGTGGTTGCAGTCATATTACACACAGTTGTATTTTTTTGTTTTTCTAGATAACAAAATACAGTACTACCTTAAGTTAATTTCATTCATTCCGAGAGGTGCGTCACGTTTACCGGTTGAACAAGCCACATACAACTGTAGAACAGTGACGACACACGAACAATGTTAACAGTGTGCAATGGTTGCATGTTTCAGTGTCTAATAAAGGAGACCTTGACCTCAAAGCTTCTATGGGGAAACATAAAAACACAAAAAGCTGTATGAGGAGGGAATTCATGTGCACGGTTGACTGAGTTCCTTAATTGTTAAACTTGAGAACAGAGGCTGGAGAACAAAACAATTGTGAATTCGAAAACTAAAGTCTGAAGTGACTTTTTGTTTCTTTGTGAAATGAATGTCCTTGTGAGACTGTTTCATTATTTACATTATTACACTGAAAAGATTGTAAGAAAACAATTGACAAAGCTAGATTTTCCACAGATGAGGTATTACTTACAACATTGTCATATGTAAAGCGGAAATCAACCCAAACACATTTTTTTCAAGTATATGTTCCCAGCAGGCCCACTAGTTGAAACGCGGCATTCTAACTGATATTGCGTTTGTGGAATATGAGTTAAGCAACAAATCCACCCCTTTTTAGCCATCTCAGCTTCAGAAAACAGGTCAGCCATGATTGGTCGTTACCTGAGCCCTGAGCAGTTGTGATGTAATTTTCAGTCGACAGAAGTGACAAAATGGCCGCCCTCAGAGATGGCTAAAAACAGGTGGATTAAAACTGTTATTCCACAAACGTAATATGTATTTGAATGCCTTGTTTCAACTAGTGGGCTTGCATAGAACATATTCTTGAAAAAAATATCTTTGGGTTGACTTCCCCTTTAAGTAAGACTTCAAAAGAGAATGACGTAGGTTTTTTTGTTTTGTTTTATTTTCTACCCATAAAGAGGAGGCACAGTTTAAATAGGGGCTGCACAATGTATTTAAAAAAATATTGTCATTGTGATAATGGCACATGCAGTGCGGAATGAAAAAGACATGCAATAAATTCATATGGAATTGTATGCTTTTATCAACTTTGACCAATCAAATGCAACCTTAAATGCGCCGCCGGAGAACAATATCTAGGGGAATTACGAGCACTAAATAACTTCATTCGATAATATGAATACATCCATCCATCCAATATCGATACCGCTTATCCTCACAAGGATCGTGAGCGGGCTGGAGCCTATCCCAGCGGGGTAATATGAATACAGTACATACAAATTGTAAAAAGGGGTTTGATGACACCACTGGTACTGACACTGGCCCACAATTCACCTCAGAATTGCAATCTGCTGTGGCTGGGAGAAATTCCCCTTCACCTTCTCATTAGACCAATATGGAAAATAGTACCGGTAATATGTCAATTAACCTTAGGTATTGATGAGTAAAAGTTACTGCGCTAAATATTAATTTTGTTTTGGGGTATTGTTATTAATGTTTTTTTTGTTTTTCAGCTTGCAAGTTTCCATCCATCCATCCATTATCTAAACCGCTTATCCTATTCAATCCAATTCAGTAGTCGAAGTTTTGTTTTTTTCAAATGTCTACGTTATGCAGAGAGAGACTTGAAGGAAAATTTGAAGTAATTCCAGCAATGTTCTGTTTGGCAGTGCAACACACATAAAGACAGCTGCATCATAGTCCTGCTCTGAGCTGACATGCTGTCAAAACAGCCCTTTTATCTCACTTTATTTGTTTGTTTTTTTACTCCCTTAAACAAACTCGTGTCGCAAACAGACAAATTAGCAGGCACATTTTTCATTTTTTCAATGTATTTATATTCAACGGAAAGGTGTTCATGTACACTTTATGAGACAAAACTGGCAAGTCCACACAACAAATAAATTATTACCTCATGGTACGGTTTGTAGCGACCCATGGCATATACTAGAAAAAACACTTATTGTTTCCTACATTGCATTTCTTAATTTAAACAGTGGGTGACACTGCTCTAAGAAAGCGGGAGAATAGTAGAAGAAGATTAAGAAGTTTAATCGGAGCCGTGTCATTATCTATTATGAAATGTCTAACAAGAAAGTAATAATGATTAGGCATGGCAAGGAAGCTTTATTTGTATAGCCAATTTCCAGAGCTGGGCAGTCCGTCCCTGGGCCGGACCGGTCGGACCCTCCGGCCCGGCCGGATGCCCATTTTTGGGGCGGAGGAGTGGGGGGTGACAAATTTTTAAAAATGGCTGGACTAAGCATGGCTGTAAGTGGATTTTAGTCCGGCCCGTTAATCGGCCCTCATGCGTGTGACGTGCTCGCGAGGCGGCCAAATTTCATCTCAGCCTACTCTGTGAAAGGCATCTTTTTAGGCTTCTTTCAAAACAAATTGTGTCCGGGAGGAAAATCAAGCTACGCACAGCACTCAAGTATGACACTGACACATCATGCACTTCCCTAATTCCGGAAATACGCCGATGCAAACCTGCTGTGTAGTGGTTTGTTGGCATGCTTTTATTTTGAAGGCAGGGAAGTATGAAGGAGGGGAGTGTGGAAAATAGGTAACTTGTTGCTTGCAGACTTGTCGTCTGTTGGACAAATAAATTATACAATACGACAAAACCAACACCTTGGCTCGGAATGGAAGTAAGTACACGCAGCTGGGTTGTTGTGTCTTTCACAATTTAAGAACTTGGAGAAGTCTCGGAGCTCAGCTTCTTTTTATTGCGTAAACGGCATTCATTCACAGATGAGTTGAATCACTTATAACACTAACAATTATATCACTCCGCGCACGTCGCGGTGTACTGAGGAAATCACAGGGTGAATAACTACGCCTGGAAAAGTAGGTCCATACACTACATGGGTAAGTACGTGAGTAAGTGGCGCGTTTGAAGCATGTCCGCAGCGGGTTTGCATAGTAAGTTAGCCAGCGAATTGTCTTTAAATAAACCTCTTCCGTTAGCATCTGTCCCGCGGGGGTATCGTGCACGTTTTTTTTTGGGGGGGGGGGGGGGGGGGGGGGGGGGTTCGCGGCCAGAAGGGTACCCAGGTCAAGGGTGGAGGGTTCCGGCCGGACGGGCAAAAAAAAGGGTCAAGTGCCCAGCTTTGCTAATTTCATAGCCATCGCAACTCAATGTGCTTCACACAAGCAAATACACAGCACCTAAAAAATAGTATTAACAGCACTTTCCCCCGAATGCATGGCATACATGTCCGATTTATATCAACATACAAAAGAGGCCAATCTGTGGAATTATAGGGAAGTCATCCCAAACATCTTTTTTTTTCACAAATATGCTCTATGCAAGTCACTGATAGTGTAGTGGTACACACGCCTGAGTCGTGTGTGGGCAGTGTGGGATCGATTCCCGCTCAGTAAGTACAATTAAATGCATTGTATAGACATCTCAGTCCCTTTATAGTTGTAGTGGGCACGATATACTTGTTGTCACTGTCTTTTTGAAGCGACGCCCCCCGACTTGGAACTTAACTGTTTCAAAACAACTTGTGTCCATGAGTATATAGTCAAGCTGCGCGCAGCACTCAAGGATGACGCTGGCACATCAAGGTGGAGTTCATGCACTTCTTCTGGCGCCTTCCCTACTTCCGGAAATACGCCTTAGCAAACCTGCTGTGTAGTGGTTTGCTGGTATGCTTTTATTTTGAAGGCTGGGAAGTGTGAAGGAGGGGAAGTGTGGAAAATAAATAAGTAACTTGTTGACTGCAACTTCATGCTGTCTGTTGGACCCATGTAATTATACAATATGAAAAAAACAACCCCGGGGGTCACTGATAGTGTAGTGGTACACACGCCTGAGTTGTGTGCGGGCAGCGTGGGAGTGATTCCCGCTCAGTGACAGTGTCTGTGTGTGCCCTGCGACTGGCTGGCGACCAGTTCGGGGTGTAGTCTGCCTTCGCCCGTTGACGGCTGGGATAGGCTCCAGCACCTCCCCGCGACCCTGTATAGGATAAGCGGTTTGGAAGATTTTCTATGCAGGCCCGCTAGTTGAAACAAGACATTCTGATTAATATTGTGTTTGTGCAATATGAGTTAAGCAGCAAAACCCACACATTTTAGCCATCTCAGGAGGCAGCCATTTTGTCACTTCTGTCGACTGAAAATCACAGTTGTTTAGGGATCGGATAATGACCAATTATGGCGATAACAATTACCTTTGTTTAGTTTTGGTTTAGCTGAAGGAAATTGTGCTTTCGGTTGTCTATTTACTCGTGACAGTGACACAATACGTTAATCAAACTGCTGTCATTTGGGGATATACAGCTGCAGGTCATCTGCATAACCAAAATAGCCAACATTGGTCTTCTGAAGCATTTGACCCAAAGGTAACAAATAAAGGCTGAACAAAGGCGTCCAAGGTCTGACCCTTGAGGAACCCCACGTGTCATGGCCATTCTATCAGAATCAAAACTTCCAATGGTCACAAAGTAACCCCTTTTCTCCATGTAAGAGCTGGACCATTTTAGGACTGTTCTATTTAATCCCACCCAAGTTTCCAAACTGTTCAACAGTATATTATGATCAATTGTATCAAACGCTGCAAGCAGATCCAATAAGCCTAGCACCAAAACCTTCCCTAGGTCAGTGTTCAGTCTTGTATCATTTAGTACTTTAATAAGAGCTTTTTCTGTACTGTAATGGGTCCGGAAACCTGATTGGAATTCATCAAAAAAGTCAGCTTGAGTTCAAAAGGTTGCTGAGTTGATTGAAAACCATTTTCTCACCAACCTTGGTTAAGAAAGGAGGGTTGGGGATGGGTCTACAATTTGCTAGAAAGGGCACATCCAATGTTCTCTTTTTTAGAAACTATTGACGAGACCGCTGTTTCCTCTTCCTTTACCCTCAACAGCACTTTTTAATTTCAATCACTCATTAATTCAATCCTATGAGCTGCCTTGTTTCACCTTTGCATCATCACCCATCTTTGTCAATTTCAGCAATACTGCCACTCTAACATCACAGAAATTATGCACTAGCTAGCCAGGTACATGGCCAATGTTTCCTCTAAGCTGCACACGTTAGCAATTGCACACTGTTCTCACATCCTCAGTGCACACGGTGATGCTGGTGTGCACCACACACACATATCACATTTCTACACTATTTTTTTAATTTCCACCCCAGTTTAATCTACAAATTGGAGACCACACCATTCACACTTCCTTCAGTAGTGCAACTAAGAGTGAGAACTCAGTTGTTCTGCTATAGTTTGAAGAATATATTGACACATAAACACTCATCAGAGATGAGATGCTGCAGGCGACGTGTGGACCGTTCCATTAAGGAAGTTCAAACATGGGCGTAGTTTACGAGCCCCTTAAAACAGGGCAGTTACTAAACAGAACGTTAACTTTGGTTTAAAAAAAATGATGCACCACAAGTAGACCATCTATACAACTACTATTACACTATGAGAAAACAGAAACAGCTAACATTAATGATAAAACACATAATTAGGTCCAACCATTTACAAATACCACTTAGCATGCGTAATACTACTTTCCTAATGGTAAAGCATGAGTCGAATCTGCAGTTCCATGCATGTATTTTGTTAAATAGTGTTAGGAATTATGTTTTTATTGTTCACATAGTTGCTGTTTCTTCATAGTAGTATTAGTAGTAGTAATAGTATAGTCAAAGTTGCGTGTGTGTTTTACATACTTGTGTCATGCTATTTATAATTTAGTACCGTGAGCAAGGGTAGGACTATATTTAGTGACAACCTTGTTCATTTTGATTGTGTAGTAGGGAGCAAGAATGTGGTTACTCAAAACAAATTCATTACATTAGACCAGGTGTGGCCAAGCCCGATCAGCTCATCAGCAAGATTTGCAAAAGCCTGATAATGAGCCTGATGATTTGAATCAGGTTTTTTGCCGTAGGGATAAACCTAAAACAGGCTGGATTGTGGCTCTTGAGGACTGGGCTTGGCCACCCCTACATTAGACTATAGTACAGCATCAACTGTAAGAATCACATTCACAGAAAGCATGCACATACTGAGACCTCCTGGTATGCAATGGGGCTCAAATCCCCCATACAAACGGCAATATTGAACAAGTCATGTCTTTACGCAATAAAAAATATATTTGTCAGGTACAAATATATTTGTGTGTGTGTGGTGGGGGTATTGTCGCCCATTGTCGCAGCACATGCCAAACACTGACGACTGCTGAAGACTGACATTATTATTTTCCAAATACTGTTCAGCCTTGAGTTGACCGTGACTGTAAAGTCAATTTATTTTCCAGCTGTAAGTGGTCGAAACTGAAATCCTGTCTCACGATTGTACAGATGGAAAAATATTTTCAGCTTGAATGATAAAACTGAATTATTTTCTGTGACAACACTCCAACTAAGATGTTTGTCAAGTTTGATGTTGGTGTCTTAAACCTCCAGGGTCATCAACTGATGTAAAAGGCTATGCAAAAAAAAAAAAAAATTCTTTTCGTCTTCATCTCAATTTACTGAAGCAAACAAAATCACACAAATCTTCTACAGATATAATTATGACGATTGAATTCTTTCTGCCAACTAAAAGGAGACAATGTATTTTTTTTTCACAAATTAAAACAGTTCTTACGTGTCTTAATAAATTGGCGTGCTCCAAATTACTCAGAGTATCAGTAATTATAACACAAGCACCAGCTTTTGGGGGGCGGTCTTGTATCACGCAAAAGAGTCACTGCTCTCCCCACGCAGACTTGTCAGTTACTGTACCGATCTGTGAATGTGGCAAATGCAGACAGATCAACATTTTGGCAATGAAGAAGTGAAACAACTGTTGGCTAAAGACAAAACGTCAACCGTGGGGAAAAAGAGGGGCATGCAGTAATTCCTCTATAAATCGAAGCAACAATACTACATTCATTTGAAATCTCATTCACCATTCATGCCATTTAGGGGTGTCTCGAATCGATATTGATATCGAGCCTTGGTCTGATATAAGCCAAAAAGACTATACCGAATTGTATCAGTCTACGTTCAAAATCTCCGATATTAGCACTCATACACAAGCAGTCCAACCTGCTCTTCTATCCAGCAGAGTGAACATGAAAAAAATATACTTATTGTACTGAAGTAAACTTGAATTATTTTGCACTTCAAGAGTACCGTATTTTCCGGGCTATAAGCCACACCGTTATATAAGCCGCACCCACTCTATTTTTTTTTTTTTAGAACATTTTGGGAAAAACCTTATATAAGCCGCATCTTTATATAAGCCGCACCTATGTTGAAAACGTTCATATTTACTGGATTTACAAAACGATTATGAACTGTAAATGTACAGGTATGTACATGAGCAGATTCTTTCCTAATAGTGCCTTAGCAATGTTGCTGATTAAAACGCAGCAGAACCAAGAGAAAATAAACAGTATTTAATGTCATTTAACTGCCGTCTGCCGCTCCAGTTAGCTAATGTCCACCAGACTCCGCCATCTATTGTTCTACTACATTCTACATATCGTCGCTGTCATGTCAAAAACACTTATCTCCATTTTTTCAATTTTCAGATTTTTACATGAATGGTGTTTCAGCATTACAGACATCGTATTAACGCGAAAACGAAGAATGTTTCCAAAATTGGACATGAGTGTTTTTCACAGGACAGCAACGATATGCACCTGTCTTATTTTATGTTAATAAAGTCAGCCAGTCTAACACATGACATGCTGCCAACTGTACTAAATCAACAATAGCATTTCACATCAAAACAACAGAACATACGTAACATCAGCCAATCGCATTCATGTGCACTTCAGGGACCTCTAAAATCAAAAAATTGCAGCACCTAATGCAATAACCTAGTGCATAGCGCCCTGGCCTGTTGAACTCCTCCACCTGCAGTCACATCCAGTTAGTGGCAAATGTATTGTATTGAATTGTACTGTAATTCCGGTTAGAGCACCCCGAGCGGTGGAAGAAAAATCCACAGAATAGTCGCACCGGACTATAAACCGCATGGCTCAAAACCTAGGAAAAAAGTTGCATCTTATAGTACGGAAAATACGGTACATGTTTTTTATTGACTTTATTAGGGTTATTTGTCAGGGTCCTTGAATACATTTAATATAAAATAAATTAAAGTGCAGTACATGCCCATGAATTTATGTAACCCAAATATTTGGAATAAATGTCATATTTTCTCATAACTTCTGTTGCTGACTATTGTTCTTTGATAGAAGATTATAATTTGATCAAGTCTCTTCTAACATTTCATACAAAAAAAATAAAAGCATGTATCATTCTTGCTGACATCATATTGGCTATGGAAATCAGTCTATAGGCTACAATATCGGTATTTTATCGGAAGTCAAAAATTTGTATCGGGACACACCTACTCCGATTATGCATTTTGAATTGCGTCACACTTTGACCAGAAAAGTGTTCCCAGTTGTTATAATAGTGAACATTCTCAAGTACTTTGTAATTCACAGCCCTCCAAAAAGGATTATAATTATAATAGAGCATTACATGAAGTTCCTCAACTCACTTCAGCATAGATCCTTATCACCAACATGCCCCAAGATGGCGCAATACTTTCAATATTAGACAAGCCTCTGGCCAGAGTTTAATTATTTTATAGAAAAAACAAAACTAAATAGGTGAATCCGTGGCTATCGAATCGCGAATGTCGAATAATGAATATACCAGGGTCATGCATTCCAAGATAGCTCTTAAGGCCCTGATAGACCAACCTGACGTCGGAGGTTGTGAAGCATCGTGGCGTCTGAATGTGCCGTCTGTTTGGTGTAGTGGCCACCGTCGTAGTGTCGTAACCCGTCTGTAAGCGTCTTGGGGGCGGTTACGCATGCTGAATCGGCGTCGCCAGTCGTGACATTTGGTCACTCTGATTGGCTGTTAGCTAGCAAATCAGCGCCCGGAGCACCAACGGGAAGTGACAAATGCGGAAAAACAGTGAGCACCCCTCCGCTGCCTTAATTTTCTTACAAGTACAAGAGCGAGGGTTGACAATGTAAGTATTTCACAATACCGTGTCAAGAACGTGATGGTTTACTTCGCATGGGGGTTCATCGTGAGCAAAGAATACAGCTGAATGCATTGTTTACATTTTTATAATCCACCCCCGGCCAACAGCTTTCCGGTTGGATTTTTCTAACCATGATAAATGGTGACTACCGCCGCCGATGGTATGGAAGGGTATTACATCTTATGCATGCGCAGAGGGTACTTTAATGGTCAGCGTTGCTGTCTGTCGTTGCGGTGTATTCCTCCAGCGTGACGTGACGACAGCCGGCCGGACGCCACAGGGGGTAAGCGTCTGTCACTGTTGGCCAGCGTCTTTTTGGTCTATCTAGGCCTTTATACTGTACCTCAAGATATGATAATGCTTTGACTAAGATGTTCCATTTGGACAACAAAAGTTTTCATCTTTAGCTGATTAATGGGTCAGCAGATACATTTCAGAACCGATAATGGTCTTGTGTCCAAATCTAAGTTAAAAAAAATCTTCACAGAAATGCGAATGAAATCGTACTTAAACATGGAAAACAGAGAGAGAGAGAGAGAGAGAGAGAGACGATAATATTCCCCAATGAGAAGACAATGTCAAATCTGGAAAATGTGTCGAACACACTGTAATGTATTTCTAAACGGAGAAAGACCAACAGATGGATGGATGGTTAAGATGGATAAGATGGCTGAAGGCGAAATCATTTCTGTTGCCACTGTATGCTGACAGTTTTTTGACTCCTCATTCAGAACTTATCCTTCAGTCAAAGACTAATAGGCGAAATCATTTCTGTTGCCACTGTATGCTGACAGTTTTTTGACTCCTCATTCAGAACTTATCCTTCAGTCAAAGACTAATTCAACCTTGAGATATAAATCAATACCATAACCTAGCCTTCCCTTTACAGTATGTTGACACACAGGTAAAATTGAGCCGCCTTTCTATAGATCGTAAGTGAGACCCGAAAAATGTTGTTAATTCTGTCATCAACTGGACATTATGGCAACTGTTACATTTACAGTGTCGAAAACAGCGCTGGCTGGCTTTGTATAAGCCTTTCACAATAAGATTGATGAAGAGCCTACCAGAGTGGAAGAAATACAGAGAGGCCTTTGTGGTGTGCTGTATGTAAACATGATTTTATCTTATTCCACTGGAGGCTCTGTATCAACAGATTAAATGACAGATTAAATGACAGACTGAATTCCATCAAGCCTTACGTATTGATTCAAGTGAATTTGTGTAAGCATTCAATGTAACCTGGAATTAGTTATGCACACTTGTTTTCCGTCAGTGTGATTCAACACGATTATTGTAAACAAAATGTCTTTATGCTGTGAAATCAGATTGAATCATAACAGTAAGTAGCAAAATTCATCATATTTTATACTACATGAATCTTAAGAAGTAACATGTTTTAAAATAAAAATATATCTATCCGGGAGAGTAATGATTCTCATTACTATTAAGGTTTGACTGAAATCTATCTGTTTTAAAAACCTAATCTGCTCTACATATCTTGAGTGAAGCATGTTAACAGTGTGGAAAATGTCAAAGAATGGTGCAACAGATACAGGTATTAACAGCAGGATTTTGATTACGTATTTTACGTATTTATGCCTAGAACCTTCAAAATCAAGGAGGTAAAATTATCAGATTTGATATCAATCACATTTTATTTATATAGCACTTTTCATACATAAAAATGCAACTCAAAGTGCTTTAAAACATTCAAAGCAAAACATAGAATTATCTTCAATCAAAAGAAAAGATAAATTATTTAAAAGTTGTTGAAATGTGCAATGTTAGGAGACAGTAACCCAATTTAAGGATTTTTCAATTAACCAATTAACTCATTCACTGCCATTGATGAATTTGTCTTTTCACAGTCCAGCCAGTAATGTCCGCTGATAGTGTAGTGGTACACACGCCTGAGTTGTGTGCGGGCAGCGTGGGATCGATTCCCGCTCAGTGACAGTGTCTATGTGTGCCCTGCGACTGGCTGGCGACCAGTTCGGGGTGTAGTCTGCCTTCGCCCATTGACGGCTGGGATAGGCTCCAGCAACTCCCCGCGACCCTCTATAGGATAAGCGGTTTGGAAGATGGCATGACATGACAGTCCAGCCATTCAATCCCACGAATGTATTTATATTTCTTTCAAATGTTAGGGTAAAAGAGGACCTGAAAATGCCTGGCAGTGACTGAGTTAATCATGTCACAAAACATCCCAAAACATCTCTGTGACATGCTTTCATCAAAATACCCTAAGGACAAAAACACATTACATAACCTTACACAGGCCCTCTTTTGTCTTGCTAAAATGTTCCTGTTTGAGGGTGTAGTGCTGTTGTGCAAGTTAGATACTGCTGACTTTGTCCCATACAATACAGAGTAAATGCTGAATATGGATTTTGTAATTTTGTTAACTGCACAGTGCATACAAGCACCTAACAAAGACAGCATGGAGTTTATTTTCCTTCTTGATGTCACAACTTCCTCACCAAACATCTGAATTACCAGAGCTGGGCATCGACCCTCCGCCCCCGAGTTTCCGTCCTGCATATTTATTCGACCCACATGGTCCCCGCCCGTCTCTCGTCGGCGACAGCCATTCGGCGTCGAGAACGTGATTTTACGATACACGCAGGTGCCACACTTCGCCAAATGAAAAAAAAAAAATCAAACATAAACAACTGACACACACACATGTAGTGTGGTGATCGGTAGGGGTGCAACGGTACGCTAAATCACGATAATGAGAAGGATCTTGGTATGCCGGAAGGAGCTAGGGTCACTTTGTTCTGCTTAGCGGCTATTAAAGAAGCTCAAGCTAACAACAAATGTTTCATTATTGCTTGACAATTGGTATTTTTTTGGGTTGTGTAGGCAACTGTAAGCCATGTAAATTTAAATTATGTAGTCAGATGAGTTTGTCATTTATACTGAAGTGTTTTGGAAGCATTGTTTGTGACATGGCGCCACGGTGGTCGACTGGTTAGCACGTCCGCCTCACAGTTCAGAGGTCGTGGGTTCGATCCCGGCTCCGGCCTCCCTGTGTGGAGTTTGCATGTTCTCCCCGTGCCTGCGTGGGTTTTCTCCGGGCACTCAGGTTTCCTCCCACATTCCAAAAACATGCATGGTAAGTTGATTGGATACTCTAAATTGCCCCTAGGTGTGATTGTGAGTGCGGATGTTTGTCTCTGTGTGCCCTGCGATTGGCTGGCAACCAGTTCAGGGTGTCCCCCGCCTACTGCCCAAAGACAGCTGGGATAGGCTCCAGCACGCCCCGCGACCCTTGTGAGGAGAAGCGGTACAGATAATGGATGGATGGATGTTTGTGACATACAGCATTTACTGTGTGAACAAAGTCTCTGTAAATTGAAACTAAATGTTCTCAAAATTTGAAAAACCACAGTGTTAACAACAAGCCTGTTAAAAATTAGAGGGGGACCGACCTATAGACGGGTACTATTTTTCCCCCTGGAAAAAAAGGTGAATGACGGACGACTGAAGGGTACCCACGCTGCAAACGGATGATGAATAACGGATGCTACATTTGTTGTAAAATGCCCATCCCTGCAAATAAATTTGATTGTTTTGAATACATGATGACTTACGACGTCATGAAATAGTGGTCTGTTCAAGCAGCACTCTACATCAGGGGTGCCCAAGTTCGGTCCTCGAGAGCCTCTGTCCAGACTGTTTTACATGTTTCCTTCCTCCAAAGCACCGGATACCAATAGTCAGTATTGTTTTTAGGCTTATGCAAAGCTTGCTGATGAGCTGATCATTTGAATCAGCTGTGTTGGAGGGGGAAAACATGTAAAACAGGATATCGACTCTCGAGAAGCGGACTTGGGCAGCCCTGCTCTATGTGATATTGGCTCACCTTAAAAATTGTGTTTTAAAATGTTATTAATGGTAAAATGGGAGCATCTATGTGTAACAAAACAAGTTATTACAGCCATTAATTTCATCCCCTTGTATTATGAAATACTTCCCAGCTGTATCTATATAGCAATCATAACTTGAGATTCAAGCACTAAGACACGTGGTAGCTGTTTTCCCAAAATGAATGTCTAAGAAGCCGTCTTTTAAAGACAATTGTCCGTTAGACTGTGTTGTGCCTATGTAAAATATAGTCTACCTAATTTGAGTAACAATGCCATATAGCTGTTGTTCCTTCCGGTGCAGAAAATTGGACAAATGATTGCCAGCATCTGTGTGCATGGGCACAAGAATCGGCATGCCCGGTTTGTCTGATCTCGATAATGCCACTGTGACAAGGCAATCTTAGTTTCTCTGTTAAATATCTCGTGTCTGTTTTTACTGCTCTTAAATTAACACCAAAACAATCAAAATAACATCTAGTAGTGGAAGAAGTACAGCCTTTGTATGAGTACATTATGAGTCATACTATTGCATACTTGGCTACTTGGCGGATTGGTGGGTTTAGTGCTTTGATTTTGCTATGTTGTGGAAGCACTTCAGCAACACACACATGTAGGTCTTGTCAGGAAATTCACACTCCAGAATTCCGGCACGACACCAGAGTACTTTACGCCATAATAAATGCAATGAATACAAGTAGGCACTGGAAATACAGTATATTCCCAGATGATATTTTGATACCCATTTATTTCGTATGGCGCTCACTCTTTTATGCTCCTGCAAGAATCAACAGCTACATGTAGGCTTGGAGGTCTACCAAGCCTCCACTCCAGGTTTGTTTTTTATTGAGTAAAATGCAACTTTTTTCCACATGTAGTTCACCTCCAAAATGGACTGGGAGTGGGAGTTGTTTTCATCGGGACTTGACGGGATTTTTTCTGTGGGCGTGGGATGGGAGTGAAAATCCACTCCCGTGTCACCCTCTAATTCACATGAGATGTTGCATAAAGTGTTGACCATGGCACTACATTTTTTATGTTTTTCTCTCTCGCTCTACTTCCTCTATCTTGGTAGGTTAACGATCAGGGCAAGTCTCCCCTCTTGAATATAATCAGGATATCCATTCATCTGGCGGTTGGTTTTGATCTGGAAATCCAAAGTGGGAACAAGGTTTGCTAAACCACTCAAAATTCAATGGTGGTGGTTGTCAACAGTTTTATATGTTTGAACATATAAAACTGTTGACAACCACCACCATTGAATTTTGAGTTTGATTTGCAATTGAAAATATTCCAAAATATTGTGTATAAACTCAGTGTACTTAAGCACGCTTAAGAGAAAACAAGCAAACGGGGACACTTTTCCCAAGGACTTTTTGGCCGCCTTCCCAAAGTCTGTACAAGTGCATGTGTTGCCACGCGGAAATCCAATCGTCCACATCATAGACTTCCAAAGTACTTATTATTTAATCGTTTTTTTTACTTGAGTACACTGAGTGGTTTATACCATGAGCCCTTCAAGCAGTAAGATACATTACACAATATTTTGGAATATTTTCAATTGCAAATCTGAGTTTATACAGTGTACTTTAGTACACTGAGTGGTTTATACCATGAGCCCTTCAAGCAGTAAGATATATAACACATCCATCCATCCATTATCTGTACCGCTTCTACTCACAAGGGTCGCGGGGCGTGCTGGAGCCTATCCCAGCTGTCTTTGGGCAGTAGGCGGGGGACACCCTGAACTGGTTGCCAGCCAATCGCAGGGCACACAGAGACAAACATCCGCACTCACAATCACACCTAGGGCCAATTTAGAGTATCCAATCAACTTACCATGCATGTTTTTGGAATGTGGGAGGAAACCGGAGTGCCCGGAGAAAACCCACGCAGGCACGGGGAGAACATGCAAACTCCACACAGGGAGGCCGGAGCTGGGATCGAACCCCACGACCTCTGAACTGTGAGGCGGACGTGCTAACCAGTCGACCACCGTGCCGCCCGATATATAACACAATATTTTGGAATATTTTCAATTGCAAATCGGCTATATTTGACCCCAACACAACATAATAACCAAAACACATGAAACAACACATGCACAAGCAGCAACTCTGGGCTGTTACATACCAATTAGCACCTCTCATTCAAATGTGCCATTTGAAAAAAACAAACAAACAACAAAACATACATTTTGTCACTGAAACCATGCAGTGTAAATCCAGGCTTTGAAATCCATATAGACAACATGTTCAACATGATAAAAAATTCATAATAATCCCATCACAACTCCATCTATATATAAAATCAACGATACATGTGATATCCTCAAGGTAATCCAGGGGACAAAATCAATATGAGGCATTTTTTTGCCATATCTCTCCATTAGAGGGATCTGTTTTGTGACCCAAGGCTCTAATAATGGAACCAAGACGAGATGGGCAAATTGGGAATAATTTACATAGTCATGGCATAAGCTTTAAATTGACATCTTGGAGATGAAGGATCTCTGACGGACAAAAAGTGCAAGATTTCAAGATGCTACAAAGTGTATCTTTCAGTTATTAACTGAAAAACAGAAGGGGTGAAAATTTTGCATAGCGGTGGAAAATGAATTTAAAGTAATAAATTATTAAAGTGGAAATCGACCCAAACTTTTTTTTCAGGAGTATGTTCCCAGCAGGCCCACTAGTTGAAACATGGTATTCTGATTAATATTACGTTTGTGGAATGAGAGGTAATCCACCCGTTTTTAGCCATCTCTGGGGGCTGCCAGTTTGTCACTTCTGTCGACTGAAAATTATATCACAACTGCTCAGGGCTCAGGTAACGACCAATCACAGCTCAGGTCAACCTGAAATACAAAATTACTGGTTAAAACAAAATACGCAATAACAATGAATCTCACTTTAAGACTAATTATGTAATTTATGGAGGATTCAATGGGTTTTACTTCACACATTTTTGTGTCAATAAAAGATTTATTGCATCCCAATGCTGATTAAAGTGGGTTCTGTATATATATTGTCGGATATTCTCACGTCCTTCCGGTCATTTTAAGTTGCATGACATATTGTATCATTTTTTTGCATATCGTCGCTGTCCTGTGAAAACCACATATCTCAAATTTTGGAAACTTTTTTTAATTTTCACAATGCGATGTCTGTTACGTGGAAACACCATTGATGTAAAAATAAGAGCAATGAAAAAAATGGATTTAAGTGTTTTTCACAGGACAGCGACGATATGCTAAAAATGTGTAGCGTATTGACATCTTGAGGAAAAACGTGATTGGCAAAAAAATAAATAAATAATTGCTAGAATGTGCTGTTAGTTAAGTATTGATCATACCATTCTCATGTTTCCAAAAAGGCACAGACAGAGCAACAATGTCAGACTGTAATGGATGCAGCTTCCTCAAAAGTGGAGGATCTTGTGGACTGCGGCACAGCTCAGAATATAAAAAATTAATAACTATCTCAGTGATTTACAACACCACAAAAACGCTGCAACTCTACCTGCGTGAAATGGAGGGACTGCAGGAGTGAGTGAATCACGCCTTATGGACTACTGACGGGATATAAGAATCTGACGACCGTCCACTGCAGTTGTCAGCAGTGGAGAAAAACAGCGGATTTCTATTCTGTCGCATTCATTAGTCGTTTGAACATATTGAGACCATTAATTTGGGCAATACTAGGACAATCACTGCAAAATACTTTCAACTAAATGTGCTTACTGTTCATGCATATTAAAGGTTGCACTCATGTCTGTCATTGCATGAAATGTAATCATTGCATCTAAAGCGGTAAGGTCATTAGCAGAGCTGGGCACTTGACCCTTTTTTGCCGGTCCGTCCTCAGTCCGCGACCTGCATACTCTTACGTCCTCGTCTCGCTGTCCTTATTCATAAAAATTTCCGTCCTCCGACCCCATCCGTCCACGTCCTTTTAAAGTGCTTCCGTCCTTACATCCGCTCCCACACATAAAAAAAAAAAAATGATGCCGCAGGAGAGATACTAACGCCAGAGGTTTATTATATTGGTCGATATAATATATTATTGATTTTTTTTCTTTTCTTTTTTCTAAGTCATGTCATGTCATCTTCCAAACCGCTTATCCTATACAGGGTCGCGGGGAGTTGCTGGAGCCTATCCCAGCCGTCAATGGGCGAAGGCAGACGACACCCCGAACTGGTCGCCAGCCAGTCGCAGGGCACACATAGACACTGTCACTGAGCGGGAATCGATCCCACGCTGCCCGCACACAACTCAGGCGTGTGTACCACTACACTATCAGCGGACGCTCTTTTTTCTAAGTATTTAAGTAAAATTATTATCTGTAGAAATTAATTTAGGTTATTTTATTTTAACATAATACTTAACCTTTAATAAGAGGTCAACATAACTATGAAAGAGTGACGTAAAATCCATTCCCCCCTCTACAGAGTATTTTTATAAATTAATATATATGGTTTTGACATCAAAATCAATCTAAATGAATTTTTAACAGAATTTAACATGACTCTTTCGGAAATAAATCAAAATGTATATGCTATTTTTCATTGTAAAATGGTAGAAAGTTGATCATATTGACTTCAAAAGTCCTCATGAATTAAAAGACACATGCCCTTAAACAATCATTATCATAAATTGATACATTTTATTTTTGTTAAACATCAGTTTTTTCTGTAGTGACTGCAAAGTTTCAATAGTGAGCATACTGTTGCTGCTGTTACAGTAATACTTTGTGTGAGGGTAGCATGGTAATCATGTAACTAGTTTTGCTATATTTTAACTTTTAACATGTATTATATTTTCTACTGCTGTGTGCTGGTCTCAGGGTCACGGGGGGTTGGAGTTAGGGCAAAAGCAGGGTACCGTACACGCTGGACCGGTCACCTATCCATCACAGAGCTCTTCATTGTTGAAAAACTGTGGTTTCACCCTCTAAATGAAAATGTAATTGGAATAACATACATTTTTGTAACATACATTTCCCTGTATGTATGTTCCCTCTGTTTTTTGAGAGACATCTGGTGATCTTGTCTTTTCCTCCATGCTCTTCTGACTTTCTTTTGCTCTCTGCTGGATAATTCATTGGTAGACTTTAGCATTGTGCTGTTTGCGACAGGTCTGCAACACATGCCACGCACACATCAGGAATTGTTGCTGCTCTGATCGGTCCATTATGTCACATGTTGCGATACATACAGTTTGCCACAGAGGAGAGGATGACCACGCAGCTCGCTGCTGCTGCAAAGCAAACTAGTTTGTGTCACGTATGTGTGTGTAAAGAAGCTACTCACCCACGTTCCCCCTTTGCAGCCACCTTTCAGATCGTTTTCGCACTACAATTAAATGCATCGTATAGACATCTCAGCCCCTTTGTAGCGGGCACGATATAATTGTTGTCACTGTCTTTTTGAAGCGACGCCCCCCGACTTGGAACTTAACTGTTTCAAAACAACTTGTGTCCATGAGTATATAGTCAAGCTGCACGCAGCACTCAAGGATGACGCTGGCACATCAAGGTGGAGTTCATGCACTTCTTCTGGCGCCTTCCCTACTTCCGGAAATACGCCTTAGCAAGCCTGCTGTGTAGTGGTTTGCTGGTATGCTTTTATTTTGAAGGCTGGGAAGTGTGAAGGAGGGGAAGTGTGGAAAATAAATAAGTAACTTGTTGACTGCAACTTCATGCTGTCTGTTGGACCCATGTAATTATACAATATGAAAAAAACAACCCCGGGGGTCACTGATAGTGTAGTGGTACACACGCCTGAGTTGTGTGCGGACAGCGTGGGATCGATTCCCGCTCAGTGACAGTGTCTATGTGTGGCCTGCGACTGGCTGGCGACCAGTTCGGGGTGTAGTCTGCCTTCGCCCATTGACAGCTGGGATAGGATAGGCTCCAGCAACTCCCCGCGACCCTGTATAGGATAAGCGGTTTGGAAGGTGACATGACATGACATGACAACCCCGGGGCTCGCAATTGAAGTAAGTACGTGTAGTTTGGTAAGTACTAGTGGCGCGTTTGAAGCGTGTCCACAGCAGGTTTGAAAAGTACCGTATTGGCCCGAACATAAGACGGCCCTGATTATAAGACAACCCCCTCTTTTTCAAGATTCAAGTTGAAAAACGTTTTTTTGAACACCAAATTAATTTTTATACAGAAAATAATTACAGTACATCTGAAACAAATGATTAGAACAATATATTTGAGAGAAAAGGCATGTTATTTTGCCTCATTCAAATATCTCAACATTTAAATATGTTAACTAAAGTGCATCACATGAATGGCTTCTGGTTTTTGAAATGTAAATAAACCAATCTATTGTGATCAAACAACAAAATTGCAATAACTGCATTAACCATCAACGTGAAGTCTAACTGTAACTGTAGTCTTGAAACAAATATGAATAAGAAAAAACATTGCAATAAAATAATGCACACTGGTTTAACTTGAGAGTAGCTGAAATCTATCATGACAGAACATTACTCCTCACAAACAATTATCTGTCGCTGTCCTTAATCCCATCCTCTGGCTCCTCCCATAGCATGTCATCCTCACATGACAGGGGTTGCTTTGGCCTGCGGAGTGAAGTTCAGCATTCGCTTCAATGATATCTGGCGCCATCAAGCGTCGTGAATGGGTATAATGTCTAGACCCTGAATATAAGAATACCCCCACTTTTTCTTATTTCAATGCAAAAAACACCGTCTTATATTCGGGCCAATACGATAAATTAGCCAGCTAATCATCTTTAAATAAACCTCTGCCGTTAGCATCCCCTCCCGCAGCGGCGTCATGCACTTTTTTTTTTTTTTTTTTTTTTTGGGCGGGGGGCAGAACGGGGCGGGGGGTTATAATTTTTATGAATAAGGGCGGGGGTTGAGGCTGGAAGGGTACCCAGGTCAAGGGTGGAGGGTCGCGGCCGGACGGGCAAAAAAGGGTCAAGTGCCCAGCTCTGTGTGTGTGTGTGTGTGTGTGGGGTGGGGCAGGGTTAGATCCAATATGCTTGCAGACTTTTCAGTGTGTGCTGGTAAAAAAAATCATCCCGTCGCTCTACCGTTATTGTATGTCTATATGTGTGTATCTTGGAAACCCTGTGGCGTTTGTCATAAAAAGAATTGTGTGTGCCTGCTAGAGTTGCCAACTCCTTGAAAAATAAATAAGGGACACCTCATCAGCAGGGACGGCCGACCTGACTGCCTTCAACTAGGGATGGGCGTATCGATACTGTGAAATATTGTTAATTGTGTGCTGGGTCTACACCAGTCTGGCCTAAGTCTTCGGTCAGAAAGACTGCAGCGAATCCAGTGGTTTTGTTTGAGGTGATGCTGTAGAATCACGCTAATGAATGGAGTTGATGTGTGTATATGTCCGTGTATGTGTATGTGTGTGTGTGTGGTTTTCTGTGGCACAAACAAATAAACATAATTAGAATGAGCAACACTGAACCAAAACAGGTTCACGGTGGTCGACTGGTTAACACGTCCGCCTCCCTGTGTGAAGTTTGCATGTTCTCCCCGTGCCTGCGTGGGTTTCCTCCGGGTACTCCGGTTTCCTCCCACATTCCAAAAACATGCATGGTAAGTTGATTGGATACTCTAAATTGCCCCTAGGTGTGATTGTAAGTGCGGATGTTTGTCTCTGTGTGCCCTGCGATTGGCTGGCAACCAATTCAGGGTGTCCCCCACCTACTGCCCAAAGACAGCTGGGATAGGATCCAGCACGCCCCGTGACCCTTGTGAGGATAAGCGGTACAGATAATGGATGCATGGATGAACCACAACAAAGTAATAAACATTAAATGTTCTCAGTGAATGAAGAACTATAACCAGTTTACTAGCAACACGTAAATATATTCACTATTGTAGCTGTGCACTAAATGAGGCAGATTATAGTCTTGGCTCAAATGTAGCTATTATGCTTAATGTCCACAAGGGTGCGTCAGAGTCCACCTAATGAATCCAAATTCCGGCCTCATGCATAATGGCGACCGAAAAGGGGAAGTAAACTTAACAAAGGCAGAAATAACTATCGCCATCGAGATAACTGCATTTACAAATGACAAATCACATGCAAAACTATCAGGAACATTGATACTGAGTTGTTTTTCCAATCAGGTCACTGCTGCCGTAAAGATCTTATGGCAAGGATGCATCTCGCCGCCCCATCAGCAAGAGATTAGGTGTTATGGGATCAGGGTCTGCAATGTCTGAAGTAGCATAGCCAAGGGGCTTCGAGTTAAGAATGCCCTCTACCTCAATCAGTAAAGTGAGCAGTACTTCTTCAGGAAGAACTCTTTCTTTAAGAACAACTTGCAGGGCAGCCTTAACGGACTTCATCTCCCGCTCCCAAATCCCACCAAAATGAGGGGCAAGAGGCGGATTGAATTTAAATGTGATGCTCTGCTCAGCTAACTGCACTTTCAGAGCTGGCTCCAGCTCCTCAAAGGATCTCTGCAGTTCCTTGTCTGCACCCCGGAAGTTAGTAGCCCTGTCACAGAGGATTTCATATGGCTTGCCTCTTCTAGCCACAAAACAACACAGGGCAAGGAGGAAGGAGTCTGTGTCCATGCTGCACAGAAGATCAAGATGCACACATCGTGTAGTAAGACATTTAAAAATGATTCCCCATCTCTTCTCCTGTCTGCGACCTATCATGATTACATAAGGTCCGAAGCAGTCTAGACCAGTTGACCAATGGGGAGGCTTCTGAAGACAGAGGTGTGAAGCGAGGAGGTCTGACATATGTGGTACTGTGGGTTTGTTGCGCCATCCCTGGCACGCTGTGCAGCTGCGTTGATGTTTCTTTACAGCTTGCCGACCACGAAGAATCCAGTATGTCCGTCTCAACTCAGCGAACACACGATCAGGACCTGGGCGCAGCAGCTGGTGGTCAAAATCTTGACTTATCAGTCAAGTGGTAGGGTGGTCGGGTGCCAGGACAATAGGATGAATAACGTCCTGCAGCCCCTCTGCCTTCCTTAGCCGACCACCAACGAGGATCAGGCCCACAGTACTGTCGTACTCTGGACAGAAGGAAAGCAGACGACTGTTAGCACTGAGTGGCTTACTTACCCGCAGAGCAGCTATCTCTGCAGGAAAGCTCTCCTCCTGTGCCCGCTTGAGAACGGTGACTTCGGTCTCAATGCGATCGGTGGCAGTCATCGGAGGAACAGCCGCCCCGTGAAGGGATAGGATGACTTGGATCAGCTCAGACCAGGATTTACACTGAGCTGGGTCAGGACCTGTAGGTGTGGTAGTCCCTATACTCAAAGTGGGTTCAGCAGGTGGAATCGCTCTGCACTTGTAGCTCAGTTCCGTTGCAGACCCAAGGTAGACTCCATGGGGCCTTCCTTGTGTGCAGACAGCCACAGCTCACAGCTGGTAGACTTGTCTTCGTTGGGCAGGTAGGAGATGACCTTAGGTATATTACAGGCCCACTGTCTTATGTCAAAACCTCCATCAGCAAGGACGGCTCTTAGTCGGTCAATGAACTGTTTAGCTTGCTCTGGTGAGGGCAGGGACTGGAGACAGTTGTCTTCACTGTAGCCTCGGACATGACGCTGTAGAGCATACATGGCGCAACATGGACTGCAAGTTGTGCCAAACGGCAGCACACACCATTCGTAGACGTCAGGGGTGTGTTCCCTCTCCCCATCTCTCCACAAGAAACGCAGAAGTGGCTGGTCTTGAGGAAGGAGGCGCACCTGATGGAGCATGCCGCGTATGTCTCCACTGATGGCGACAGTGTATTCCCGAAATCGCAGGAGCACAGCGAGTAGCGAGGATCTTAAAGTAGGGCCAGGCAGGAGATTATTATTGAGGCAGGCTTCCTGATGTACAAATAACAGTTGAATACGATTCTGGGTTTGTCATTATGGAAGACAAGATGATGTGGTAGAAACCATGACTCCTCTGACCGGCTGACCTCTTCTGGACTGATTTTCATTGTATAACCTTCCTTCATCAGTTTGTGCATTTCTGTATTGAAAACTGACAGCTGTTCTGGGTTGCGTGAGAGACGCTCAGTGGCTCTGAGTAGAGGCATAACTGCATTGGGGGAAGCATGTAGGAGTGGCAAATTGTTCTTGCGCAGAAGTGGAACAGCTTAACGATTCACACCATCTACTGAAACCGGAACACTCTTCTGCTCCAACTGTTCTAGAGCTGCTTTATCTTCCCTAGAGAATGTGGCCTCTTTAGGAGAGCGAAATGGCAGTGTGTTTATTTGCCACAGTCTCTCCACATTTTGCTGCAGCTCTTCTGAGGGGGACAGAACTGATAAATGAAGGCAGCTAGTTTTACTTGGAGGTTGTCGTAAGAAGGTGGCTGGTCCTTGCACTGCCCATCCCAAGGTGGTGCACACAGCCACAGGATCCTCAATGAGCCCACTCCTGACAGGCTGCTTTGGCGTGATCAGGTGTGGGTTATCTGACCCGATGAGGACCATGGGCATGACTTTGTTAAAGGATGGCAGAGGTATGTCCTTTAAATAGCTGTAACGTTGCTGCAAGCATTTCGCTGAGCAGGACTGCTCTGCAAGGTTCAAATCAGTAGCTGTGAAAGCCTTTTCAATGTTGTATTTCATCCCCTTCTTTCTAGGAGTAGAAATTTGGAATGACACTGTGGCTCCCTTTAACTGTACTACCTCCTGTCTAACAGTTCTCAGAGATAGGACTTCTTGCTGTCCAGTGAGACAAAGCTGGTGAACGGCTGTAGGCAAGATGATAGTACGCTCGGAGCCGCCGTCCAATACTGCATGTGTATCCAAGTATTTCCTCCCATTATGCAAACGGACTGGTACAACATTTAGCATCACTGTGCCTGAGTGAGTTGCTTGATCGATGTAAGGAACACTGGGGGACGTACTTAAAGTTAGTACATTTTCAGTGAGCTACTTCATGCAGTACAGGAAGGTGTTGTTCCCCACATGTGGAGCAGGGTTGCTTCAGTGTACAGTTATCTGTACAAGCACACTGTCTAAATCTTTCTTGAGCATGAGAAAGTCACTCTCACTCCCTGAGCTGAAGATGGGCAGCTTTGTTTTAGGAATACCAAATGCCGATGCAATGGCCATCTCCATCATGTTAGGTGTATTGATGTTGGCAGGGAGCTGACAGGGTTGACTGACTGGTACTGCTGGTGGCGGTGCTGCATAGGGAGTGTATATAGATGGAGGTACAGTCTGTGGTGCAGGCTGGGAAGAGATTGGTGCAGAATAGGATTTTGAGTACATAGGCACACAGTTTGTCCTCGCAGTAGGGGAAGCTGCATGCAGTGTAGATACACCTGGACGTGTGGGATTGTACAGCAATGACAGCATAGCAGTAGTAGCATAATCAACCGGAGGAGGAGGCGGAGGCCAGTACTCTTCAGGCTGCGTGTGCGGAGCTGGGTCTGCTGCCGGGAGTGGTGCTGAAACTGGGACCACTGCTGTAGGGAGCTGCTGCAATGATTCAGGAGGGGTGAAATGCCGAAGAGATGCAGGAAGTACAAAAGGTACATGATAGGCGGGCAACTGCTGAGGAGACTCGAGTGGATTAACTTGTTCTTGGGAACGTGATGATGATTGTGCTTCTGGAGTGATACTCTGACCTGGTGTTGAGCAGATTATCTCGAGCTGAGGGAGCCTGCTTTTTTTCTGACGTTGCTCCACAGAATAACTGTCGGAGTAATAGGGCCGAGCTGGGGCACTCCATGGATATGAAGTCAATCTGAGGGTACTCATCAAATCAAATCAAATCAAATAAAATGTATTTATATAGCACTTTTCATACAAAAAGATTGCAACTCAAAGTGCTGTCCAGTAAAAATGTCCAAAACACAACATAAAAAGGAAGACCCGCACCCGCCCTCCCTCCCAACAAACCCAAAGATATATATCCGCCAGTACATCAGCACTCGCACCGACACACACACACACCCCACATATACACGCGAAGCACACAACCGTATAAACTTTGTTAAAAAAGACATGACAAGGCACTGAGGAACCATATGGGAAAGGGTACCCAAGGGGGGCTCGTTCACGCTGAGGGCAATGACAGTCCACAGATCAGGATCAGCCGGGTGGACCCCACACAAAGTGTAGAGGCCCCCGGCCACCCGGACCCAAGGAGCCCCTGCGATGATGGCCCCTGCGGGAAGGGCAGAAATCCCCCCCCCCCCCCCCCCCAACACGGAGGGCCCCCCATAAGGAAACACTGGAGCTAAAAGCTAACAACAACAGTAATATAATTGAAGAACTAAAATTAGTAAACTAAGAGAAAAAGAATCTGAATAAAAAGAAAAGATAAATTACTTAAAATGAGGTAAAAGCCAAACTAAAAAGGTGTGTCTTGATCTTCCTCTTAAAGACATCAACAGTCTCTGCGGACCTGACGTCCTCTGGCAGGCTATTCCAAAGTTGAGGACCAAATTGGCTGAATGCTGCCTCGCCATGCGTTTTGGTCCTCACCCTTGGAATAATTAAAAGGCCGGCGCCAGAGGACCTCAGGATCCGCGAGGGCTGGTATGATAAAAGCAAATCGGATAAATAAGATGGCCCAAGACGATTAAGACATTTATAAACTAATAAGAGTACCTTAAAATCGATCCTGAAACACATGGGTAGCCAATGCAGCGATTTTAAAACTGGTGTAATGTGCTCCCGCCCTCTGGTTCTTGTCAGCACCCGAGCGGCTGAATTCTGGAGTAGTTGTAAAGAAAAGATACTCTTTTTGGGGAGGCCAGAGAGCAGGGCATTACAATAATCTAAACGACAGGAAATAAAACCATGCATCAGCACTTCCGTGTTAGCCTGAGAGAGAAACGGGCGGACTCTGGTGATGTTCTTAAGGTGATAGAAACCTGCCTTGGTTACATTTTTAATATGAGGAATAAAACTGAGCTAAGAGTCAAAGATGACGCCCAGATTCTTCACACATTCTGAGGGTTTAAAATCTTGTAGTTTTGGTAAAAGTTTCTCTCTCTGACCTTCAGGTCCGATAACTAAAACCTCAGTTTTGTCCTGATTGAGCTGTAGGAAATTCTCTGCCATCGATGACTTAATATCTAAAATGCAATTTAAAAGGGTATCAATTGGTCCTGTTTCATCAGGAGACACGGCAATATACAGCTGTGTGTCATCAGCATAGCTGTGGAAGCTGACGCCGTGTCTCCTGATGACACCCCCAAGGGGAAGCATATAAAGATTAAAAAGTATTGGGCCTAAAATTGAACCTTGGGGAACCCCACATTTAATTTCATGGGTTCTCGAGGATCAAGTATCCATACTTACAAAAAAAGATCGGTCTGTGAGATAGGAATGAAACCAGTTAAAAACAGTACCAGAGATGCCCACTAGGTTTTTAAGTATATTTAATAAAATTTGGTGATCTACTGTATCAAAAGCAGCGCTTAGATCTGGTAGCACCAAGACTGTGAGTTTTCTCACGTCTGTAGTATACCTAATATCATTTAAAATCCTTAAAAGAGCAGTCTCAGTACTGTGGTTCATCCTAAAACCAGATTGATATTTCTCTAAAATATTATTTGTGTTTAAAAAGTGATTTAACAGGAGAAACACCCGTTTTTCTAAAATTTTACTTAAAAATGGTAAGTTGGATACAGGTCTGTAGTTATGAAAAACGCTGGGGTCAGAGTTCCTCTTCTTCAGAAGGGGCTTCACCGCCGCCATTTTAAAGGCGGGCGGGGAAGACACCCGTCTGGAGATAGCAATTGACTATGTTTAAAATGTGTTCCTCAAAGAATCCTTAAAATGTCCTAAAAGAAATGTGGGAATTGGATCCAAAAGGCAGGTTGTTGGATTTTACCTGGGAGAAAACTCGACCAAGTGTCCTTGTGTCAACCAGGGCAAAACTTTACAGTGTTTCCTCAGGTAAATGTGATTGTCCAGGTTTACTGAAACTTACGGTTTGACGGGCTAAAAAAATGGATGTTATGTGATTGATTTTACTTCTGAAGTGGTCTGCAAAGTCCTCAAAGAGAGCGTCTGTTGGTCTCTGTGGGGACTTGTTAAGATCAGAGCTAGTTAAAAGTTCAAAGGTGGAGAAGAGGAATCTGGGGTTGTTTCTCATCTCCCTTTGTGGCTCTCGCATCTGTTGGTTGATGGCTTGCCAACGTGCCTCCAAAAGTTGCATTCTTTCTCCAGTGTTCTCAGCCGGCTGATAAGCAGGTGCGGAAGCAGTAGACCATCTATCTCGGCTTGCTGGCACTACATATCTTGGCGGTGGAGGTGATACTGGGGTCACTGTGGATGTTTGAAAAAGTCTCTGGATGTGGCCATAGCGCAGCTCGTGTAGATCCGGCTCGAAGGACCACTTGTGAAATATTGTTGATTGTGTGCTGGGTCTACACCAGTCTGGCCTAAGTCTTCGGTCAGAAAGACTGCAGCGAATCCAGTGGTTTCGTTTGAGCTTCTTTAATAAATTCCACAATGATGGCAGAACACAACTCAATGAGGTGATGCTGTAGAATGATGCTGATGAATGGAGTTGATATCTGTATATGTGTCCGTGTATGTGTATGTATGTGTGATTTTCTATGTGGAACAAACAAATAAACATAATTAGAATGAGCAACACTGAACCACAACAAAGTAATAAACATTAAATGTTTTCAGTGAATGAAGAACTATAACCAGTCCACTAGCAGCACGTAAATATCTTCACTATTGTAGCTGTGCACTAAATGAGGCAGATTATAGTCTTTGCTTAAATGTAGATATTATGCTTAATGTCCACAAAGGGTGCGCCACCTAATGAATCCAAATTCCAGCCTCATGCATAATGGCAACCGAAAAGAGGCAGTAAACTTAACAAAGGCAGAAATAACCATTGCCATCGAGGTAACTGTATTTACAAATGACAAGTCACACGCAAAACTATCAGGAACATTTATACTGAGTTGTTTTACTTGCTATATCAAACACACGACATGAGATGGCGAAGTCTGAGGAATGGCGTCTCACTACTGCCGCTCTCCTGACGAACTGAACAAATGAACCAGAGTGCGCATGTCTTTTGGGGGGCAGTAGTGACGTAGATCTCTTAAAGGCGCAGCAGGGAAATTTGCACAGATACCAAAATATCGATATTCCAATCCAGAGTCCTCAACTTTAAGTATCGATCCTCAAGATAAAGTAGTGACATTTGCAATTAATTAATATATATATAGTATATTTATTAATCTATAATTTAGAAGGTTGTATTGTCATCCAATCAGAATATCCACTATGTGTTGTCAAGGGCACTTCTTTGACATCTTAGCAAGACATGTCATGGTTGAGGCTCAAAATGAGCTCACCTTTAAGCAGTTCAGTAGAACATTTTCACATATTTGTCCATTTACTCTTCATAAAAGAGAAAAATAATGTAAGCATTTTTTTCCCTTTTTATTTTTACTATATTTACAGTTAAATCGTAGTATATCCACTGCCTGTATAGTAAAATGTATGCATATCTGTTTGAACTTGTAATAAATGAAAGGCTGTGTGTGTATTCTTAATCTATTATTCATCAATTTATTACTTTTATGTATTATTAATCTATCTAACGTACTTGTCAATCAATTGTACTTGTTTATTCCACCCCAAAATTATTATATGTTGTTTGTCCATGCAATGCTGACATTCATCGCATATTCCCATATTAACCTTGATCGGAGGGTTAAAAAAATATATATATTCTTTACATACCATATCTATCTCTAGCGTTGCTTGGTGGACAACAAATGTGTCATGCTGTTTCGTTGACTTCCGCTATCTACTTTGGCAAGCAACATTACCTCGACCAATAAGATAAGCACATTGTATATCCTGATATGCAAGAATGCGCTGTCACCTCATTGGTCACAGAGCAGGGGAGGGCCTAGGACCGTTACCATAAATTGTCATATAAAGGGAACTGTTGTTCATTACTTCCATCTACATTTTACAGATAATTTTTTACTCTGACAATATTACGGGACAAAGTGCGTCCCTTTAAAACTCAATACAGGACGCGTACTTACGTTCCTAAATACGGGATGATTCCGTTTTTCAAGGGACAGTTGGCAACCCTAGTGCCTGCTAATCCACAAACGCACCTTCAACGATTCAGAAGCCGAATGCGATACTTACAAATGATGAGAACATATTTTTAAAACACATGTAAAATGCAGATATATTTGTGGATCTGAAAAACGCGTGAAAATCTCTGTTAAATTTGTATGAATCATTTTTAGACAAATCACTCTCCATACAATAAGAGCTGACCCATATGAGTTGAACAAAATAATGTTCACATAAAAGCAAAGTCTTTGTTATATTTTGTTATGTCATCTTTTGAAATTACATAAAATAATGTATCTGTTTTGCAAATATCATATCGTCATGCATCCACCTGGTCTGTACCTTGTCAAAAAAGGGTGTGACCAAATCCTGTACTGGTGCAACCTACTAAAAAAATTGGTCGCACTAGTGCTACAGTGCTAAGATTAGCATACAGCCTTGTTTTTGGGACGTCTCTGCAGGTCTCAGTTTTGCTATTAAGTGTGTTTTAATGAGGCACAAAATTGACATTTTGACTCACAAACTGTGACGTGAAACTGCTTATTCTATTCTATATAATTTAGGAAATATAGTTTGTACATGGATTTATATTTATAATCTGTTGTTTAGCAAAGCTTAGTTCTTAATATAGCGTGAAACATGTGAAGCTAACTGTTGTTTCCATTCTATGACATCTGCCATGTTGATGAATACATTGCTAACAGCCAGTTAGATTCGCAAAGAAAAGGTAGGTCAGGACATATATTTTAATAGTCACTGTCATCATAAGACTCAGTAAAGACCTGCTCAAATAGTCAAGTGTCACCAAGCTTTTGCTAGTGATTGCTGTTGTTATAAAAAAAGTAATTATATGTTTAAAGCTATGCTGAATAATAGCTGTTGTCCTCTTGACAGGGGCACTCTTAAGAGAATGATACTGATTTGTGTTGTCCTTGACTGTCTGAATACAAATGAAATACCACCAAGAAAATCTGGCATCAATCGTTAAATACAGCATTTGCTTTTTAAAAACACATTACCATGGTTATACTAGTGGACCGCTTATTCCCTTGGCATAAAGAAATGAACCACTGAAAAACATTTCTTAGCACTATCACAACTTTTAGTCAGCAGTAAGAAGCTGCCATTCATATTGTCACTTTCGTAGAGGTATATGTTTATGAGAGACTTCACTAATAAAGTTAGTCTAGCAAAGTTTATGGATAACGATTTAAAAACATTTTACAATATATTTCAATAATTCTACAACCAAAATGGTTAGCCATTTTGTAGTATTTAAATACAGAAGAAGGGACAATAAAAGAGAGCTTGAAAATATGTAGAATGGAATGAACACTGAAATATATCATGGTGACGTTTAGGTGGAAAAAAACAAACAAAATACGAGACCGACATTGCAAAAAAAAATTAAAAAAATACATTTGTATTTCTTTTTTTTTGTTTACTATTATTTCTTTGGTACTCACAACACTGCTGAACCTTTCTTACTTAGTGAGAGGCTGAAAAGCTGGTGGATACAGTAAAACAATGGACACTGACTAGCTCAATGACAAGCTGCAGTTCATCTTCCTCAGGGGCAGTGAACTGAGCACATTGCCAAGCAGCCCAGAAATGCCCCGGGTAACTGTATTGTCAGCTTTCCAATTCGCTCTCTACATCCCACACTTTAACATTCAAGTCAGGGTCATGGCAAATCCAGAAGTTATTTGACGACTTCTCCATTGCAGGGCGCTTAGGTTAGGGAAAGAAAGAGTTTTGTCTGGCCACACAAGGACTGATTAATGTCTACATGAAGTGGACATTTTTATTATATTTCACAATGACTTACAACAAATGATTTCCAGAGCAGAAAAAAATGAGGTTAAATATACAGTTTCAAATAAAAATATGTGAACCCTTTGGAATCACTTCGCCTTCTGCACAGCTTAGACATAAAATGTGGTATGATCTTCATCTAAGTCACAACAACTGACAAACTATTTTCTTAAACTAATAAATAAAACTAACATTTACAGTGGAGAAATGGTTCATGAATGCTGCTGTTCACCAACAAATCAGTTTCCAAATTGACTTTTTAAACAAAAATTGCTTTGATTCCCAAACTCTGCTTCAGTTCACCAACACACACACAGCACAGCACTCGCACAGAACACTCAATCGCGCTTTCTCTCACGCTGACGAAAATTGCGATATTATCAATATTACTATCTCAGATATAGAAAAATGGTTCTATATTCTGTGACAAAAAGTTTTCTGATGTCCAGAGGATCCTCGCTCTGCAAAGCTCCTCATGTACTACAACTATGTATTTCCTGACAAGACAATATACTGTATATTATTATGATGTAGTGGTTAATTTGCCTGACGTCACAGGGCAGGTTCAGTTCCCATTCAGTGATGGTGTGAATGTGAGTCTGAATGGTTGACTGTCTCTATATATGCCCTGCAACTGACTGGCAAACAGTTCAAGGTGTAATCGACCTTTCAACCCAAGCCAGATGAGATAGGTTAATATAACTCCTGGGCACTGGACAATTAGCCTTGAGGGGCATGTGATGTGTGTGTTAAACAGACAGTTGAGAAAGTGAAAGAGGCTTCTACACTTGAATTATTTCAAAAGTTCCTATTTTCTTATTCATGTGTCTTAAAATGATTCTTATAAGATAGGGCTCTATTTACTGTACATAGTGCACGTGTTGTGGCGTAAATGCTGGAGTATCCTGATTTTCGCATTGTATGCTCCCAGTGGAGTGACAATTTGTCAGCAGAAAGTAAGTCTAAGCTTTCGCCTGCTCAGACCACATCTAAATACTAGCAGTTCTACCACCATTTGGGGAATTTGATTAGGGTACAAGCAAACAGATTTTGAGCTCCATGGAGATGTGTGGTGGATCTCAGACATATTTCATTTTTAAATATGTGAACAGCGGCCAACAAAACTCCTGAATCGTTGTACAAGTATTGTATTATTAAAATCATTTCACTGGGAAGCACAGCGATGGGTCACGAAAACGATCCCGGCTGGGGGGCGGTCTCCAATATGTGCTAAATCTGGCGCGTGACGAGTGCACATATTTAACTCATTCACTGCCAGACATTTTCAGCCTGCAATCGTCTGCGAAATTGCAAATTTCTGCTGGCTCTATACGTGAACCCCGCACATGCGCAGTAGTGGCAATGGTCATCTCTGATGTAAACAGAAGCATTGTGGGTAATGCACAGATCTGGGCACCTAACCTTTTGTTGCCAGTCCGTCCTCCGTCTGCGACCTGGGTACCCTTCTGGCCTCGTCCCTCTGTCCTAATTCATAAAAATTAGCGTCCTCCAACCCCACCCGTCCTCATCCCTTTAAAAAAGTGGTTCCATACTTACGTCCGCCCCTACCCACCCACCCAAAAAAATAAAGAATACAAGTGTCCGACGTCACGGGAGGGATGCAGAACGGCAGAGGTTTATCTTAAGTGTGTTAACGGTTTGACGATTTGCTTGCCACAACACGTATGTGTGTAAGAAGACGAAGTGAGCAAGTGGAGAGTTGTCATGTAACTGCTATATTTAACAGCAGTCATTGTTTATATGTCAATGCAGCGGACGCGAGAGAGGTCAGTCTTTGAACGGCTGGGCGGAGACGCCCGGTCAAGGGAGCGCTTCCATTAGTCAGCCCTTCAGGTTGCTGATTGGCTCGCTGGTTTCACCTCCGCTTCCGGAATGCCAACTGGAACACCATCAGTCCATGTGTGGAAAAACAAATCGTGCAGGAGCAGTTTCAGTGTGCATGGATGAATGTGTAGCATTACTACGCACATAATTAAATAAGATGGCAGCGCGATTCAATTGAACTCAATGTATTTAGCGCAGGCGGGCGCGGATGATGCGTTTGGAGCAGTGGGACGCGAACCAAAGCACAGAAAATCCACCCATTCGGCACGGCTAAAACATATGAACCTTTTTCCCTCTTTGCCGCCACCCTTGCTTAGTCCGTCCCTTTTTTAAAACTTGTCATCCCCCAAAAATGGGCGCCCATCCGGGATGGAGGGACGGACAATTCCACCCCCGGGACGGAATGCCCAGCTCTGCTAGTGACTTTACAAGCTTGTGTTGTGATTAACTTAGTTAGGCGCGTCATTCTAGTCAATCCAGAAAAAGAGGGAAAGGCCAGTCAGAGCAAAATAGTCGCCAAGACATTTGCTAATATGCAGTAGTTTAAAAGAAGCCTTGTCAAAGACTATCCACTATGCTTCTTCTCTATCTCTTCTTCCCTTAGATGTTTCACATTCAATGCACATATTATTACTTCATATAAACATTAAACATTATTTTTGCCAAAACAGTAGCATTTCTGTTGTGCTACCCATTAGAAATGGTTATTCTCTCCACACTCACAAAACAAAGACTTTATGTTGCAAGAATTTAACTGCATTGTGTTGTCCTGCATGATAAAAGGAGGGAGATAGAAGTGCCGTCAGAGCTCAAGTTTATTCTCACAATGTGGTAAAACATAAGGGGCAGACGCTCTCATAATATTCATAACATGCCTCTAATAGTTAAGAGGAAAGCAGACGGACTAGAGATGCAGGCAACTACGTCATATCCTCTGACCTTCAAAAGGAAATGCATAAACTCATATACAAAATCTAAAAAGAAACCAAATCAGGCCTTGTGATGAGATTATGGTGAAATAAAAAACTGACAATGTGTAATGTCAGCGCATACTCTTAAGCCTGTACCCCACTGAGCAGCCAAGGTTTGCAATTGTTTGCGAGGGTAGCAGATGTTGACTTTTCATCAGGGGTCGTTCAAGATCACAAAGACGTTCACCAACAGTTCAAATGGTTGCAAACGCTTTCTTCTTGTCGGCAAGAAATTTTTAACATGTTCAAAACATCCTGCACAACATTGCACAAGCATGCGTACCTCTTATCACTATGTTGCTTCGTTTAAAATTACGTAATCACATTTATAATCATTTTACATGGGAATCAGTAATACACCTGACACAATTTAAAGTGCCTCTGATTAACCATACTTAAAGTTCAGATACTCTTTTAGGCTTTTCCAGATGTCTTATGAGCAGAAACCTGACCTTTTTTTGGCCAAACACTGACTGCTATTTCAAACTGTTAATAATTCCCTTCAACTTGACTACGGCCCCGGACCTATTTGACACGGACACATTATTCGTTTTATAAGTGGCATTTGTTATTGTAATGGGAACAACTACATGAATTTGAATTCGACAAAAGCTACGAATTTGGCATCGTAGTCTGCAATGTCAACGTAACCTTAGTCAAGGTAGAGGGAAATAAACATTACTATAGTAGTCAGTGTTAGCACCAGTGTTGGGGGTAACGCGTTACAGAAGTAACGCAGTACAGTAATATATTACATTTAGGCAGTAACGACATAATGTAACTTGTTACTCCGATTTTTATTGTAATATTACTACAGTTACTGAGTCGGGTAACGCGTTACAAATTTCTGGACTATAATACATATGTTGACATCTGTATTTTACATTTAACAAGTAGGTATGTTTTTAACATCACTTGATCATAAGATATTACTTCCAGTAATACTTAAATAAAAAGTTCCTGTCGCACTTGTAGCTTCACGTGACAACGTGAGTGCGTGAGTCAATTCTCTGCCAAACAATTTGATTGTCTTTAAACCATTGACAATACTCAAGAGGGCTGAGAAGTTATTGTTTGTGACAGTAATCACTGTCATGGTTTCATAAAATAAAATGCAAATCATAGACACAAAATACAAGCAATATATAGTTAAGTAAAACGAAGCGAATAAACTGCAAAAAAATAAGTCACTGTGCTTTTTAGATATGATTTAATGAACTTAGTGCTATCAATTGCCATATGTAAAACGTAGTGATTCTGATTGGCTGTTCACAATCAAAATGCAAATCATCTGTCGGTGACAAATGACGTCACACTACGGCACCATCAATCGGACAAACTACAATAGACGCCATTATTAGAGTCTGATGCGCTCGTTTCTTATTTACCTTTTTTTTTTCAAATCACCTTGAAACTCTGTCTCCATGTAGTGAAATAAAATTAGAACTAACTGAACTTTCAATAGGCGGCACGGTGGTCGACTGGTTAGCACGTCCACCTCACAGTTCAGAGGTCGTGGGTTCGATCCCGGCTCCGGCATCCCTGTGTGGAGTTTGCATGTTCTCCCCGTGCCTGCGTGGGTTTTCTCCGGGCACTCCGGTTTCCTCCCACATTCCAAAAACATGCATGGTAAGTTGATTGGATACTCTAAAACTGGCCCTAGGTGTGATTGTGAGTGCGGTGTTTGTCTCTGTGTGCCCTGCGATTGGCTGGCAACCAGTTCAGGGTGTCCCCCGCCTACTGCCCAAAGACAGCTGGGATAGGCTCCAGCACGCCCCGTGACCCTTGTGAGGAGAAGCGGTACAGATAATGGATGGATGGATGAACTTTCAATAGAAAAAATAATAATGAAAAAGGAAAAAACATTTAGTCAGGTCAGTTTTGACTTCAATACATATTTTTGCTTTTACTACACATGCCCTGTCTGTGTGTTTCTATCTATCTATCTATCTATCTATCTATCTATCTTGTTAGACCAATTATCGATTATATGTTATGCATCACTATTGTTTGTGTGTAAATGGCAAATGGACTGTCACTTGTATAGCACTTTTCAACCTTTGGTACTCAAAGCGCTTCACACTGAACCTCCTCTACCTCCTGATGAAGCAGCATCGGGAGCAACTGGGGGTTCAGTATCTTGCTCAAGGATACTTCAACATGGTCACAATGGCCGGGGATTGAACCCACAACCTGCCGATTGGGAAAGGACCACTACCATTGAGCCATGCCGCCCCCAGTGTGTAAATTAATTTGAGAATAATGATAATTTCATTTGAGGTTTACAGTCTGTGATTATTTATTTACTAGACAAAATATCAGTTCCAATATTTATATTTAAAAAATAAATCTTACTGATACAAATATTGATCAAAGGTAGTGATGTCCCACCACACCATAGAGTCGAAACGTTTAATATTATAGACCACACTATATAGTTAAATATGCTCATAAGTTAACTTTACCAGCTAGAGTATGGCAGCAAATTTTGCATTTTCCTTTTAAGGTCTTGAAATCATTATTAAATAAATGAATCCCCGATTTTTTAAAAGGTAACTTAAAAGTAATTAAACTTGAGTAACGCATTACTCTACAAATAGAGTAATATTGTAAAGAAACGTATTACTTTCACATGCAAGTAACTAGTAATATGTAATATATTACATTTTGTAAGTAACTTGCCCAACACTGGTTAGCACACTAGTAGAGACCCAAAATAAAAAAAGTTATTATTTCCCCTCTTGCCTTATAATTATTATTATTATTATAATTAGTGTGATCAAGAGTTTTAAAAAAACAGAGATGAATTAAAAATGATCTGCAATTAATTGAACTAATTAATCTATTTTTAATCTTGCTTTAATCTCACAATTTGTTTTTTTCAATTTTCCAGTCATTTGCCATCTTGAGGAACCGTTTGGGGTATTTATCAGCCAAGTCCCTAGTTTCTGTTTTCACCACGATCAGTGCAAAATGAGTTTAAGTTCCACTCACCAATCATCAATAAAGTGTCCAGTAGGGCTGTAACGGTACACGTGGGTGTATTAATACGTTTCGGTATGGCATGTTCGGTTCGGTCCATCGTGCGTACCGTTGCTGATCAGTTTTTATTATTAGCGTGAGCTATTGACTGTTGCACGCAGGAGAGGAGGGTGGTGGCACTAAAGAGGAGCAAATGTATACGCAAACAAGCCAGAGCTCGTAGGTCCCCCCGTACACTGCAGTCTCCTGTTTGTGAACATTCTGGCTTTCCTATTAAAATCGCAGATGGGGAAAGGGGTATGTGGATAAGTCCCAAAGTTGTGTACCGACATTGCAACATGAGATCGGCGGCTATGCTGCAGGTAGCACGTCTTACATAATAACACTTAAAACGACATCATCCGACTTTGAATGTTTCTTAGACGAGGAAGCAAGCAGTCTTTTTAGCCAAAAACAAAGTACAACAGCTCTCTTCTTAGTTCTCCGCTGCTCCTCTCACTAGCCGTGCGATGCATTCATGAACCTCGGAAACATCACAACTCAGCAAAACACAAATTCGACCACAACACTGATAACCCAATTCGTTACAATATGCTGTTGAACATTCAAAAGATTTCAATGCCTAAAAAGTGTAAATAATTTCATAAAGACTTTAAAGTTACTGTATTTTTTTCATTATAAAAATAGTTTTAATATAGTTAGAAATAATTGTAACTTATTGTATTTTTTTCATCACAAAAAGTGTATTTATGTACTGTAATGACAACTTGTCTTTAACTTGAATACTTAGATGTGTCATAGTCATAGGCTGTTGCTGCTGAGTGTTTAAAGATTTCAGTGTCTTAAGAATTTACAAAACTAAGAGATCTTTATTGTTAGTCTATTTCTTATTATGTTGTAATAATTAGTGGCGGCACGGTGGTCGACTGGTTAGCACGTCCGCCTCACAGTTCAGAGGTCGTGGGTTCGATCCCGGCTCCGGCCTCCCTGTGTGGAGTTTGCATGTTCTCCCCGTGCCTGCGTGGGTTTTCTCTGGGTACTCCGGTTTCCTCCCACATTCCAAAAACATGCATGGTAAGTTGATTGGATACTCTAAATTGCCCCTAGGTGTGATTGTGAGTGTGGATGTTTGTCTCTGTGTGCCCTGCGATTGGCTGGCAACCAATTCAGGGTGTCCCCCGCCTACTGCCCAAAGACAGCTGGGATAGGCTCCAGCACGCCCCGCGACCCTTGGGAGGATAAGCGGTACAGATAATGGATGGATGGATGAACTTTCAATAGAAAAAATAATAATGAAAAAGGAAAAAACATTTAGTCAGGTCAGTTTTGACTTCAATACATGGATGGATGGATGGATGGATGTAATAATTAGAATATCACTTGAATGGTTTGCTTTTATTTATTTTTGATTTTTTCTAAAACAAATTACCATTTACTTGTCATCTTTTCAAAATAAACATTTAAAAAAAAAAAACAGGTTTTTTTTGTATTGAAAATATACCGAACCAATGTTTCCAAGAAACCGAACCGAACCGAAATGTGATTTAGCTTACCGTTTACACACCTAGTGTCCAGACATCCCCAAATAACTGTGGTTGCGAGTTCAGGTCCAGTGATCTGCGGTTAAAGCATTACATTTGTCCGAATCCCCACCAAAAGGTCAAGTTTGCTTTTCGTTTCACCGTCATACATTTTGCTGACTTTAGTCATCACTGCAGTCATGCACGGTGGTTTGTATGATGGGTCATTGGATGCTGTTTGCAACACCTCAATGAATCTCTTGTCTTCAGCGATGTTGATCGGCCAGCAGTTCATCGCTATTCGCTTGGCAAGAACATTTGTCAGCCCGTCGGTCGCAGACTTGCTCATACGCAGGCTGTTCTCGAGTTTAGTTTGGCGAAGAGCTTTGCAATGACTCGCTACATTAGCGCCTTCGTTGTTATCATTAGCTGTAGCTTTAGTCGCGGCTGGTTACTTTGCATTTATGTGGTAGGCTTGAACTGCTTCTTTGGTAAGCAACGTCCTCCTTACAAAGAAGGCATATCACTCTGCCTTTATCAATATTTATTTTAATTTGCCATTCATCAGACCAACAACTCCCAGATGCGCCTCCATTTTCACTTCTTCTCTCTGCTCCTGAACTTGCCCTCTCACCTACAATAGGAGCCTATCAGGTTATGCCAAGCACAATGACGATCAATCAGTGTCCACTTCAGGGTGTGACACTGACCTTTGTTTTACACCCCCAACCAACTCAAGCCCCACGCATCAAAATGGATGTCATCGTCATACAGAAACAGTAAAGTTAGAGATTAAAAATGAGATGGTGATTTTTTTTAAATAACGCTTTAACTGTGACTAATTAATTGATCAGAATGAATGCACTATTTTGACACCCGGAATTATAATTATTATTTCAAATTGAGTTGCACTGGTATTAGGTCACATCAACAGTGGAAAAAAAATTGAAATTATGAATCTTAGTATCTTTTAGGTTTACGTGTTTTGTTTTGTTTTTCTTTTTTTTTTTACCACTTGAACAGGGGTGTGTATATTCCAAAAAACTGGAACAAGGATTTGTCGACCTCTCATATCCACTGCATTTACGGTGTATTCTTTCAACAGAACACTACTTAACAGCAACGGCATAACAGGTTTATTGATTCCATATACTGTTAAGTCAATCTTAGATGGTTCAAAAAAATTGATCACATGCTAAACACACAAAGCCAAAGGAGAGTGTTGTGATTAAACAAAAGATAGTGTTGCTAACATAACCTTAATGTACAGTATGCTTAATGGAACACCAATCACGACAAGACTTTTATACCTTGTTAAAATATAGATGAACTAGAAAGTCATTTCAATCAAACACACCTTTTCAATTAAAGTATGTATACATTTGTATCGCACACACAAATCTATCTGAAGACCACCCGTGCTGATGCTGGTTTGGGCATCTCAGCCCCTTGCATCCTCACCAAGACATTAACCAACCGATCAATAACATTCAAGGGCAATGAACAAGGGAGGCTGAACACCGAGTTCTGTCCTTTTGTACCAAAACTTTCCTATGATGCATTTGCAGCGCCATCATATTATAAAACACATATGCTGCATCTGAGCACGTTGCGAATCTCGTGAATAACTCCAAATGAGGACGATGAGCTGTCATAGCTAACGCATGCTGTGACAGCACATGACAGCGGCCATCCACGACGCAGGCGCTCATAATAAATCACCGATGTAATAGCATGACGGCTCACAGACTTACTTTAACACGGCGCTGTCCCCTTGTCGCACGGTAATGTTGTCCTTTAATCCAGAATCCCCGCTTCTGACCAAAACTCCTGCAGGTACCAGCAATAACAATTTAAGTCCGAGGACGACGAAGCATTTCCCAGTCACCGTCAAAGAGCCGCAAATTCCCATGTTCTCCTATCACTGCGCAACTTCCAGGAGAACTTGAAACGTCCGCAAATTCCTATTTGCGTCTTGGCGCAAAATCCACTCTGCAAACAAGATGCAAGATGCCCGCTAGAATCGCCGTCAGAGCTTTTTCTCCCTCGCCAAGTAAACAGCTTGTTATGAAACACCGCGAGTCTGTGTGTGTGTGAATCTGAGTGTGTGCAGGCGAAGAGAAGGAGAGCGTCAGTTCCTCGAGGAAACTGACTTCCGAGGTCGGAGGAGGAGAGAGGAGAGAACAGCCAAGCGTTCCCCGAGAAATGAGCAGCGCTTCCTCAGCTTCAAATTTTCATCGCCGTCAAATGGATGCGCTCACAAAGATGCATCTGCGAAGGATTGCGTCGCTCTGCCTTCGGTTCCTTGTAGACGGACTGCGTGAAATCAACCGCACTCTACGCAAAACTACTCTCCTCTGTGTTTTATTTTCGTCCAGAAGGATACACCCACACCCACATCCTTTCATCTTCATGCAGCTCTCTCCCTCTCCTATTTGTTAATAATCAGGTACTGTATAGCAACAAAAGGTGCATGGCACATGTGTCAAACGCAAGGTCCGAGGGGTCCACTCTGGCCCGCCACTTACGTCATATGTGGCCCGTGAAACCAAATTATGTGTGTCAACTCCCATAATCCCTGCTAAAAATCTGTGACAAAATTTAAAATTGTCATGTGTAGTAAATAACGTTGAGATTTTGCAAGAATATTTTTACTACCCTTGTTACAGAATAATAATTGAACAACATATCCTGGACTTCTGATTTCAAAACTAATTCATAATTTGTTGTACATTTGCAAAAATGCAATGAGAAGATACAACATTTATTTTGTTTTGCCATCATAACAGCCCAATGAGGGAAGCCGTCACTACAGTGGCCCGTGAAAAAAAAAGTTTGACTCCACCGGTGTGTGCTGTTTGGAAGGCTACCAGCAATCATGCGTGTTGAAACAGTGTTCATTCAAATTGGTTAAACTGTGTTCCAGTGAACATGGGGAGCCATTTATTCGTCTCATTAAATACATTACTTCATGGTTTTAGACAATGCACTTGAAGCAAATCTTTAGGATTTAAATTTTTGTGATCTTCAGCTCACAATTAAAATCTTACACTGAGTCGATTACTAAAACACCATCATAATAAAATCTTATTTTTCTTCTTCTTTTTGGAACAATCATCTTAAACCAAAATATACTGTATCTTCACGTTGCAATTATAAAATATGTTGCAAGCATATCTCATCTCAGTCTAGATTCAATAGGAGTACATTATAAACACCTGCACTCAAAATCACCATGGTTGGTTGGTCTATATTACTGTCTAAGAATGGTTCAGAACAAATCATACATTCTATGATAAAACACTTTTTGTAGGCTGGACTCTGAAGTAAAATGTTGCTAATTCCATTATAATCCATGCAGGTAGTTTCTGAAAAAAATAATTAAACCCTCATCTCACTGCGCAGGTTTGCTATGCACACATAGCAAATGTCTTTTCATTTTTTAACGGTCGCAAACAGCTTTTTTGTCATGTCGCAATGAAATTTTGAACATGTTCTCAATTTCCTAGCAACAAGAAAAGCTGTAGTAGTAATAATAATAATAATTATATATTAATTATATAATAATAATTATTATTGTTATATTATTATTATTATATTATTACTATTATAAAAGCACAGTCATAATCATAGTTATAATAAATTTAATGAAAATTAACCAGTGAAAATCAGTCATTTTGTGGTTCAAGAGAATTAAAAAAAAATATATATATATATATATATATATATATATATATATATATATATATATATATATATATAATATATACACACACACACATGAATCGTGAAACAGGCCTGGACAAATATGATGGTATCCTTAAGTTAATATGTTTTGCGCAACATTTTGAGGCAATTACTGCAATTTAACAATTTTTGTAACTTCAATGAGACTTCTACACCTCACAGCAGGTATTTTGGCTCACTCTTCTACTCCACTTATCTCAGGTATGAAGGGTGCTGTCTCCAGATAGCATAGTTCAGTTCCCTCCACAGATGTTCAATTGGGTTTAATTCAGGGCCCTTAGAAGGCCACTTGAGAATAGTCCAATGTTTTGCTCTTAACCATTCTTGTGTCTTTTTAGCTGTGTGTTTTGGGTCATTATCCTGCTGTAAGACCCTTGGCCTATGAATGAGACCGAGCTTTCTGACACTGGGCAGCACATTTCTCTCTAGAATACCTTGATAGCGTTGAGATTTTATTGTACCCCTTTTACTGTACAGATACAAGACACCTTGTGCCAGATGTGCAATTAAAGCAGCACCAGAACATAAAAGAGCCTTCTAATGTTTCACCGTGTCTGCGATTGTAAGGTAATTAAATGAAGTGGGTGTGAATATTTTTTTCAAGGCACTGTACTTTTGGCTACTGTACTTATGTCTCTAGAGTCCCATGAATCTCTTGATGCAGATGTGGCAAATGGCCAGTGTTGGGAAAGTTACTTCCAAATTGTAATATCCAGGGCTGGGCATTCCATCCCGGACAGACGCCCATTTTGGGACAGAGGACGGAGGATAACAAATTTTAAAAAAGGGACG
>NC_141233.1:1797500-1922500 GCF_054856515.1 Filicampus tigris
TCACTCCGAAATCATCTTTGCTTCCTATTGACTTGTAGGAATCACTTGCTCAAAACTGATATGAACTATTGCACTCTATTGCTATTGCTATTGCTTGCCTTGCACTTATTCCCTCCACTGCAGCCGGAATTTTTCTCACCTTCAGACTAGGGCTGGGCGATATGACTGAAAAGTATATCACAATATTGTATATGTTTCATATTGGTCGATATCGATACATATTGAATTTTAATTTTTTTTTTAACTATTGAAAATAATGACCCGAAGAAAAATACATTTAGGTTATTTTATTTTAACATAATACTTAACCTTTAATAAGAGGTCAATGTAACTATGAAAGAGTGAAATAAACTGGTCGATATAAAGATTAAATAAACTCCATTTCAAAGATAATGTGCTTAGAAGGGCTGAGAAATGTTTGAAAAATTGTCACAATCTAAGTATTTCATATCAGTCAATATTGATATTTTTTTATTTTGTTTTAAACCTTACCTTTAAATCACAGTAAAGTGTTTTTTGTAAATCGTTATGCAATGTAATGTGCAGTTTGTCCTCCATCAGTGCATTGTAAACGCATATTTGCATTAGGTCTACCCCAAAGCAGTTGTTGACACACATGTATATTAGCCTTCATTCAATGTTCATCCAATGTAAGTGAACGAATACTCTCTTGCATCAATCGTTGACCAACCGTCTTAGGACTACTTTATCTTTTTAGTGGACTCATTATTGCCATAGTCCATTCATATTTTACTTGCTTGATTTTACCTTAAGTGCGATGCCGGTGTCGGATAAGGCTAACTACTGCTAGCATGTCAAAGACAAGAACTCCTCTACTTGTACACCATGGGTCCATCTACGGGTTTTTAATAGGGTTATCATGCATAATATAACTTAATTGTAAGAGTTGTACGGAGTCGAGTGGTCATTTATGTGAGCAAAGTTACGGCACTCGCTCGCTCGCTGGATGCGAGCGTAGCGCACGGACGCCGGGCCCGTGAGCATGCTCCGTTGAGTTAACAGCTTCTTCTTGTTCGTTTAAATGCTTCTTCGTCATTGGTTTAAAAGCTGCTTCTTCTTTGGTTTAAAAGCTTCTTCTTCATGTTTGGAGGCGGAAGCACGCTGCCTACATCACGCACCATGCTGCGATCGGCTTTGTTTTTCTTTTTTCTATTGAACGTTTTATCGAAGGCATTTTCTATTGGTATCAATCACGTGTCAATCGCGATACATATCGATATCAAATTATCGGCCCAGCCCTACTTCAGACTGACTGCACGCTTGAAAAAAATGTGCTCTGAAACCACAGCACTTGTTCTCAGACTTTATGTGATACAGTCATTGAAATCAGCCAACAGATGCTAATTTTGTGCAACCTTTCATTCTCTTATTCTGTTTTTATGTTCATCATAAAAGGTTGGGCAGCTTCCTGGCAGTGTGGAGCAACCTACAGTATTAAGGGAACAGTATACAGGAGAGAGGGTCATGGATGCATGCACTGTGGCTGCAAACTGGCCAGACTTAAAAACGTAACCAAGTCACTCTGCCACAGAATAATTCATACAAATTCAGGAAATGAAATGCTGGATGATCACGTTTAAAATATGCAGACGGGAACTCGATGACAGTTCGGCGAAGGCCAAATCTGGTGTTTTCTAACATCTATCTTTCTACCATCTACTGGTAATTTCAGTACGAAACACACCAACAAAGAAAAGTCGAAATAGAAGCTATGTAACCATTGATGTGCGTATTTTAATAAATTTAATGCCTATAATTTTAACTTATTAATTTTATCGGCCATCGTTATGTGAGGTGTTATTTGAAACACAACTGGGGGGAAAACAACAACAATGGGAAAAGGGGGGATTTATTCTACAATGCTCATGTCTCCTTTCACTTTGAGAGAAGTAATAGGTTTTAATGAAAAAATGAAAAAAATAAAATAGCAATAAATAAGTTGTCCATAAAACATGTTTACTTATTTCCCGCTCCATGTGTAGTCCACATCTGTATGCACTGAGGCTATGCTTCCCACTCGGAATGAAAGTGACACTTGGCTTCGCATCTTAAAGCAGCAATCAGAATTACTATGACAGTTTTTGAGCCCCGTGAGAAGAAAAAAAAATGTCAATGTCTTGACCATCTTGACTAAACAAGACACAGTATTGTTTTAATATCAAAATGTGACAGCATTGATGGTTCACTAAGCTGAACTTTGCTTGCTGTTGCCGTTTGTTATTCTCCTCTGCCATCGAACTAACTGAATGATTTATTTGGATTTTGTAATGTCAACAATGCTATTGCACTATAATAGAATTATAAATTCATATGAATTAATATAATAATGAATATAATAATATTGTTGGTCAGTTTTCCAAACTGCTTGTTATCGAAGAATTATTATGTGGTTATGTGCTGCAGAAATCAGACAAAGATAAGACTTAATTGAAATTATATCTTCATTGGATGCAGTACAGGTCCTTTTATTATGTGAGGTGCCTTAATGGTTTTTAAATTAAACCCCTGTCCCCAACCTCAGCAAAATCCAAGATATGTTGTCTTAATTAGCGTCAAGAGCGAACACCCTAAGCATACCCTTCAGGTGATGAGACCCTCTTGCCATAAAATGTAGTTTTAAGTATTGTGGGGCACTTCTATCAATACGTTAAACAAACAGATTAAACAATGATTTATTTCTGTAATCATAATTAGCGTCAACATACTTACATTTTTCACCAACAATGTTTCGAGTGTAAAATATGACAGCTATTCACTTCTCATTGCAATGTGCATTGTGTTTTCATTGTTTCTTTTGTTGATCTTCCATTAGGGTGGGTGCATCTGCTGACCTCGCCAAAACTCCACTTCAAGCAAAGGTGAAAATGCCAGCAAGCATTCAGAAATGGCAATATAGAATGACATTGTTTATTGTTCACCACACATTAATCGCACATGACGTATCATACAAACGAGGATAGGAACACGGGTATGGGAGGAAAAGGAAAGACCGAATTCTCTGGCCGAGATCCATTACCCATGCCCTGAAAGCGGATGAGTGCATATTGATTCTAAAATGCTCAAATGATCAATTCCATTTCACTTAAATCAATGTATTTTTGATGGTTGCAGCATACTATCCAGTTCCTCATGGAAGATTGTCTTTTGCATTTACTTTGTCGATACATGCAGTGACATTCACATAATTTCCTGCTGCTATGCATTAACATCGGACCCTGGGTGGTTTACATAAACAATCACTGCTAATCTTTATTCATATCATGCAAGAATGGGTCGAACCAGCAGACAATAGACCGGCCTCTGACCAAGGCAAGCTAATACCCAAGCAAAAACATGGACAGACTGAATAAAGAGCACCCACTCAATAGATTCAGTCAGCTGCAGAAGCCTGGGATTTACTGCCACACAAACAGTAAGGTTATGCAACTTTTTCATCAGAGTCCCACCACTGCAGGTAGTAAGGCAAAGTTGTGGAAAATATTAACTTTTACTGGTAAAGACACCCCTTGAATCTTTAGAGGAACTACTGCTGTGCTAATTTGGTTTTTTGAACTCCTCAAAATGTTGAGGGAACATGTACTGTTTTCACCTCTGTTGTAGTATTGTAGTAGTATTGTAATTGTAGTATTGTGTTGTAGTATTCTAATTAACATAATTATACAAAACACATACAATAGATTTCAGTGAAACTGTGGAGAGGTGCTCTATATGCCTAGAAATATATACTCCAATTTCACTTTGTTGTATTATAATGTGGATAAAATGTGCATGTGTTATAACTTGTACATGACATTTAAAATAAAAAAACATACATGTTGTCTCTCTGAGCATTTGTTACAATGCAATCCTTATATTATATTACTATATTTACCAGAGATGGGTATTCCATCCCAGGGACGGAATGGTCTGTCCGTCCGTCCTGGACGGACGCCCATTTTGTTGACGGACGGATGGAAGACGAGAAGCCTTTTAAAAAGGACGGAAGAAGCAAGGACGGAGGTGGGTTTTCGTCCGTCCCTCTAATCATCCCTAACCGGTTCAAGTACCGACTGAACGTGTTATGTTGCTTGTTTTTAAAAACATTACCACTGTTCTCTTCTGCAATACCACGTAGCCAGCCTTCATTAATTGCTTGCCCAGCGCTTTTCATGTCCGTTCCCTGCAGAGTGACATTGCACAGGCATAGTCTGCCCTCTAGTAGTTCAACACATGTAATACCATGGATTATACCGCAGGAGTCAGGACGCCATTTCACTGACAGAAACACACCAAGCCTGTCCAGCGTGTCTTGTGTGTATAATCCGGGATATAAATTTTGTTGCTATCTGTTAACATTTAGTATCTTATCCCTTTGCATGTGACGTATGTCCTTATGTGGGACATCTTTACCGTAAAAATATCTACCAGCGTCAACGTACATTTAAATGACCTGGAAAGGGGAAGTCTTTGTTTCCTCTTAAAATAACCTTGCGTTACTTTATAAAAAATATTTTTGGGGAAACAACGCAATAAAAACTGAAAATGTCTTGTATTAAAAATGTTTTGCAATAAAACACAATAGTATTGCATAATTACTCAATCTTAAATATTCTCATGATGTCCCCTGGCTTGCATCTACATCATCATCTTCATCACATCACGACGGTCTTGTGTTGGCAGCTAAATGCTATGTTGGTTCAACAGTTGTAAACAATTCAATCCACTCACAATACTCACAGTCGGTAAGTGGATGTGCATTGGAAATTAGCCAGCTAATGATCTTGAAATAATGTTTAAGAGTGCACGGACGTTGTTTTTTTTTTTGGGGGGGGGGCTGGCGGAATGTAAGGATTTAAAAGGACGAGGACGGATGAGGTCGGAGGATGATTATTTTTATGAACAAGGACTGAGGGATGAGGACAGAAGGGTACCCAGGTCGCAGACAGAGGAAGCAGGAAGGACCGACATAAAAGGGTCAAGTGCCTATCTCTGATATTTACTATTATGAGTTGGACATGATTCTACATGCATACATGTTACAAGAACATTTAATTAAGTCTTAGTAATACAACTATAGAGTATGTATGTATATATTTGTTCCCAACACATCCAAATAGCGGATTTGCTCTCAGAGTAGTTTGTATGCATGCTGGTGTGCATGTCAGACTTAAAAGGCCTGTGTGCACAGACACCACACAGAACAGGAGGCTTAAGCACTTGTTGAGTTCCTGATGCTTTTATAAACATCTGTTCCATCAATATTTCAACTATTTGTAGTGATGCTATCAACTGCAAGTAATGGACTTAGAAGGTGCTTATGAAGGTCAAAGCTAAATCTGTATACCATCTGGGTAATACAGGAGTAGGTAATCAACAAGATGCCTGTCATCAGAGTCACAGTGGCGTATCAGAAGTCATAGGTCATAGGAGGGGCATTTATGTATTCTTTTTAAAGAGGGCATATAGTAAATATGCTTTTAAATTTGTGTTAGGCGATGTGTACACTACATGCATCACATATACAGAATTGCACACCAAATGATTAGTGTCTTTTGCAGAGGTGGGCATTCTGTCCCTAGGATGAAACAGTCCGTCGTCGTGCACCGTCCATTTTGTGGATGGTTGGACAGAGGACAAGAACTCTTTTAAAAAGGACGGACTAAGCAAGGACGGTGGACCGACGGAATGTAAGGATGGAAGCGCTTTAAAAGGACGAGGACGGACAGGCTCAGAGTACGATAATTTTTATGAATAAGGAAGGAGGGACGAGGATGGAAGGGTACCCAGGTCGCAGACGGAGGACGGACATAAAAAGCGTAAAGCGCCCAGCTCTTGCGATTTGTCATCTTATTGATGAACTGCAGACTCGAGTATACTATACATTGTCTGACGTCATGCATGCTTGTGTACACCTCTCTTTTTTAGACTCAGGGTTCAATTAGTAACCACCCCGTGGCTCCACCCCTATTCAACATTAATTTGTGGCTATTATACTTTCTTCTTTAAATTCACCCTCAGTATGGCTTCCAAGATAGTGAAATGTGCAAGTGACAATTAAAGGGCTGGTTGGGCCGGGGGCGGCCATGTTTTCACTCACAAGTTAATTTGATAAATTTGTTGATCAGAAAAATGAAAAGAGTTGCCATTTTCTATTTTATCAATGAATTTGGTAGACATTAGGAAATAAGTGACCCCATGAATAATGCCTCTTGTTAATGAGGACAATGGCCGCGCCCCATAGATTTACGCTGGGATGAAAAAAAAAACACTACTTCTTTGCTGATCACGGTTAGGACGAGCGAGGCATTTAACACCAGCCAGGATATTTACAGAGACTGAAGTGGGAATGAGTGGACGTTCACATTTATTTGGATGAGGAATGGCCACAGTTTTTCGACCGACAACACGCCGTCCATTGGAACGTAACAGCCGAAATGGTGCATTCCCATGCGGCCACATTCAGCTGTGGAGTCGGATGCGCACGTTCAAGACACCCCCAGTGTTCGATGAGGTCTTAGCTCACTCTGACACCCCTCTCACTCTCGTGGCTGCAAGCGGTGTCGGACAATGCATGCGACTGCTTGGCAGCACCCCCGCGACATGAAGACACAGGCTCATGATCAACTCCACACGCTGCACGGACAGTAAGGAGCTAATGTTGTTGTGCTAACGCCTTTTGTCTTAACGGCCTGAAGCTAATTGTTGGTATTAGCTGTACCGCTATTCTACTGTTAGCCGGGGAGGGAAGGGGGGTTGGGGAAATGAAGATCCATGCTTGCCTGATCGCTTGCCCACTGCCAGTCGCCGTCTGCCTCCCGAGAGTTGACACGAGTTTAGCGTCGCTGAATGTCCGAAATATAAGCAGTCAGGGTTCGTGTGCGCATTTATGCTCTTGTCCGCTTCAGCCTGTGTAAGTGGAGAAGTGATCGCCACGGTATTTTTTTTATTTTGTGGAGGTGATCATTAAAGGTCACGTTTTATCAGGGGCGGAGCCGGAACGTGGCTAATGGGTGGGCCTGGAAAAATCAGGGTGGGCCTGAATATTTCTCTCACTCAGCACAATCCCCATATCCTTCCTATCAATTATGCCATTTTTAATATCCAATAAAATAAAAAAACACAACAGAACACAAATCTTGAAAAAATAATAATTTACTAAGAATTTAAAAGTATATATTTTTTCATGAAGTCCACTGATAGTGTAGTGGTACACACGCCTGAGTTGTGTGCGGGCAGCGTGGGATCGATTCACGCTCAGTGACAATGTCTATGTGTGCCCTGCGACTGCCTGGCGACCATTTCGGGGTGTAGTCTGCCTTCGCCCATTGACGGCTGGGATAGGCGCCAGCAACTCCCCGCGACCCTGTATAGGATAAGCGGTTTGGAAGATGAATAGTCCGCTGATAGTGTAGTGGTACACACGCCTGAGTTGTGTGCGGGCAGCGTGGGATCGATTCCCGCTCAGTGACAGTGTCTATGTGTCCCCTGCGACTGGCTGGCGACCAGTTCGGGGTGTAGTCTGCCTTCGCCCATTGACGGCTGGGATAGGCTCCAGCAACTCCCTGCGACCCTATATAGGATAAGCGGTTTGGAAGATGACATGACATGACATTTTTTCATGAATTTCACTGGGTGGACAGTCTGTCAATCTGGGGCGCCTGGGAGTCTTGGGTGGGCCTAGGTGTGCTTAGGCTGTTTTAGACAACAGAACTGATAAAAGCGAGCAATATTAGCACGCTTGGCTACCTCCCGTGACGTGTAGACCACTGAGACCGAAATAACAAGCCTAACCCCAAAAAGGGGCAGGGCAATTTGTCGTAAATCTAATCACAAAAAAAGCCCTCAAATCACAACAGAGTCTTTTGAGGGGGGCATTTTAGTACTGGTGTCATTTTTACATGCAAACCTATTATATAAGTGCCAATGTTGAGCTCATCCAAGTGTCACTTTAAGAAGCCCGGGAGAGTGTGGCAGTAACGGTGTCTAGATAAGATAAGATAAGATAAGAATGCCTTTATTGATCCCACAGTGGGGAAATTTTCATTGTTACAGTAGCAAAGATATAGGTCACACAGGGGCGGCGGCATAATGTGGCCATTAATGTATAACATTGACGGCAAACATTTAGAATCAAACCTATGTAGATATACGCAGTAACATGTGTATATACACATGTGTATACACACCAACCTACATCTACATAAAAAATATGAGGAACACTCATTTCGGCCTGTACATAGTACAGAGGAAAAAATACTCTAAGTGACAGTGCTGCAGTGCTGTAGTGAAATGTAAGGAACAGCATTGGATAAAAATAAAACTAGACTAACAGTAGTGGGGAATGTTGAGTATTGCACGGTATTACAGTAGTGGGGAATATTGGGTATTGCACGATACAAGCTCAGGTGCAGGACTGCACAATTGCACTAATGACCGCCAGTTTGTAGAGACTACACAATGTTCTTGTTAAAGAGTCTGACAGCAGCAGGCAAGAAGGAACGGCGGAATCTCTCCTTTGCACAGCGAGGGTGTAACAGTCTGTCACTGAAGGTGCTGTGGAGTGCTGTTAGGGTGCCCTGGAGGGGGTGGTCCGGGTTGCCCAGCATTGATGACAGCTTGGCCAACATCCTCCTGTCCCCCACCGAGTCCACAGAGTCCAGGGAGCAGCCCAGGACAGAGCCGGCCCTCTTGACCAGTTTGTCCAGCCGCTTCTTGTCCCGGGCCGAGACGCCGCCTGCCCAGGTGACCACTCCCTGGAAGATGACCGATGCAACCACCGAGTTATAAAAGTTCCTGAGGAGTGTCCCCTGAACCCCAAAAGACCTCAGTCTCCTGAGTAGGAAGAGTCTGCTCTGACTCTTCCTATAGAGGGCGTCTGTGTTGTCGCACCAGTCCAGTTTATTGTTCAGATGAACACCCAGGTACTTGTAAGTTGAGACTCTCTCAACATCTGTTCCCCGGATGTTCACTGGTGCAGGTGAAGAGTGCTGGCGCCTACCGAAATCCACTACTGAGATCTCTCTGGGTGCGTGCCACCACATTTTGTAATAAGAGTCGGCGCTCTTCAGTAGAGCAAACTATGTTGTTGGAACACAACACCCGCCTAGGAAAAATTACCCCACACCTAGCACAAACCCCCAACCGCCCATCAGAGGTTTGGGAAGGCAACATGCCACTTTCTCAGCCACACCATTTACTGACACACCAACTCAAATACAACTAAAGTGTGCGTATGAATTTCGGCTTAAATACACTTCAGAAAAACAAGCTCAAAAATGGGGGAAGCTCGTTTTTTTCTAGCCTGCATCAAAAACAAGTCTATTTATCAAATATCAAACTTCACCAAAATCCAGTTGACAACATTCGTATTATCTGCCATGATGTGCAGCTTGCTACTGCACGAGGTTACTGTGTGACCTGCTGTGAGTGTGAGTGATCGTGGTGGGAGAAGCTCAGCAGCTGCCGCTGCTCGTTGGGGAAAGAAACCGCAGAGTGACAGAAGAGCATCGCCAAACACAATGCTAGTCATTTTTAACCGAAAGAAAGTCACTGGGGATTGATAAAGTCTCTGGATCAATTTAGTATAATGGAATGAAACACGTGGAAAATGCTCTGGTGGAAGATTATATTTAAAGATCACTTATTTGCCTATTTCACTGTCAATCAGAGAGGGTTTCCGCCTCAGACAGATAAACCAACCATCAGAGGTGGGCATTCCATCTGACAGATGGCTGATGGATGTCCATTTTGCTGACGTTAGATGATAGACGGAAAAAAAGACGGACTAAGCACAGACAAGTGTTTTTTCGTCAGTGTGTGTAATCATCACTAACCTGGTCAGGTCCGAACAGACCTTACAGTCCATCATTGACGGATGCTCGTTTTGCTGACGAGATATGGACACCCAGACTGCATTGATTGTATGTACAGCAGGTGGTAGTATGCACCAACGAGAGAATCATGAGTTAGTCAGGCATAATGAGCTAAGAAGTAATAAACTAGCTTTGAATACAGAGACGGTTTTACAGAAAAGTTCTTGTGAGTTAAGTTTTACATTTCTATTCTTATTTTTGGAAAGAGGAGTGTTAGGAAGTTGTGAAACGGTATTTTGCAGGCCTACGCTCCATTTCAGAAGGTGTCCGTAATGCACCAAAAGTTTTTTGCCAACCGCTAAAAGACAGATGATGAAGAAGAAGAGAAGAGGAATTTGAAGAAAAAAACATTCATTTATTGTAATGGGAACTTTATTTCGGTTTGCACAAGGACTAGGAAGCATTTTAATCCACCAGGATTTCAGAGCTGGGCATTCCGTCCTGAGGGCGGAACGGCCAGTCCCTCCATCGCCCATTTAGGGATGGAGGAGGGGGGACAACAAGCTTTAAAAAAGGGATGGACCAAGCCAGGGCGGAGGTGGATTTTAGTCCATCCCACTAATCGTCCCACATGCGTGTGACGTGGTCGCGAGGTGGCCAAAGTTAATCCCAACCTACTCTGCTAAATGGGCAAACGAAAAAAATTCCCTCCGAACACTTCAAACGTGCCACGAGTTACCCAACCGCATCTACTTACTTGCATTGGGAACGCCACGGCGGGAACGCTGTGCACTGCACACGTTTGGTCACACGGGGTCATTTTTACCCACTTTATTCGGTCTTTTAAATAATTTTTGCTGTTTCGTGTACTGGCCCTCTAACCTATTTACGACGGGAGCGCATAACTGTGTTTCTACCACTAGAGCGGGAGCGCTGTTGCGTCTTTCTACCCTTAAAGAAAGCGTATAGGTCATTTTCTATTTTTTCTATTTATTATTTAATTCCCGGTCGCTTAACCAATGAAATGCATCAGACTATACACGTGACGGTGTCGTAGGCCCGCGGAGGATGTTCCAGAATTCTTTTGAGTGATAATGGCGGAGCTCTTAAATACCGTATTTTCTGGGATATAAGCCACACTGTTATATAAAACGCACCCACTCTATTTTTCAAACATTTTGGAAAAAAACTTAAATAAGACGCACTTTTATATAAGTCGCGCCTATCTATGTTGAAAACGTTTATATTTACTGCATTTACAGAATGATTATGAACTGTAAATGTACATGTGTGTACCTGAGCAGATTCTTTTCCTAACAGTGCCTTTCAACACTGCAGCAACAGAAGAGAACCAAGAGAAAATAAACAGTACTTATTGTCATTTCACTGCCGGCTACCGCTCCAGTTTGTCAGCTAATATCCACCAGACTCCACCATCTATTGTTCTACTACATTCTACATATGCACCTGTCTTGTTTTATGTTAATAAAGTCAGCCATTCTAACACACGACGTGCTGCCAACTGTACTAAATCAACAATAGGATTTCACATCGAAACAACAGAACATACGTAACATCAGACAATCACATTCATGTGCACTTCAGGGACCTCTAGGAAAACATAAAATCAAAGCATTACAGCAGCTAATGCAATAACCCAGTCTATGGCGCCCTTGCCTGTTGAACTCCTCCACCTGCAGTCACATCCAGTTAATGGGAAATGTATTGTATTGAATTGTACTGTCATTCCGGTTAGAGCGCCCCAAGCGGTGGAAGGCAAATCCACAGAATAGTCGCACCGAACTAAAAACCGCATGGCTCAAAATCTAGGAAAAAGGTTACGGTTTATAGTCCGGAAAAACACGGTAAGTAAGCGATATAGACCACGCGATTGTGGACTTTGAACCAGTAGAACCTATCGAACGTAATATATGGTCAAGCTATATATATGTAGATAATGACAATATCGATGTCTTTGTAACAGGATAGAGCATAGTAGTTACCACTCGATTTTTTAAAATTAAAAATAGTGCTTCTCTTGTACTGACAGTTTATTTCTACCTCTTCGATTGAAACAGTAAAGATGAATAAACACGGGTCTGTGTGAAAGCCACGTCTAAACTTTCAAATTCTTTTGGAATTATGTTTCTGTCTGCTACATGGGCTGAAATATTAATTATTTTGTAGGTGAATTTCTGGGAAAACTTCAGGTTTTCAAGGGTAATTCCAAACACGACCATAGGTTTTGGGGAGCTGTTGAGCCAGGCGCCTTAGGCCTTAATGGGTTAACTGAGAGTTCAGCTCTGCTCACTGTGTAAAACAGCTAGCCTATGCATGGGACAAGTGCACACACGTAGCAGCACCGAAATTGCCCCTGCGCAATTTGTTTCTCCATACCCGGACTGATGCTTGGACATCAATTTCGACACACGGACTGATGTTCCAGTCGGCACTCCGGAAGCGGAGCGGAAACCAGCGAGCTAACCAGCGAAGGGCTCACCAATGGAAGCACTCCCTGGACCGGGCGCTTCCGCAGACTGACTTCTCTCACATCCATTGCATTGACATATAAACAATGGCCGCTGTTAAATAAAGCAGTTACATTACGACTCTCAACTTGCTCACTTCATCTCCTTACACACATACGTGTGCTGGCAAGCGGTTCGTCAAACCGTTAACCCAGAAGTGGGGGCCCATAAGCTAATTAGCTTTAAATTAATCTCTGTCGTTAGGATCTCTCCCGCGGCGTCATGCATGGACGCTTTTTTCGGGGTAGTTGGTGGTGGACGTAAGGATGGAACTGCTTTCAAAGGACGAGGGCGGACGAGGTCAGAGGACGATAATTTTTATGAATAAGGACGGATAGATGAGGACAGAAGCGTACCCAGGTCGTGGACGGAGGACGGACCGGCCAAAAAGGGCAAAGTGCCCAGCTCTGCAGGATTGTACCTTTGGCAACAATGGTTTACGGGTTAGGGTTAAGGGATGCAAAAACTTTAAAGTAACATTTTTAAGAGTTAAAACGGCAGCAGGCTTTCACTTAACAGTTCAATAGATTGGCAAATAAGAGTAGGATATGTGAAATGTCAAATGTATGTGAGTGTAAAGCTGTTCGAGCACCAAGCCGACACATTATGATGTACATAGTGCACTCCATTTACTATTTTAATAAAATCGGTTCAGATAATGGATGGATCAATGGATGGATTTTTCATCTGTTGGACCTTTTTTTTTTCCCGGATTGACGATTGACAGACAGGCGGACCTTTGATGTTGACTGTCGGAAGTGTCATGTCATGTCATGTCATCTTCCAAACCGCTTATCCTATACAGGGTCGCGGGGAGTTGCTGGAGCCTATCCCAGCCGTCAATGGGCGAAGGCAGACTACACCCCGAACTGGTCGCCAGCCAGTCGCAGGGCACACACAGACACCGTCACTGAGCGGGAATCGATCCCACGCTGCCCGCACACAACTCGGGCATGTGTACCACTACATTATCAGTGGACTCTGTCGGAAGTGCAGTTAAAATAACATGACGGACTGACCAACAGACAATCACAGTTTGGTTCAACTTGAAAAATAGATGGATTGACAGATGACGGACGGGTACCTAGGCTGCTGACAGATGACGAGTGACGGACCGGAAAACTTTATTAAAATTCCCACCTCTGCCAATCATCATGCAGAAGTCAAGCGTCTGGGCTAGCCCACTGCCCCATAGACCCAGAGGGAGCATCTCATTACTTCAAATGCATGTTACTAGGTCCTTGCTCCTCCTGTTTTCATGTTTGCACCACCCACCAGAAATTCCATCAAGGATCGAGGAGAGTAACAAAAGAGCAAGGCGGGAGGATGTATGAATGTTTTGGGGTAATGAAATGATCAGTCCTCGATGTTGTAATTTCATGGGGACAACTTAAAAGATGACACCACGTCATTTAACATGTCACAGAAGTATTACTATCACCACAAATGTCCACTTTATGATTTATGTTTCAAGTGGGATTAAATTCAAGTCAAATATCTACACTGTTATGCTTCACAAACTTGCAGATGCAAAGACAAGCGCGATTAGTCTGTCCCAAGTGCGTCTGTAATCAAGACTTTTTGGTATCAAGTACTACCCCAAATAGAACAGACACTCAGTTAAATATGTACTGTATATTCAAACTAAAATAATCAAGAAATGACACAATAATAGATTATAACTATTTAATTTAAAGGCCTTTTTTTACTGACGGTCATAAAATAGAATTGATGAACTGTAAGTTAGTGAAGAAGGAAGCGGAGTTAAACTAACAATGATGGAGTGATGGACTGACGACTGACGGACTGGGTCGTCCTGAAATAATGATGAATTGATGATGACGGACTGGTGTGCCAGACACTGTTGAATGATGGACTGGCGAAATTTACCGAAGTGTCCACCACTGTAAGTAAGCAAGTTAGTAAGCACTTTGTAAGTAAGTAAATTAGGTTTTATGTATATATCACCTTTGAAAACACGAACACCTTGCCCCCACAAGTTCCAAACTATCGCCAAACTGGAGCAACATATCTACAATCTCCACCGGATCAGAAATGAAGGAATCGTCCTCGACATCTTGATTGCGCTAGGCACCAGTCCTCCCACCAATACTTCAGAACTTGACCCCACTGTTCTATTGCCTGATGCTGGCTCTTCCGCTGCAATGGGTGCTAGCCCCACTAGCATCCCCCCCCATTCCCCCCCAGTGAACCAGATACCCTTGGCCCCACACTTACTCTGTCCCCACAGCTAGATCCAGGCAAGCCAGGATCCTCAGTTCCACCCCAGGGTCTCACCACTGGAGACCAATGGCTGTCACAGGGGGCCAAGCAAAAGTGGGCAACTAAAGGCATAAGTAAAAGTACTGATGCTTCTTATACTTCTCACACGCAACTCAAACTCGAGGTTCAGTCATACACCTCCACACCTATCCAAATGTCATGGTCCACAATGTTAGGAAAATGGTGAGGTTCAATCTGCCACCCTCCTCCCCCTTCTACATCCAGCTGAGAAACAAATATGACATCCTGAACCTCTAGGGATTTTATCAAACTTTTCCATCCGCCTCCTGTCATTGTTACGCTATCAAGGGCCAGCATAGTTGGTGGGTCTGCTGCGGGACCCTGGTCCAGGTTTTGGAGCACCTCTTCCTCTCCCCGCAAAATGGAGGCTGCACTCAGGGCGAGGTAGTCTGGGGGTGTCCTCCACTGTGAGGAGTCCGCAACCGAAACTATAACTTCGCCAAACACCCTCCTAACTGAGGATAAGTGCCTGCCCCCCCGTTTTCCCTAACCACCGCTATTGTGGGGTACTCCACAACCAGGAATATTTGCTTTTTTAACACCACTATGCACTGATTTCTAGGAGCCACTGTAACAGAAATTATAAAAAAGCTTCCAGGTTTACTACATTGTTTTCCTCCATTCTTGGTCCTAGGGAGCAATGATGTAGTCTGGTGTACCTGCCATGCTGATGTCAATAGTCTTTTCAAGAGTCTGTTTGCTATATTAAAAGTCCATTTTTATGAGCAGCTCCCTCCCGATTGTGGGCCGCGTCCAACAACATTTCAGTCGGGTCCTCCACTTCCAGCCTGCTGGCTCCAGGCTCCCTGCGCTGTCCATGGATTTTACTTTACTCTACTGGCATGACAGACTTCACCCGAGCAAATTAGGCAGCCGCATGCTGGGAACCCATTTACACTGTACTGTACACACTATTGCCCACATACACAATAGGCACATGTGTGCATTGATTTTACATGCCATGTCCCCTCCCCTGCACCATCTTCTTCTTTTTCTTCTCCACTTCCTGTCCTAGAAGAATCCCTCCAGCTACAGGCTCCTGCTGTAATTACACATCCTGCCATGGGTCACCCAATTGAAACCATTTTGACTGTCAGACCTCTCCATTCCCAGGGAACTTTCACAGCAGTTACCAATAATAAAAATAAAAATAAGTTCTCCTGCATTCCTCAACCACAGACTGCACGCCACTCCTACTAGCCCACTAATCCATGCCCTCCTCTCCATACAGCCCGCCTTGTTAACCATGTCCATCATAGTGTACAATCTAACATGCTCAAAGTAGCTACTTACACACACACACACCACTCTCCTGCCTCAAATTCTGTCTGCTCAACAAAAGATTTCTCATAAATAAGACTCTCATCATTTTGACCTAATTCCTGACAAGAACCTGGACATTTTATGCCTCACTGAGGCGTGACAAACCAAAGCTAAAGTAAGTACGACGCCGCACTTTTAACCCATTAAGGCCTAAAGCGCCTGGTTCAACACCTCCCCAGAACCTAAGGTCGTCTTTGGAATTACCCTCGAAAACTTGAAGTTTTCCCAGAAATTCAATACCTACAAAATAATTACTATCTCAGCCCCTGTAGCAGATAAAAACATAATTCCAAAAGAATTTGGGAGCTTAGTCGTGGCTTTCACACAGGCCTGAATTTATTCATCTTTACTGTTTCAATTGAAGACCTAAGAATAAAGTGTTAGTGCAAGAGAAACACTATTTTTACTTAAAAAAAAAAATCGAGTGTTAATTACCATCCTATAGCTGTCAAAATTGTTATTGTCTACAAACATGTATCTTAACCATATATCTCATTCGACTGGTTCACACTCCACAAGCGCGTCGTCTATATCAGTGGCCACCAACCTTTTTTCTGCCACGGACCGGTTCAGACAAATCTATACCCTTTGCAGCCCTGTAACTATTCCTCGTCCAGGGGGGGTGTGGTGGCCGGAGAGAAACTTTCCAAATACGTCTGTTTATTTTACTCATTTGCTAGCTTGTGAATTTAATATTAGCGTTACGTGACGGAGACAACTTGACATGCATTAAGAGTCAGTCATAGATGGATGGAACGGAGAGAATCCGGTCACTTTTCAAAATAAAATGTTTTTCAGCCTCGGATAATAAATAAATCGGAAGTACTGTACGTTTTTTTTTCTTTCTCTCATCTGTGTGGCCCGCCGCAGCCCGGTCCAAAGTGGCCTGCGGCCCGGCACTGGTCGAGACTTTGCTAGCCTCTTTCGCCATTTAGGCGAGGAAGTCAACCACAAAAATGTCTTTATTTTGCGGCCCGGTACCGGTCGCAGGCCACTTACCGTACCGGTACTGTATCACTGCCATTACTCATTTCATTTCCCGTGAAAGACTACGTCCGCCATTATGACTCAAAACAATACCGGAACATCGTCCATGGGCTCACGACACCATCATGTGTATATTTTGATGCATTTCATTGGTTACCGAAAATTGAATAAAAATAAATAAATACAAGAAAATGACGTTTATGCTCTCCTGGCTCTGGTGGTAGGAACGTGGTTATGCGCTTCCGGCCTTAATGGGTTAAAGCGAGGAGGAAATCATCTGCTTCATTCGTGCGGTGAATGACATGAATATAATGTGTTTTTTGACGGAAGCAACAAGCGTACATGACGTAAATAGAGTCATGCCTTGCATCGCCATTTCGATCAGGTTATTTAAATGTGGCGGGTAACTCTTGCGCTTCAAGCCATGGAAACGGGTTATTCCGAATGACTCAGAAATCGGAATTTTGACCTTAACCCGAATATTGACTGGATGTAAACATAGTCAAAGTCACTCCTGTCACTGTCCTCACCACTGCTCTTTTGAATGCCTCGCTGTAAAACTCACTATTATTGTTACCATCTTGAAACCTCCAAAACCTTCTGCTGTTTTCCTCAATTAATTCTCACCGGTACTAACATCCATATGTGCAGTGTCTCCTCCTGCTATCCTTTGCGACAACTTCAATGTCCACATTGATAACTAGTGTTGTCCGATACCACTTTTTGGCCCCGATACCGATTCCGCTACCTGGCTGTGCAGTATCGGCCGATACCGATACTGTACCGATACCTCACCATTTGAAAAAAATCCCAAATAAGCTAATTTTTTTTTGTAATTCTAAAGAATTGCACTTACTTGGATGTAAAATTATTCATATTTAAATCATCACTTGCGATGTATCTGTAGTAACATATACACACAAAATACATATGTTGAATAAACAGCCTATTTTCATCGCTCTTCGTGCTTGTGAGAGTGAGACATGGGATACATACTGTATCCACATGAATGTACATTTGTAATAAGGCAAGGTGCAGCATCTGTACTTCTAAAATATATTCAGTGATTCTAACCGACCCCCCAATGTGTGACGTCACATTTGTATGCTGCCAGAGGGGCAGGCGGTCGAGTGGCATAACAGAAGTCCGTTATGTGTTTCGAAAAATGGTTAACATCTGTGCTGTTTATAGTTACTCTAATGGGTCAACTAGAGATTTTATTTGGTGATCCCTGCAGTGATTCAAATTAACCGGAGGCAAAAACGAAGTTGTTTGGAAGCAGACGCGCACAATGGCTGTCAAATCTTCAATGTGACCACTTAACACCATCACAACATACAAGGTTATGATCTGATTACTTTATATCAGTTATTGTTTTTCTTTTTACTTTTCATTCAACATTTACTTCGCACTGCTGTTCAACATTAATCTGTTAATTATATAGGTAAACAAATTTCATATATATTGATGGAACATTATTGAACATTTTGCTGAGCGATGTGTTGTAAACAAACTTGTCTCTTTGTTAGCAGTTAGCAAGCTACGGTGAGCTCGAAAAGCTTTGACGGGTCATAAAGACAAGTTTATCTGAACACAAACCATTTCATGAAAGACGTTTTACACCATTAAACTAGTGATCGATGTACTGTGTCAAACAAAAGCAACATACTTTGCTACGAGACCAAGATCCAGCCGACATGCCCCCAAAGTAATTGCAGGCACTTGATAGCATCAAAGTCCCCCCCCCCCCCCCCCCCCCCCAAGCAACTGCCTCCAATGTGGCGATGTATGTCCTTATAGCGACCTTTTTCACCAAACTAGACATAAGTTAGTGATGGGACGAACAACACTGGTGCATCAGCACTATGCTCTGACCCTGCATGCTGACTTGAAGTCTAACTGCAAGTCACTGGTGATGGCTGAGATCCAGACGGAGTGGGCTGAAAAAACAGCAGAGTTGGAGGTGGCGGCAAACACTGATGACAATCTAGATCGACGATGAACACATGCCCTCAGATGGACCGCCTGACTTGGGGGACGATGTCAATGACGACGTGGAGATTGAAACAGAGCCACGAGAAAATGACAACATAGAAATTAAAATACTTGACAAAATCATGAGTACCAAATTGAATAATTATGCAACACATCAGAGTATAATAGACATAAATTATTTCACTGAGTATATTATTTGTAGGTAGACATAACATTTCTTATTCAGTATCATTTGACGTGATGAACAGGCAATACTTTTTGTGTGTGAAATTGTATTTGTGTACATCCGTTTCAATCAGTCGGAATCTGATTTCTGACACCACACATGAAGAATTTACACATTGTTTGATACATTTTCTAGGGATGTAACGATTCATCTAAAATCAATTTAAACTGCATAAAATATGCATCGATGTAAAAAATAAATAAATAAAAGAGATTAGAATCGATTCGCAACACCATGTTAACAATAGCCGCTCTCAAATTATTTGGCGCAAATTTTTCTCTAAAAAATGCCTCATCTCCCGCTGGAGAAAAAATGATTGGTGCCAAGGAAGGGTGAAATGTGTTTACAAATCCCGTATTTCCTTTAGTATTTATAGGTAGTTTCATAGTATTCGTGCAACTCAGAATAGCGTATTGTTTTTTGGTTCCATTTTAAAATGGACTAAACATTCAGCAATAAAATATTTACGGCCACAATTCAATTTCAATTACTGGTACTCCACTAAAAACAAGTCAAGAATGCTGGTACAACCTGCACAGTTTAGTACAAGTTGAATGTACTATTATCTTGTCTTTATTCTTTTGTACGATACCTTAAAGACATCTTGCTGTAAGCTAGTGAGAGTCATAAAGAGCGGCAGCTTGCTGGTGCGATTATGCTGCAATTTACATATGATCTGATTAGTCAACTAATCGCAACTCCTGTTGGTGAATAGTCGACTAGCAAAATAATAGTTTGTGACAGCCCTATTTGACACTTGAATCTGGGCTGGAGTAAATCCTTACATTCAGGACATTTACAGTGGATCTATTAAAATAATTTCCGGGGAAAACGTAATGGGGTATGCTGAACAGGTAGAGGTTCTGATGATACTGCAGTGGACTTCGGAGGTGGTTTACAAAGAGCTGCAGCTGGGCTGGTTTGCTCAGAATGAAGAAACTACAAAAGAAAAAGAGATCATTGTTAATAGGATTCAGATGGTTTTATATCATGCAACCACTTGTCAAAATAAAATTGAGTAAATTCAACGTTTTTTTTCAGTGTACTGACAAACTATAATTTGATGCATATAAAACACACAGTGACATTTCATATATTTTTCTAGGAATACACAATCACAAGTTTGCTCCATGGGGCGGATTCATAATTTGCTCTTATTATGCATACTAGATGTTATATAGAGACTCAACTGTTCTACAACTAGGTACCAATAAAGGCTGCTAGTGGTTTGGATATGCCAGAGTTATCGAGGAGACTTAGAGTGAACTCCCAGGCAGCTCTGTTTTAATGTTAAGTCACCTGCATTAAAGCCAACTCCGATGAAGCTGACGTGTGTGCATATATTTATTAATATCCAAAGATATTACACTATCAACTCATATAAAATATACACAACACACACTATCTCAGTGTCTACAAACACGGTATACTGTACTTATGAATATGTAATATTTGTACCAAAAAACATGTAAGGACGACAACAACACTCAGTAAGATGTTAAAGTGGATAAACCTCACTTGTGTCACTACATTTCAGTTTAAACTAGTTCGCAAAATAACAAAATAGCCCTTTGTGATATGTCTTCACTGTACAAGAAATTATGCGCAACATTTTTTCTTTTGCATTAAACACTACTTGTTTTTTGTTTTTTTTTAGTTCTGTGAGAATACTTAATCAATAAATACGGGGCAACCAAATTAGCAAGAGCTATTAACAGTATATAGAGCTGGGCACTTGACCATTTTTTGCCTGTCCGGCCGCGACCCTCCACCCTTGACTTGGGTACCCTTCCGGCCGCAACCCCCCGGCCATATTCACCCCCCACCCCCATTCCGCCCTCCGACCAAAAAACAAAAACAAAAAAAAAAGCATCCATGATTGATGTCGCCGTGGGAGAAATGCTCTAACGGCAGAGGCTTTTTAAAGATCATTAGCTGGCTAATTTACAATTTGAACCCGCTGTGGACACGCTTCAAATGCGCCAGTAGTACTTAGCCAACGTGTGTGTGCTTACTTGCATTGCGAGTCCCGGGCTGGATTTGTAGTATTGTATAATTATTTGGACCCAACAGCCAGCCAGAAGTCGTAGTCAAGTTACTTATTTATTTTCCACACTTCCCCTCCTTCCCGGCCTTCAAAATAAAAGCATACCAGCAAACCACTATACATAGCTGGTTTGCTATGGCGTAATTCCGGAAATAGGGAAGACGCCAGAGAAGTGCATGAACTCCACCTTGATGTGGCAGCGTCATCCTTGAGTCAGTGCTGCGCGCAGCTTGAATATATTAAAAAAATAAAAATAAAAAAATAAAAATAATAATAATAATAAAATACATACTCGTGGACACAAGTTGTTTTGAAACAAGTCTGGGTGCGTTGCTTCAAAAAGACAGCGATCACAATCGATATCGTGCCTTCTACAACCATAAAGGGACCGAGATGACTAGACAATGCATTTAATTTTATTGCGAAAACGATCTGGAAGGTGGCGGCTAAGGGGCAACGTGGGTGAGTAAATTCTTTCCACACACAACGCTGCTAAACTAGTTGCTTTGCAGCAGCAACGAGCTGCGTGGGGCATCCTCTACGTGTGGGAAACTGTATGTCATCGCAAAATGCGATATAATGGACCGATCAGTGCAGCAACAAATCCTTATGTGTACGTGGCATGTGTTGCAGACCTGGCTGTCACCAACAGCACAATGTGTCAGTCATGTGAATCAATGTGGCAGTTGTTTGTGTAAGAAGAGACGTGAGACAGCAACATGTGTTCAAGCGTGTTTGTACTTCCTCATTGTCACATCACGTAACCCGCGCCTCCCACCTGCAACTGGGGCATACAAGAGGGTGCGGGGGTGATGGGGGGCAATACCACAATCCTTATAACATCAGTCGTCGTCCGCGCCGACGCGGAAGTAGAAAGAAGCCTAAAAAGAAGCCTTTCACCGAGTAGGCTGAGATGAAATTTTGCCGCACATCACACGCATGAGGCCCGATTCGTGGGCCGGACTAAAATTGACTTCCGGCCATGCTTAGTCCAGCCATTTTTAGAAAATTTGTCAGCCGCCCGCCCCAAAAATGGGCATCCGGCCGGGCCAGGGACGGACAGCCCAGCTCTGACATTATACAATACATTTTTGTCGACGTGATAAATTGAGGGTACATAGACACGTACATAGACACATTGAAAACAGAACTACATTAGCCAAGTACTAATGCTAAAAGTGAAATGCATCATTAGATTGCAATCTATCGCCGTAAGCCTGAGTCCAAAGCTATTATTTGAGACAGAACGACGTTATGAAATACATATTAATAAATTGGATATACACGTTGCTGACTTAACCTGCTGTGAAGATGCGTCTCCTGAGGAGCTGGAAGCGCCCTCCGATACGCTCGCGTTCGCCATCTTTGTTTTCTTCTCTACGCATGCGCGGGGAGAGGAATCGCGGATCGATTAGCTCCCCTTCGGACCTGCCTGTGTTCTGCATGACGTCATCCTAATTTGCATTTTGTGCAGATTCGTCCTCAAAAAAGTGATTCGTCGTAAATTGGCAATTTGTGCGTAGTGAAGATTTGTAGTCACAGAAGCGAGAGTTGTATTCACAAAACAATGGCACTCACAGTTTTTATTCGTACTCACAAGAAAAGAAGTCAAACCATCACAATTTTGATTTGAACTCACAAATTATTACTATTACGGATACAAATCTTTAATCACGGATATGCCTTTTTGACAGCGAGCTTACTCCAAAGTATTGGTGCGTATATCGCTTTAACAAAAAAATCATGTGACCAATACATGAAGTGTGTCGTTTGGCTGTGCCGTGTCAAATTGTGTTTATAAGGAAACAAACTGTATCGACATGTTGTGGGTTTGTTGGATGGAGATTGAACATTTTGGTTAACAAAATCCCATACATAAGGTACACGTTATCTCTAAATGTTATTAGATACATTTGTTATACATTACATGCTCATTTGAGCCTTTACACAAACAAGCAGATTTTGAACTCTTCTCATCAACAACTTCACTCAGCAACCAAATGGAGCAAATACAATATACAAAGATCACATTTTAAGTACAAAGCTAGCAATTGAATAAAGATTTAATAATATTTCACAAGCTAATGTTGGGTCAGCATGCAAGTTTATCCTTTTTTACATAATGTGACCTGCACTGATTTTTTATGTACAGCAGAGGTCAGTGTTGACTGACCAACACAGTATCAATACAGTGTCAACACAGTTTGTGTACTGTGTCAATACACTCCATGAGGTATCATCAACCCATCACTAACATAAGTAGACCGATGACCAATAACGCTAATAATGGATAAGGCTTCTCCTCGTATTTTCCTTCCGCATGCGGCTCTCAAATATGCGCGCTGCGTTCAAATAATGATACCAGTATCGATAACCGGCATCTGCATTTTATTTGTTAGCACCGGCCAATCCGATACCAGCGTTTTAATGCGGTATCGGGATACCACCCGATACCAGTATCGTATCGGAACAACACTATTGATAACCCATGCAACACCTTTTCAAATGACACTCCTGGACTGTCTTGGTATCGTACAACAGGTGAACTTCCCAACACATAACAAAGGTCAGGTCATCATCCCCTGCTGACCTGGTGAACCATTATTTCAACTGCTCCTTCACTGCCCTGGCCCCTCTAAAACCCTCTCAGTTTTATTTAGCCATTGCGCTCCCTGATTCACCTCTGACCTCCACCAGCTTAATGGTACAGGCTCTTAACCCCCACTGGACCGTCTACACACAAAGACTGGATTCACTATACACTGTGCTACCTTCACCGCTACAAGAACGCCCTCATTTCTGCCAAATCATCATACTATTCAAACCTCATCAACTCTGGAACAGGCAACAATGATCCATCTTCTCAACAATCAAACATCTACTTCAGACTCCAAAATCCCACCCTCCGAAGATTTCTACCAACCAGTGCACTGCCTTCCTGGATCTTCAACTCTGAAATCAACAATGTTCACCAACATCTGGCATCATCACACACACCCACAAATGACCCACCCTGGATAACCACCCCTAACCAACCTCTAATCAGCTTTCTCGCCAACTTCACCCTGATATCAGAATACACCATCACAGAGCTGTTCCGAATAACTAAAACCATCACCATCAACTTGATCCTCTCCCCACCTCCCAAGTCTCTAAACCTCTCTGGCAACAATTTTCCTCATGATCACAGACATAATCAGCTCCTACCTCACCACTAGAACTGTAACCCAGACTCCCAAACTAGCTGCCATCACACTTCCACATCCTGAAAAAAAATGGTGCAAACTCATCTGCCTTCAATCTGTACAGGCCCATTTTTAACCATTCCTTAATTTATAAATTGACGTTCAATCCCACCTCAAAACAAATGACCTCCATGAACCCTTCCAATCAGGTTTCCACCTCACACACTGAAACAACCCTGATTAAAATCACAGATGACCTCCGCCATGCCATGCAGAAACAATGGGCTACTCACTATCCTCCTAGACCTCAGCGTAGCGTTTGACACCATTTCTCACTACATACTTCCAAACCACATGACTTGCATGGTTATCATTCACAACATCACCCGGACCATTTTCTTCCATCTCCACAACATCTCCAGACTCTGCCCGTCACTGTCCCAATCCAGTACTGAAATCCTGATCCATTTGTCATATACATTTCTAAATATTGTAATGCCCTCCTCTCTTATCTCCTATCCCAACTCATCAGCAGACTCCAAATCACCTAGAACCTGGCTATCAGGATCATCACTTGCACCAAATCATCTGACCACATGACCCCTGTTCTTATCCAATTTCAATGGCTCACAATACTGCATCCTTTACAAAACGCTCTTAACCCCCACTTAACTCTGTGACCACCACTGCAGGAATGATCTCCCTACCACAGCTTTCGCTCTATGCTTGCCAAGATTAGTCAACAAGTTATGACTACGTCGATGATAAGCGTTGACAATTAATTAAATAGACGATGCGTTTTTTTGTTGTTGTTTTTTTTTTCTTTTAATGTATTTGTTAATTTGGTCTTTTCTTTTGCGTCTCCTGCTGGATGTTTGCCTGTCTGTGATGCACATGCGCAGCAGTGATAATCCAGGTCATATGTGATGTAACCAGAAGCATTATGGGTTCAGCAGTGTCATGGCTAACTGGTGTTAGCAACAGAGTCCAAACATTATGGTGCGTTTCACCAAACATACTTAATACATAGCAAATCTGCCTTTCTATATGGCAGCATGACGGGGATGCATGATCATCTAAAAAGGAAGCAGCTTGTGGTTGATGAATGAGTTCATTTACATAGGGACAGTCATGTCTGGAAGATAGCCCTAGTTAGCTCACACAGATTACAGTGTGTGTTTGATGTAACGATGTAACATAATGTCCTGTTTAGTACGCTAACATATTGTAGCATTTAATATGGATTATGGAGGCATTAGTCAGTGAACTGATGTTTATTAATAACCAAAACAGCTACTGTATGCCCGTGATTGACATCGAAACAAGAACAGCACACGCATTCGCAAACACGAGCAGAGAATTGTGTTCATGTTCATGTTGTGTTCAATTCGTAAATAGCAGCATGCAAAGTAACAGAACACGATGTATTTGTCATAATTGTGCCAGCCCCAGTTTGCTCAACCTCTGCTGTTTTCCTCACCACCCCTTCCTTTCACTTCATATCATGATTGCCCAAGCCTTCAGCTGCTTTGCGCCCAGGCTATCTCCCCTCACACATTACCTCTCAACATTCAAAACCCAAATCAAATCTCATCTGTTCAAACTCACTTACTCACTCTAACCGGCTACCTGCACTATACTGTACCTGATGTTTCAGTAATTTACTGTTTATTCTGTTCTTTTGCTGTTTATTGATGCTTTTATGGATGTTTTGCTTTGATTTTAACCAATATTTCATAAGGCAACATTGGGTGACTCGAAATGTGCCTCAAAATAAAGTGAATGATTATCCATCCATCCATTATCTATACCGGGCGTGCTGGAGCCTATCCCAGCTGTTTTCGGGCAGTAGGCGGGCGACACCCTGAGTTGGTTGCCAGCCAATCGCAGGGCACACAGAGACAAACAAACATCCGCACTCACAATCACACCTAGGGGCAATTTAGAGTGTCCAATCAACCTACCATGTATGTTTTTGGAATGTGGGAGGAAATCGGGGTACCCTGAGAAAACCCACACAGGCACGGGGAGAAATGCAAACTCCACACAGGTAGGCCGGAGCTGGGATCAAACCCACGACCTCTGAACTGTGAGGCGGACGTGCTAACCAGTCGACCACCTGAATTATTATTATTATTATTATTATTATTATTATTATTATTATTATTATTATTATTATTATTATTATTTTTTTTTATTATTATTATTATTATTATTATTATTATTCACATGCAGGTTTGCACACACAAAATAAAAAGACAGACAGATTAAAACAGACATGGAGGCAAACATGACATCAAGACAAATCAGGTAGCATAGAAATCAAAATAAACCAGAAAAATAATAAAAATGGAGCATGTGAACAAAAAAGGAGGTATATCAATCTACAGAAAGGCTTGATGATATAAATAGGTTTTCAATCATTGTTTGAAACAGTACAAGGATTTGGCATATCTAACAAATTGTGGAAGATGATTCCACAGAATCCGGCTTTAAAATGCAAATCCACGGTCGCTTTTTTATTTATGGTTTGTGCGGGGGATGGATAGAAGGCTAAAAGTTTTAGGAGCGGAGACATCGTGTAGTTGAATGCGGAAGAAGGAGCTCACGGAGGTAGGTGAGTGGCAAAGTCATGTGATGCTTTTTGTAAGTAATCAAAAGAATTTTAGAGTCTGAATTTTACTGGAAGCCAATGGAGGGATGCAAGATCAAGTGTAATGTGGGACCAATGGCTGGTTCTTGTTCGTAATCTAGCTGCTGTGTTTTGGAGAAACTCTAAGCAATAAAAGACAGATTGAGGCAGGTGTGCAGGGATTTATGGTAATCGAAAAGACTAATGTGTGGATTAATTGTAATTGCAAGAACTGAAGGGGGCAAAATAGGTCTTTTTCTGGCAATATTTATTAACTGAAGAAATCAGAACTGGACAAGTTTAGTGACATGATAGTCAAATGTTATGTTGTGGTCAGAGATGATACTGACGTTCTTCGAGCAGTGGATTTAATGTTTTGGTGAAGTGAGCCAATAAACTGAGTGGCAGCAGTGACAAAGATTTTGAGGACCAGTTAAATAAATGTAATCATTTCATGGTTCGAATTTGGAAGCAGTTCGACACTCACGGAGAGTGGGAAGTTGTTTAATGTTAATGGTGTTCTCTGAAAAACAGATATGATGATAGGGGATGATATAATATTTCCTGAAAACAGCTGAACAACTGACCAAGAGGGAGCGAGCGTGTTCAATGAAAACAGTCTCGGCTCTGCACTGGAGTAGAGCTCCAGGAGAAGAAACATGATTAATAACACTGACACTAAAAAAAACTATCTGTAGCTGGGAGTAAAATCCATTCAATGCTGTGTGTGTCATCTTTACACGTTTTACATTACATTTGTGGTTGATTTCAGTGTATTCTTGTATGATGGTTGATGTTACAAAATGAGGCGTGTGAGTTGCATCAGTAAATCTTTGTAAAACATTATGTATGGTAAATCAAGTGAATCAATTTATTTGTATGTACATATGACATATTGGGGCGTGGCCAATTTGTTAGGATCTTCAACCCGCCAAAGTGGGGAGCTGTTTCCCGGGTGATAGGTTCCCCATACTATTTTGTGTGCCACATCCACTGTGATTTTGTGGTGCTCTTGACTGTGATGGGTTAAATGTTCCTGCCTTAAACCAGACAATTAAAACAAAATCACTCAACTAAAACTTTCTACCATAATTTTGCAGTAACATATAATATTGAAGAGCAGCTGTACTCCCTCAATCACACAAGACAACCAATTTATATCCAACTAAGGCAAGTAACACAAAGCTTTTCTGTAAATTGTAAGATCCATTTTTGGGTGTGCAGGCATATCTAACAAGCTAACCGCTCAAAATAGTGTTCGAAATGGGCCTAGTAATAACGTAAATAAATAAATGAAGAAATAAAAAATCTGGAAAATTTAAATGGTAAACAACAGTTTAACGCTCACCACAATTCATCACCACAATTCAGTACAAAATAGTTCAGTCTGCCCGTTTTCAACTATTATATCTTCTTTGGATTTTTTGATGTCTACAAAGAACCAAATCTCAGAATTTATTGTACAGGGTCTTTAAAGGACCATTGTGTAGAATTTTGTGGCATCTATAGGTGAACTAATAGAATGCAACGACCTAATCTCGAAGTGCGTGTATTTTGAAGCACGTGCACCACGGTGACTCAAAGAGACCAGCTGACCTGTTTTCTGAAGCTGAGCCTCACAACCCCTTGTGATGTAATTTTCAGTCAACAGAAGTTACAAAATGGCCACCCCCAGAGAAGGCTAAAAACGGGTGGCTTTCTCACAAACGCAATATTAATTAGAATGCCGCGTTTCAACTAGTGGGAATGCTGGGAACATATTCTTTAAAAAAATATGCTTGGGTTGTTTTCTCTTTAACAATGTTTGAAGAGAAATAGTGACTCACTGCTCTTTGGAAGCCTCTTCACAGCCTGGTCCCTCACTCAAATCTGTCCCCCAAGCAAATACAACTCACTATTTTCCTCACTGCGCTCGCCGCGGCCATCAAAGCCTCGCCGTGAAAAATAGACTAATGACGGACTGCAGACGGATGGCGAGTAAATAAAGGGGTTTCCGTCTATGCTTATTCCGTCTATTTTAAATATGTTCCCGTCGTTGGTCAACCGTCAGCAAAACGGGTATCTGTCAGTGATGGATAAACGGACCGGCCGTCAGATAGACGGTATGCCCAGCTCTGTTGTTTTCTATGAAAGAAAATTCTTGCAATTCAAGACTCTCACATCACGTTGGTGCATTCTTGTTTAATCATCATCTCGCAGCTCAGACCTTTCTCTGAGGCTGCAAGGATGAAAACAAGAAGTTTCTGTAAAAATATTATGAACAGTGTGTGCTTGGGAGAATGAAACTTTTCAAAGCTAAAACTAATTTAAAACTAGAAATCTGCCAGTGTGGAGTCCCTGTAGCCCCTAAAATTATCACTGAGGAAACTCAGTTTAAAGCTGCAACTCGTAGAGTGCTTTATGATCGTGGTATTGAAGCAGTTTTAGAATCAGCTCTAACAAAAGAAACTAAATAACTCATGGAGAAAGTTTTGAAAAAAATATGGCTGCAAGAAAGTTGAAAAGGAACACTACGCTGACATGCTGGGTGACCTTTTACCTTAGGAATAGAGCACTTCTTTTATATCCAATCTTACAACTTCATACATTTTCTAACAAAGGAGAACTATCATGTATTTTGCCTTGCTTTTGTTATCTTGACACCAAATTAACTGGATCATTTATAGAGTATACTGTATATCACATTTCATGTCTTAAAAGTACAAAAAAAATATTAAATTTATTATTTCAATTGCCCTGCGATTGGCTGGCACGCCCGCGACCCTTGTGAGGATAAGCGGTATAGATGATGGATGGATATATATATTTATTATTATTATTAGCGCCGCAGTTGTTAATACTTTGTACCTTTTGCCAACAAAACGGCACCTAATCTCCTATAATATTTCACAAGATGGGAGTATACAGGAAGTATTCGACAATTTCTCTTTGCACAATCGCTCTAAAGCATCCAGGGACTTGGGTCCTCTCTTCTGCAGGCTCCTCTTTAGCTCACCCAACAAGTTTTTAATGAGGTTCAGGTCTGTGGACTGAGATGGCCATCGAAGAAGCTTGATTCTGAGTCTGGTGAACCATGTCTACAGTTTTCAATATGTGAGTATGCTTCTACAATTAAAATGTAATTGATTTTAAAGCTTTTACACATCGTAACCAGGGGTGCCAATAATTATGGAGGGCACTGTACTACTACTATTATACTTCAAACTGAGTTATTTACATAGTGAATGTATTAAATGTTTGATTTGATTTTTTCCTAATGTACTTGTATTCCTTGGCATTATAACAAAAAGAAAAATACCAATTTTTATTTATATTAATTATGCTCTGATTTTACTGGTCCAGCCCATTTGGCATCAAATTAAGCTGCATGTTGACAGTAGACCCCAACCTACAATGAGTTTAGACACTGCTCCTGCGTGAATTTCTGTTGCTAATTTCATTCTTTGTCTTTTCGGTCAATAGAATACACACATATATGAGAAAGTGCAGGTCCATGAAATAACCATATTTCAACAGCATGAGTCTTTCTTGCACACGCTAGATCTTAATTAACTCAACAAAACCCTACATATGATTTGTGTGCCTATGGAATTTGGTCAGTGGAAATGATCCGAAGGAAAGAAATATTCTCATTCTCCCTATGCAAATCCCCCCAATGCCCTTCGCCCCCACCCCCCCAGCCCCCAAACACCAACCCCCAGAGGGCAAACAGGTCTCAATCGTTTTTATGCTGGGAAATGCATAAAGAGATAGATTTAAAACCATCATGTTTAATTGATTGTTTTAACATACTTAAGAAATTAAACAGTCATAAATTATTCCTCCATATGTTAAATCAAGTTTAACCTTATCTGTAAGCCAAAATACATTATAAGTGGTTCAAATGTTTTATTTTATGCAAGATTAAACAAATATTGGGCTCAAAATGACATGATTAAATCATGCATTGACATGTAAAAGGGGAAATTACGAGATGGTCTGTTGTCTAGGACAGATATTTCTAGTTGATTCAATTATAAACTGTATAGTAGATTTCAAAGTAAGTCCAATGTGAATAATGATAGGCTTTTAGTTGGCAAAGTTTCTCGCCAATATGGAGCAACATAAAAAGTGAAGTAATGATAAAGTGCTTTTGTGATTTACAATATAGTGCTGCTAGGTAACTTCAATATTCCTTTGGGAAATAAAGCAAATGTGTGACATCCAGTGCTCCTCCATTTATTATGTGGTGAAAAGAACAGTTAGTAAACAACAGTTGTTTCCAGAAATAATTCCTATCCACATAAAAATGTGAGTACAACAACTTACAGCACACAACTTACAGCACATTGATTTATCGTCTGAATTAAGAAATGCACAAAATGCAACACAGTGCAAATGTTTCGATAAACCTGAAATGGCTTTTGAATATACAGTATATTCTTTTTCAAACACACCTGTTATTCGTTTCTCACAATCTTTGTTTCTGAAAGTTAGTTGCTATGGGGACATTTGCTCTGGATGACACTCGCTGGTCACTTGTGGGGTCAGCGTAAATCTGAACCAACCTACTGAACCCCCAATAGCCCAAATGCAGTGTACTGTATGAATGCGTCTGTATTTTATGTTCTTATTTTCTTATGAGCTACCTTAAGCCAAAGTTGTGTATGGGTAAAAGAGTTATTGTCACACTAAGGTTAAGGTTACACAGCTTTGTAGCAACACTGAGACAAAAGGGGCAATAACACTCAATAACTGTGCAAAGGCTGAAATCTTCATTCTTGTTCTTCTGATAGATGACTCAGCTTTATGGAGGGCCTCAAACAGTTTTTCAGGGTGGCAAGGGGGGGCAGCTGCCACCTTCACCAAATGCCTTGACACCCCAGTTGCCACACCTGCTTTAGGCAGTGAATCAATCAATACTAAAACCCAAATTGTATTCTATATATTGCTGGTGTTGGGCCAAAATCTCATAAGTGACATTTTGGTGAAGTTCATATTTTTTCTCAAATCTATATCTATCATCAATTAGTCCACACGCGTAGGTGTTATTTTTACACGATATTGACCAATCTAAAGTGTTGAAAATGGCTTGCTGTCTTTCACAATGCAATGCTAATGGGTGAACAAACTTGCCATTTTTGGGGTCTCTGAAACGTTACCGGTACTATTTCGGAGGTCCAAGGTTTTGGCGCCAGTGATATGTTCCTGATAATGTCTCCATAGTGTGTATACATATTTTAATCACCAGTTTACAATTCACTCCCACTCTGATCCCCCATCCTATCATACCACCAATTAAGGGAAAAAAATCAAGTGCATTTTACCATGCCATCCCAGGTTGACCATAGGCAGTTGGGGAAGCTATCATTTATTTGTGGTTGCTTTATGTTTGATATGTTCAAATTGTCTGAAAAGTGTGACAACTCGTGTGAAATTTAGTTAATGGTCAACCCAAACAGATTTTTTTTTTCAAGAATATGTTCTGTGCAGGCGGCACGGTGGTCGATTCGTTAGGACGTCCGCCTCACAGTTCAGAGGTCGTGGGTTCGATCCCAGCTCCGGCCTCCCTGTGTGGGGTTTGCATGTTCTCCCCGTGCTTGCGTGGGTTTTCTGCGGGAACTCCAGTTTCCTCCCACATTCCAAAAACATCCTTGGTAGGTTGATTGATCACTCTAAATTGCCCCTAGGTGTGATTGTGAGTGTGTGTGATTGTTTGTCTCTGTGTGCCCTTCGATTAGCTGGCAACCAATTCAGGGTCCCCCCGCCTGCTGTCCAAAGACAGCTGGGATAGGCTCCAGCACGCCCGCGACCCTTGTGAGGATAAGCGGTATAGATAATGGATGGATGGATGTTCTATGCAAGCCCACTCGTTGAAACAAGGCATTCTGATGAATATTGCATTTGTGGAATAAGAGTTTATCCACCTGTTTTAGCCATCTCTGGGGGCGGCCATTTTGTCACTTCGTTCGACTGAAAATGACGTCACCGTTGCTCATGGCTCAGATAACGATCACGACTCACCTGTTTTCTGAAGCTGAGCCGTGATTGGTCGTTACATGAACCCTGAGCAACTGTGATGTAATTTTCATTCGACAGATGTGACAAAATGGCCGCCCCCTGAAATGACTAAAAAGGGGTGGATTTTGCTGCTTAACTCATTCCATAAACGTTATTGTGGCACACACAAAATGTGACCACATTGTTTTTAGTTAATAATTCGTACTTTTTTCTAAATTTCATTTTGCATGCTATCGTATCCCGTTTTATAAACATTAAAATGTAAAAAATATGGCTTCCTGAATTTTGTAACGCAGGGAACTCTGGAGGTGGAACTATAGTTGCGCGGTGTTGTCATTGCCATTTAGGGGGTTTGCGTGGTGGACTTCCTGCATTGCCTCAAACGCAAACTGGACATGAACGGCAGCACTTGTGTTCATTGTCTCCCTCGTGTGTACATATTTTTAGGTCAGTGCACAGTGAAAGTTAACCAAAATATAACTAAGTCTTACAATGTGTTTTATCAGTGTGTGGTTATGTTAATGCATTTGTGAACACTTTTCTGAGAAGAATGAGAACTTTATTGGTCATGGCCGAGTACAGCAGTGGGGCTCCCGCGTTTGGAAGGGTTGCCCGGGGCTCTGTAGCTTAGCCGTAGCGCTGCTAACCGATTTGTGTGGTTTACAAACGGCAGCTATATATTAACATTGCTGTATTTTGTGCTAGTTGTTAACTTAGATGGCAAACAAAGCCGTTTGCTCGTGTAATTTTGTTATGTTGTGTTTGTTCTAAATGTAGTAGGCTAAGTTTTATATGCTTCCCCTAGATAACGTTAAGAGTATATTTGAGCCAGATAAAACTAAATAAAAGTGTACTTAAGTGTCAAGCCCAGATTTATGCATCTAAATGTAGCAAAGTTCATCACAGTGAAGTAGTCCTGTCATTACCCTAGAACATAGTGGTTCTACGGGGTTATGGTAATATTTACAAAGTACTGCCTGTGTAAAACTGAACGTGTTTCTGAAGATGTTAAATGGTGACAAATGCACTTTGTGTCCCAAGCTGTAGGGTGACCGTAGTAGTGACTTATGCACCCTGGACGGACTCTGAAAATATGTACACAGGAGAGAGACAATGAACACACGGGTGTGCCGTTCACGTCCAGCCTGCGTTTTTTTTTCCCCTTTACTTGTTCATTCAATATTAATCAGAATACCATCTTTCAACTAGTGGGCTTGCATAGAACATATTCTTGAAAAATATATGTTCGGGTTGGTTTTCTTGTATTTGCCATGAACACATGTAAGTGATTTGCCATGAACACATGTAAGTGAGACATTTAATTTATTTATTATTTCAGATTACAATAAATTGCATCTATTTTGCTTGTGAGTAGTGCTGGATGTGAGTGCAGCTTCTCAACACTGAGACTTTTTTTTTTTAAACACAAGCTGTGTTCAGCATTGGGAGAAAGCATCTGTTACAGGTAGCCGAATACAGTGCAAAAAAAACATATTTACATGAAAGAAAGACTGAAAGAGGAACAATTCTGTACAAAACGGAGACTGCTGTCATCTATCGTTCTCCAATTGTACTTGTTGTACTGACACCTACTGACCAAAGTGAGTACTTTTCATTTTATATAACGCACAGATTGAGTGGGTTTAGCATTGGAAATAAAATACCAAGAGTCTCAAAATCTTGCCTAAATAAAAACTGACACTACTGTGATTGGTGGGCATCTCTTAGGCTAGGTTCACACCGCAGGTCTTAATGCTCAATTCGGATTTTCTGAAAAAAGTCTTTTTTTGTGTAAGCGTTGGTATTACATTATAAATGAGACCTCCGTCTTGTCTGCTGTACGAACACATGCGTCACCAAAGTGACCCGCATCCGCAGAAGAAGAGATAACGTCACTCCTTACATTGTGTTTGCGGAAGTAAATGTGGTCCAGCATGTCGGGGCATTTATACAGTGAAGCTATTAGGTAGGAGGTAGAAGTAAAGACAGTATTTGGGGGAAATTAAGAGGTGAGGCTTCAACCCATTAAGCCCGAGAGCGCATAACCACATTTCTACCACTAGAGCCAAGAGCGCTGTTGCGTCTTTCTACCTTTCAAACCGGGAGAGCGGATACGTTACTGTCCTTTTTTAATCCAATTCTCCGTCTCTTTGCCAACTTAATTCATCAGAATATACACGTGACCCGAGCGTTTTTAATAATTACAGACCTGTATCCAACTTACCGTTTTTAAGTAAGATTTTAGAAAAACTGGTTTTCATCCAGTTGAATCATTTTTTAAATACAAATAATATTTTGGAGAAATATCAAACTGGTTTTAGGATGAACCACAGTACGGAGACTGCTCTTTTAAGGATTTTAAATGATATTAGGTGCACTGCAGACGTGAGAAAACTCACAGTCTTGGTGCTACTGGATCTAAGCGCTGCTTTTGATACAGTAGATCACCAAATTTTATTAAATAGACTTAAAAATCTAGTGGGCATCTCCGGTACTGTTTTTAACTGGTTTTATTCCTATCTCACAGACCGATATTTCTTTGTAAGTATGGATACTTGTTCCTCCAAAACCCATGAAATTAAATGTGGGGTTCCCCAAGGTTCAATTTTAGGCCCCCTACTTTTTAATCTTTATATGCTTCCCCTTGGGGATGTCATCAGGGGACACGGCATCAGCTTTCACAGCTATGCTGATGACACGCAGCTGTATATTGCCGTGTCTCCTGATGACACAGGACCCATTGATACCCTTTTAAATTGCATTTTAGATATCAAGTAATGGATGGCAGATAATTTCCTACAGCTCAATCAGGACAAACCTGAGGTTTTAGTTATCGCTCCCGAAGGTCAGAGAGAGAAACTTTTACCAAAACTACACATTTTTAATCCCTCACATTGTGTGAAGAACCTTGGCGTCATTTTTGACTCTGAGCTCAGTTTTATTCCTCATATTAAAAATGTAACCAAGATTGGTTTTTATCACCTTAAGAATATCGCCAGAGTCCGCCCGTTTCTCTCTCAGGCTAACACGGAAGTGCTGATGCATGCTTTTATTTCCTGTCGTTTAGATTACTGTAATGCCCTGCTCTCTGGCCTCCCGAAAAAGAGCATTTCACCACTGCAACTACTGCAGAATTCAGCCGCTCGGGTGCTGACGAGAACCAGAGGGCAGGAGCACATTACGCAAGTTTTGAAATTGCTGCATTGGCTCCCTGTGTGTTTCAGGATCGATTTGAAGGTACTTTTATTAGTTTATAAATGTGTTAATGGTCTTGGGCCATCTTATTTATCTCATTTGCTTGTATTATACCAACCGTCGCGGATCCTGAGGTCCTCTGGCGCCGGCCTTTTATTTATTCCAAGGGTGAGGACCAAAATGCATGGCGAGGCTGCATTCAGCCATTTTGGTCCTCACCTTTGGAATAGCCTGCCAGAGGACGTCAGGTCTGCAGAGACTGTTGATATTTTTAAGAGGAAGCTCAAGACACACCTTTTTAGTTTGGCTTTCAACAACTTTTAAATAATTTATCTTTTCTTTTGATTGAAGATTATTTTTTTATCTTATTTTACTAATTCTAGTTATTAGACTATACTACTGTTCTGTCTTTTAGTTTTGTTGCTCTCTGCCGTTGTCAGCTTTTAGCTCCTGTGTTTCCTCATGGGGGGGGCTCCGCTTTGAGGGAGGGGTGGCTGCCCTTCCCGCAGGGACTCCTTGGGTCTGGGTGGCCGGCGGCCTCTACACTTTGTGTGGGGTCCGCCTGTCTAATCCGGGCCTCTATGGTGGGGGCGCCCCTGTGGCCGTGGGCTGTCATTCCCCTCGGCGTGGAGAGCTCCCCTTGGGTACCCTTTCCTCATATGGTTTCTCTGTGCCTTGTCATGTCTTTTTAACACATTTTATCAGGTTTTGCACTTTGTGTGGGTGTGGGTGAATGATTGCTGATGTACTAATGGATTTTTTCTTTTTTTTTTCTTTTTCTAATTATCTATTTATTTTTTATTATATATATATATATATATATTTTTTTAATGTTTTGCTTTGAATGTTTTAAAGCACTTTGAGTTGCATTTTTATGTATGAAAAGATATAAATAAAATTTTATAAATAAAATGTGATTGATTGATTGACACGTGACGGTGTCGCAAGACCGCGGAGGATGTCGTGGAATTTTTTCGAGCCGTAGGTAGGCTAATGGTGGACGCTGTCGATCGCCGGGAGCTCTGATTAAAGTAACGGCAGTGATGTATAGACGACGTGCACGACCAGTGGAACCAGTCGAACGTGATATGATATGGTTTGTAGACAATTACGATATTGACGTCTTTGTGACAGAATAGAGGATGGTAATTACCACTCGTTTTTTTTTTTTTATTAGAATAGTGCTTCTCTTGCACTGACACGTTATTTTTACATCTTCGATTGAAACAGTAAATAATAATAAATTCTGCCTGTGTGAAAGCCAAATGTCTAAGCTCTTTAATTCTTTGGAATTATGTTTCTGTCTGCTACAGGGGCTGAGATATTAATCATTTTGTAAGTGTTGAATTTCTGGGAGAACTTCAGGTTTTCTAGGGTAATTCCAAAGGCGACCTTAGGTTTTGGGGATCTGTTGAGAAAGGCGCTTTAGGCCTTAATGGGTTCATATCTCATTTCATGGAGACATCACTAACGATGACGTCACGTCATAACCTTCGTAAAAATTGAATCGATCTGAACAGTGGCTCAATTACTACTATCACCATAAATGTACACTTTATGCTTCATGTTTCAAGTGGGATTCAATTAAAGTAGAATATAAAGTCAATAGTGTTCCTCAAAATAACTTTGCAGATTCGATCCCCTGCTGCCAGCACTTTCCTCCTGCCTGCGCGGAGCGCATTTTGGCCTCCGGATGACGTCTATGTTGGATATATTGGCCCTTCAGACCGCGTTGCATTGTAAAAAATCTGATACGTATCTGATTTAGGACCACACATGAAAGCGACCCAGGTTGGATTTAAAACAAAATGGAAATCGAGCCATTCAGACTGTCATAAAAAAATGACCGGTGTTCGATGAGGTCTTACCTCACTCTCACACCGCTTCACTCATGCCGAAGCTGGCGGCCTTTGCATTTATCTCCCATCCAAACTTTTGACACTTGACGCATTTATGACAACAGAGACTGCTTGGGAGGCAACCCCCGCGTCATGAAGACGCAGGCTTATGGTCACCTCCACGCGGACAGTGAGAAGCAAATGTTGTTGTGCTAACGCCTTTTCTTTTAATGACCTCAAGTTAGTTGTTGCTGTTAGCCGTGCCATTATCCTACTGTTAGCCGGGGAGGGAAGGGGCGGGGGGATAAAGATCCATGCTTGCCTGATGGCTGCCTGCTGCCAGTCGCCGTCTGCCTCTTGAGAGTTGACACGAGTTTAGCGTAGCTAAATGTCCGAAATATAACCAGTCAGGGTTCGTGTGAGCATTCATTCTCTTGTCCACTTCAGCCTGTGTGATCGCCACAGTATTTTATATTTTGTGGAGGTGATCATGATGAGATCACGTTTTATGTCAATAAATCCAAACTATTGTGCAGAACACTTTTATATGTTCACAGGTTGAAGTGAACAAGAGTAGTAATTTGCATTTGCATTTTGGTGGCGATGGGTCGCCGTTTTAGACTACAGAACTGACAAAGCGAGCAATATTACCACGCTTGCCTCCCTCTTGTGACGTAGAGACCGAAAAAAATTTAAAGGGGCGGGGCAATTTAAATTTGATAAAAAACAAAAAACAAACAAAAAAAGCCCTTAAATCACTACAGAGTTTTTTGAGGAGGTCATTTTCACCATTCAAACCTATTATATAAGTGCCAATGTTAAGATCATCCAAGTGTCCCTTTAAATTGGCTTAAATAACTTTGTGAATGTATCTGATAAATTTAGAATGTGTGAAAGACTGTGACTAAATGTAGATTGTAATTGTTCAGAATTGTTATTGCATAGCCTACAAGGACGGGGTTAGTGCTAAACATTAAATTAATTCATTAATCTTATTTGTGTGACATTGTGTAAAACGTGCCAAAGAATGCAGAAAATGAAACCTGAATTTGAAGTCTATTTGTGCGTGTTTGTGTCTGTTTCGCACACATTAAGAATACTTGTTGTGACATTTTGTCACTGAGTCGCAAGTCCTCACAAGGTATCAGCACCTCCAAGTGAGCACTATACTGCAGGTAAACCTACACCCTAATTGAAATGAATCGGTTGCACCTGCTCGGCTTGACACCAGCACAAAAGCAAAGCGGAAAAGCGAAAGAGTGCTTTTTGTGAGCGCAGTATTGCTGGTTTGATGTCGGCTTTCCACCTGATTGAAGGCGGGTGAGTTGCAGTATGTGCCCTGCATTGAATATTGATGGATACTTTGAATGCTTGTGCTCACGGCTTATGAACCCACCTGGGGAGCGAGTGAGGAGCTATTTTGGAAGCATCATCAAGTTCAAAGCCCACCTGAAGACCGGTTCAAGCTGTGAGGGCTTGCGTTAAGGTAAACGCTTTACCCTCAAACATTGCTGGGTGTTTTTAACTGGCTGACAGACCGCATGCTCTCTGTCACAGGATGCCCGCTCATTCATGCCGAATGGGCTCATTCATGCCGAATGGCCAGATACTACGATGTCCGGGTTGTCTCAGTAGCCACTGAAGATTCATCGCTGCTCCTTCTGTTAAACGGGTTATGTTAAAATCGTGAGGCACCTCGAAACCGCCCACAAGGACCGCAATGAAATGGCGCGTTGAACGCAGGCGAGTGAAGTGGGCTTTTTCCGATACACTCACTGCGCATATTGCCGGGATCTTTTCCTACACCGCTCTTTGTGGCATCACGTAATCAAATGCCGTCTTAATCCTGGGAGCCCTCCATCCTCACCAGGTACAAATCTGCTCCATTCCCACCATGCCTTTTGAAGGCAACCACCAAATGGGTGAAGCGAATCATTTTACAAGTTCGTCAGTTTTATGGCTGCTGATCAGGTCACGGAGACCGTGCTCGCGGATAAACATATTAGCATATTAACATATAGGTCTCGCCGATCTGTGACTCTCGAAAGGCGGGACCTCCCACAAAAACTGTCAGCATGTGCGAAGCAAATTGCGGGAAGTACGGTGTCTCGTACTCCTGGCAAGGGAGCTCCATCCCCACAACAGCCTCGAAAGGCTCGTTGAGCCACGGAAATAAAAGCTAGTAGTCAAAATTGCAAAGCAGACTTGCGGCTTTCCTGTTTCTCGTGCCCAGCGGTGGTGATGAAGCTTGGGCGACACTGTTCAAGGCAGGCCTGCTATAGGGCGTGTGGGCACTGATGGATGGATGACAAGAAATTAGCGCGGTGAGTAAAGGCATTCTGTGAGGTTAACAGTCTGTTGTGGCATCAGATGGTAGAAGCTACCACCCAGAGGAATTTAAGAGAGGCATGCTGAAGTGCTCCCACGACACTCGAGCGCAATGATGACATTTAAAAAAAATGCACTTTTTCTTGGAGCAAATGACTGACCACTTTTACAGCTCATCGCGCCATCTACCGCCATTCATAAATTGTCAAGAGCTCTCCAAAGTATGCCTCAGCAATGTATCACTTTCAGCCGCTGCCGTGCTGGTGAGGTCGCGGCCATACCACTGTCCATGCCCCCAAGTACGCATCGACGGATTACCGCGACTCTCTTGAATAGTCAATGAATGAGTCAGAATAGCATTTTTGAAAGAAAATTTGGCCGGCCAGTCCTGGTTCTCATAAGAGGATGTACTCTCTTCGGCTACTGGTAGCTAACAGGGTATCCATCCATCCATCCATTACTCAATCCACTTATTGTCACACGGGTTGCGGGCATGCTGGAGCCTATCCCAGCTGTCTTAGTAGGCAGGGTACACCCTGAACTGGTTTCCAGCTGATCACAGGGCACACAGAAACAAATACTCGCACTCACAACCACACCTAGGGGCGATGTAGAGTGCCCAATTAACCTACCATGCTTGTTTTTGGAATGTTGGAGAAAACCGGGAGAAAACCCACGCAGGCACGGTGAGAACATGCAAACTCCACACAGGCAGGGGCTGGATTCGAACCCACGACCTCTGCACGTGCGGCATGTGGTATATTTCAGCAAAATGAATACCTTTTCACCAGACAGGGATTGATGAGGCACAACCGGGGCTGTGACACCCTCTAAGAACACGCCAGGCCCCGCGAAGCTCAACACCTCAGCGCGCTGACATCCACGTTGCTTCGTAAGCAGGTAGCGACCCAAGCAACCCATCCCAACTTGTCCAACGCTGGGATGGATCAACTCGTGGATTACATGCTCCACGATATACGTGTCCATAGGCAGTATAACCGACTCCCGCAAAAAAACTGTGTGGAGTTTGCATGTTCTCCCCATGCCTGCGTTGTTTTTTTCCGGATACTCCGGTTTCCTCCCATATTCCAAAAACATGCAGGGTATGTTGATTGAGCGCTCTAAATTTTCCCTAGATATGATTCTGAGCGTGGATGGTTGTTTGTTCGTGTGTGCCCTGCAATTGGCTGGCAACCAGTTCAGGGTGTACCCTGCCTACTGCCCTAAGACAGCTGGGATAGGCTCCAGCACGCCTCGCGACCCTTGTGAGGATAAGCAGTATCGATAATGGATGGATGGATGGAAATTGTCCCTGGATATGATTCTGAGCGTGAATGGTTGTTTGTTCGTGTGTGCCCTGCAATTGGCTGGCCACCAGTTCAGGGTGTACCCTGTCTACTGCCTTAAGACAGCTGGGATAGGCTCCAGCACGCCCGCGACCCTTGTGAGGATAAGCGGTTTGGATCAATGAACACATGAAAGTTATTATCCAGAAATGTACTTTAACCCAGTAAGGCCTAAAGCACATTGCTCAACAGCTCCCCAAAACCTAAGGTTGTCTTTGGCATTGCCCTCGAAAACCTGAAGTTTTCCCAGAAATTCAACACCTACAAAATAATTAATATCTCAGCCCCTGTAGCAGACAGAAACATAATTCCAAAAGAATTTGAGAGCTTAGACATGTGGCTTTCACGCAGACTCGCGTTTATTCATCTTTACTATTTCAATCGAAGAGGTAAAAATAAATTGTCAGTGCAAGAGAAGCACTACGTTTAATTAAAAAAAGAAAGTGGTAATTACCATCCTCTTTTCTGTTACAAAGACATCGACATTGTCATTATCTACAAACATATCATATCACGTTCGACTGGTTCCACTGGTCGTGCACGTCGTCTATACATCACTGCCGTTACTTTAATCAGAGCTCCCGGCGATCGACGGCGTCCACCATTAGCCTACCTACGGCTCGAAAAAATTCCACGACATTCTACGCGGTCTCGCGACACCGTCACATGTATATTCTGATGAATTAAGTTGGCAAAGAGAAGGAGAATTGGATTAAAAAAGGACAGTGACGTATCCGCTCTCCCGGCTCTAGTGGTAGAAATGTGGTTATGCGCTCTCGGGCTTAATGGGTTGAAGCCTCACCTCATAATTTCCCCCAAATACTGTATTTACTTCTACCTCTTACCTAATCACTTCACTGTATAAATGCCCCGACATGTTGGACCACATTTACTTCCGCAAACACAATGTAAGGAGTAAGGAGGAATATCTTAACTATATATCACGTTCGACTAGTTCCACTGGTTCAAAGTCCACAATCACGTTGTCTATATCATTGCCGTTATTCATTTTAGAGCTACCGCGATCGACGGCGTCCGCCATTACTGCTCGAAAGAATTCTGGATATCCTCCGACAACTCACGAGACACCGTCACATGTCTATTCTGATGCATTTCATTGGTTAAGAGACAGAGAATTAAATAATAAATAGAAAAAGACGTATACGCTCTCCTGGCTTTAAGGGTAGAACGACACTACAGCTCTCCCGGCTCTAGTGGTAGAAACGCGGTTATGTGCTCCCGTCCTTAATGGGTTAATACAAACTAACAAAATTTACTTATCAAAATAAATATCTCTCAAACACAAACCTTTCATGCTTAACTGAAAACTGTATAAATTAATATAAAACAATGAATAATAAGCAGAACATTCATAACTTATGAACAGCTCAATTCTACACTATGTGGAGACAGCCTATTTTTTTTCCATTTATATTTCTTCTGAGATGCATGTGCTCAGTTTGTAATGCTCATGTTTTATGGAAAATGTTAAAAAGACTTAAAAAAATATCTATTCATATTGTATGTTATTATAATAATTAGAGCAAATTAACTGTCTTTTTGTCATGAAAAAACAATTACAAAAAATCTTGATTGTTTGCTCGGCTGTGCATTTTTATGCTTCATTGAGAAGTGTTTATTTAACTTTGCTAGATATTGATAAAAAAATATACAATGGATGGTGGTAGCCTACTGTGGTTAGTTGCACGTTAAATATACGTTTAAATTACTTTTCTACTTGAGCAAGATAAGAAAGTATTACATGTCATTCACATACAGGGAGTCCTCATTTTACGAACGAGTTCCGTTCCTACACTGGCGATGTAACACGAATTTCCGCGTGTTGGATTTCACCATTAAAGCCAAAATTTACGTTAAAATACTTTGCATACAAAAACGAAAATACATTAAAATAAAAAGCATAAGATGCTGTACTTAGCATTACTGCTGAGAAGTGGATGGAGAAAGAGGAGAGGAGAGGATGGCGAAAACGGCAGAGATACTGCCGGCGCGCAAACAGACACGATCCAGACACTTTGCGCATGCTCATTGCTCAACCGCAAGAAATGCTGATCTTTGTAGTACAGGAAGTGCTTGTATGCGTAAGTGTGTTGTTTGGCGCGAAACCCATCCCAAATACACAAGCAGAGGTAAACAAGCTCAGAGACGGCGCACAAAAGCACACTTTTGGCGTGAGGAGGAGACCTTCAAGAAAGGAAAGCTTCATTCATGTGGCGAGTGTCATGAATATTGAGTGTTTAATTGACAATTGAAAGTAACAAGCGAAAATGACGTCCGTTTGAGTCATGACGTTGTGTGTCGGCATTCACAGTGGGTTATTCAAATGCTGGAGCAACTATGTCTTAGTGAAAGTTTAGTTGGAATCGCCCGTTTAAAATTAGAGGCATACCGGCCTATAGTCAGCTACTATTTGTTTCCTCCCCAGAGTAAAAGGCAAATGATGGATGACGGAAGGGTACCCATGCTGCAGACTGATGACAAATAACGGACTCTCAATCTGTAGTAAAATGCCCACCTCTGCCTATTACTACAGATGAGAACACATGCTCGCTTGCTAAACAAAGCACTGTACATATTCTAATGTTAGCTAGTTATTTGCATTTGAGTTGACCCACATTTGTTCGATGCATCAGTGTTGGCAACAGACGTATTTTAACTCACATTGAGGTTTGGCACCCTGTAGGCTCAGACTTGTAGTGGGGGGAAGCATCAAGCTCGTCAGACACACACTCATTAACATATACCCGCCATGCAACCTGCCAGCCTCCTTTGCACAATATAATCCTATTGTAAGTGTTGTACTGAGGAGACTCTTCATTTAGATTAACAAAGTTAAGACACACTTGTGATCAGCGTTGAGTGCACCTGCACGAAGCAAGGTGTGTGCACACTTTCTTCTTCATTGGTCTCAGCAATGTTCTGTGAGGCACCATAACGAGGAACCATTCCAATTGATTCTTGAAACTCGATGCCTACCCCTAAGTTTATCTGACTGACACAATTGCCTCATGCAGGTTGGCGAGTGGTAATTTAGAAGCCTGGTTACACAACTTGGGCCAAAACTTAGACCTGGTTCCAGCAGGCGTACAGTTTAGTCTGCTTTCAGCCACCAAATTGTCAAGTGCGCTAGGTGCATGTAGAAAGAAAATGCTCTTTGTCCACCGGAACTCACAGCATGGCGCAAAGCCATCTGCCACACACGCTAAGCGTGGCTTTCACTGGCATAAAAATCAAGATGCAGCAGTATTAGCTAAAGTGCCACTGTTTATCAGAAAATACAAATGAATATCTCACATCATACCAGGTAAAAGCATTAATTGTGCCTTCTTGCATGTTTTGGTACCAACTCTAATAGATATTGAAATTTGATTTACTCAAATTAATTATTTCCATTGCAAACGAGTAATTACAGAAACCGCATTTTCAAAACAAGCTTTTTCATTAGCCAAAGCCACCACCAAGGTTTACGCATTTTAAATAAATTACCAACTGTGAGGTCACCTTGAACTAGATAACTGAGAAGAAAACAATATTTTGCATATTAATAATTTATGTGGACTATGCACTCTGTATGCACACATTTCTTGGACTTTGAGCTTCACAATTAGATCATGTGGGTTTTGCAAAATAGGCAAACTAATGGGCCCTTAAAAGCAAGCAAAAAGTGACAAAAAGTTTCTACATTAATGTTTGGCATATCTCCAGTTGCACCCTTAGCGAATGCACTTGAGCTCAGTCAGATAAGACACTCATTTGGACAGTCATTTGGAATGCTGCTATCTACTACAGTTTGTAGGACTCAGCAAAAATGAAAGTGACACGGCAATTCTCAGCGAGGACAAAATTGGTCTCTTATCAATGAGTAGGGAAACATACAAGTTTTCCATATATGTATAAAATGTTCGGTGGTGAGTCAATCGCTCTTCAGTTTTTGCAGTTTTTGGATTATCAAACCACACGTTAATGAGTATATTACGATCTAGCTAACAAACTATTATAGATAAGTGTTGTATAATATAAACCTGAATCATTTCATCAATCACAGCCGATCGCAGGAATCAGTTGTAGTTCCTAAGAATTTATCATCTTGAAATGATTAGCAATTACATTTTAAATAAATTTAAATCACAGTGAAAACATGTGTGGTTTTAGTTCAGAACAGGTGCAAATGGGAGGAGCTCTCGGGCAGAACTTGGACAGAAAGGACTATGTCTCACAGCTCTCCTGGGAATGCTGTTGGAATTCAAAGCAGTGGTCAGCCTTAACCTGGACCTGTATATATGTATTAAATAAATATATATTTGCTTCAGGAGAACAACCTTTAAATATTTCACGTGGACTAGAATAATTGTTTATCAAATTGCCCATTCCAATGCCCTTCATCGAACTGTAATTCTGTACGAACAGGTGAGCAAAAAACTGATGATGCAGGATTTGTTGATGTCTGCTGCATAAATAATGGATGCACAGATGGAATGGGACAAAGTGTAATTCTCTGCCAAGCGACATATTTCACCTCTGTCTAAGGGGATACCATAGGCCATAAGGATCATGACGGTTACCTCACAGTAAAGTTTTACCCATAGACAGCATAACAATGAGCCTGTCTGAATCAGTGATGATCTGACTATAGGGATATTGTAACACTGTTGTGTTTTACAGTGCTGACGTTTTACAAAAAAACAATTGAACATCGAGACGGCAAATGAGGCAGTTTTCACATTGTTTAATATTTGGTGAAACTGAAAAAAAAAACATTATTTAATTCTTACATTTGTGTACATTTGGAATAAATTCAAGGACTTAAATAACTATTTCAAACTGGTAAATAACAGGCAATTTCACTGGAAATCTAAAAATTCTCATTTTGTTTTTCTTTCTATCACATTCTTTCACAGTCGGGAATTGATTGAAACATAATTAAAAGCTATGAAAACTCAATTTTGACCTCATTTGAAACATCTTTCAATGCCGGTCAAAATTGAAATAGAAGCTAATCTTCTATTTTTTGGTTCATAGTTTTATATCATACTTCAAGAGAGTAGTTCCTCGCCAGTCATGAATCTCACCACACGTCATCGGCTTACACTAACAACATGGCCACAGACAGAAAGGAACTAATTTGAGGCACAGTTTCAGCATCGTCAGACAATGAACAAAAAAAACATTCACTGCAAAGTATGTTTAAAGACGATCTGAGTGGGTAGGATGACAAATTTATTTCAACATTCGAAACAGAGACACATGGGTAACATCACTCTCAACCTGACTTGTATGAACCCGAGTGCAAAATCCCGCGAAGTAACGTTCATCGTCCTCATTAGGGTCTGGACCTGACTGCAGTTCATAGACATAACTGACTTGAATGGAGAAATGCTAACATTCCACAGGAAACAATTAACAACCTGATCAACTCTATGCTAAGGAGATGTGCTGCACTGCGTGAGGAAAATGTTAGTCACACCAGATGCTCTGATGGATCGGCCACCGATCATCTACAGAGGATTTTCATGAAAAATTACTTGATTGGAATATTTGATCAAAGTCTTTTATTGCCGATCAAAAAAAATCTGATCACCCGCAGCTCATACTTCGCAGTCTAAAACCAGAGGGAGACCAGAGAGACCAGCCTGTGAGCAATGTTGTGTCACTGACCCTCATGCAGTGCTGTCACAGCACAGTACAAGTAGCATTACCATCGCAGGGAGGCACATTTTGGGCCGTATTTTTAAAATATACAGATAATCATTATGATCGCAATCGGTATTGGTATCAGATGATCTCACTCATGGATGATTGGTATCGGTGTCATAAAACAATGATCGGAACATCCCTAGTAGTCACACCCGATGCTGACTCCCTGCATCCCCCACTCTTGCCACCTAGCCATCCAGGCCAAATACAGACTCATCGATCTGTATTTTTAGAGTTGTAATTTTGGACAATTTATGTCCAAAATACTTGAGAAAACCATTAAGAAACGACTCCATGATTTTCTACAAAATAATGTATTCAAGGATTATCAGTTTGGACTGAGAATAACCCACAGTACAGAGATTTTGTTGCCTCTGACAAAGGCCTTGTATCCGTACTTGCCTTATTAGAGATCAATGCTGCCTCTTAAGGTCCTGATAGTCCAAACCGACGTCGGAGGTCGTGAAGCGTCGTGGCGTCTGAATGCGCCTGTTTGGTGTAGTTGCCACCGTCATAGTGTCATAACCCGTCTGTAAGCGTCTTGGGGGCGGTTACGCATGTTGAATCGGCGTCGCCCGTCGTGACATTTGGTCACTCTGATTGGCTGTTAGCTAGCAAATCAGCGCTCGGAGCACCAACGGGAAGTGACAAATGCGGAAAAACAGTGAGCACGCCTCCGCTGTCTTAATCTTCTTACAAGTACAAGAGCGAGGGTTGACAATGTAAGTATTTCACAATACCGTGTCAAGAACGTGATGGTTAACTTCGCGTGGGAGTTCATCGTGAGTGAAGAATATAGCTGAATGCATTGTGTTTTTATAATCCGTCCCCGTCCAACAGCTTTCCGGTTGGATACTGATGGTATGGAAGGGTATTACATCTTATGCATGCACAGAAGGCACTTTAAGGTTATGGTCAGCATCGCTGTCTGTCGTTGCGGTGTATTCCTCCAGCGTGACGTGCCGACAGCCGGCCGGACAACACAGGGGGTAAGCGTCTGTCACTGTTGGCCAGCGTCTTTTTGGTCTATTTAGGCCTTAACATGCTTGACCGCCAAATCCTTTTACATAGGTTTGAGCAGGGGTCTCCAAGTCTGGTCCTTGAACGCCCCTATCTAGGCTGTTTTGTATGTAACACTGTTCCAACACACTTGATTCAAATGATCAGCTCGTCAGCAAGCTTTACACAAGCCTCATCAGCAAGCTTTGCACAAGCATGATAATGATCCTGATCATCATGGCAGTTTGCCTTCTGGTGTAGTCCCTCAACATTTTAAACATGCTGTAGTGCAACTGCTGCTGAAGAAACCCAGCCTTGATCAAGGTGTTCTGTCTAATTTTAAACCCGTTTTCCAAGATGCTTTTATTTAAAAAAAAAAAAAAAATTTGAGAAAAGTGTTGCACACACAATTAAAATCTTTCTTCAGTAAGCATAACATCGGAGGTTTAACAGTCATCAGTTTTGAACTTGGGTTTTAAAGTGGTTATAAATTGGACCGGTAAATTAGTGCTGTTGTTAAATCCGTCTTTTTTCATTTTAGTCAGCTGGCTCAGGTAAAGCCTATCCTTTCTCAACAGCACTTAAAAATAGTAATCCATACTTTTGTTACATCTCAGATCGGTTACTGTAATGCTCTTTATTTTGAAGCTAGTCCTCCCTGATGTGTCTCCAGTTGGTCCAAAATGCTGTTGCTCGCCTCATAACTGGTGCTCGTAAGGGAAGCACATACCTGCCCAGTGCCTCCCCAGATAGCAAAAGATGTTAAATCAATGTTGAATTAGGGTTAAGAAGGTTGATTTTTTAATCTTTTATTTTTTATTTTTTAGTTGAAGACTAATGGTAAATCAACGTTGGTTCAACAACATCTTGTCAGCATTGAAGTTTGTGATGAAAAGAAACAGTTGAATCAACATTGTATTTTGATTTAATAAAAAAAAAATTGAAAGGTCAATGTTTAATTAATGTTGAATCTGTTATCTATGTTTGCCCTTCTCTATTTTTCTACTTCAGCGGAGGGAGGTGGGAAGGGGGTATATTCTGAGGAGCACAGGCCTCTGTCGCAAAAAGTGTGTGTACTGTATCCCACTCACTCACTCACTCACTCACTCACTCACTCACTCACTCACTCACTCACTCACACTCTCTTTCTCTCTCTCTCTCTCTCTCTCTTTCTCTCTCTCTCTCTCTCCCTCTCTCTCTCTCTCTCTCTCTCTCTCTCTCACTCCATATACAAATTTTATTTTTTTTAACCACTTTTTTCTGACTGACTTTTTTTTGGGTCCTGAGCACATTGGTGTTGGTCCTGTTTCATGAAAACATCTTCAGGGCTCAAACTCTAAAATGATCCATCCCCCCAAAAAAGACCATCTTTTAGTAAAAGATGTAAAGCTCGCCAAGATAAACATGAATATTTGTATAATTTCTGTGCGACACTTCAATGCAAAGTCCTCTACTTTCAAATTGTCATTTGGAAGGCTCTTATACTGTACGTAACCAGCTCCGTATTTAACGTTGAGCATAAATGAGCCTTTAGAGGTGTGTTGGACTTCCCGCATAAAACTTGATTGTGTGATGTATTGACTGGTATGACATGAAGTAGCACCAGCAACCCGCGGGGGACAGTAAGCGTCTCCTCTGCCGGAAATGCAACAGAAGAAGAAGAACCAGCAGCGCATGCGCAATTGCACTTGACTTCATCGCGCCCTTTTCCATACAGATTAAACCAGCTCCGAGTATATCTCTGCCTGCTTTTTCAGTAAGTTTGAGGAAATTATCTTTCTTGGATTCTGTGAACAAATAACTCTTTTGTGCTGTGCTTCTGTTTGATTTAACTTTACCTACATTGAGTTAAATACAGTATGTGTAGAGATTCTGTTCTTTTGTTTTAAGTCTGCAGACTTAAAATGGGTCTGTTCCCAAACCTATAACGGTTATAGTATGACCAATGTATTATTTAATATAGACATGTCGAGCTCCTGTCCTCAATGGCCACTTTTCTGCCCGTTTTCAATCTGTGCCTGCTGCAACACACCTGTTTCAAATGATCAATACAATACAATACATGTCGAGCTCCCGTCCTCAATGGCCACTTTTCTGCCTGTTTTCAATCTGTGCCTGCTGCAACACACCTGTTTCAAATGATCAATACAATACAATACAATTTTATTTATATAGCACATTTCATAACAGCTAGAGCTGTAACAAAGCACTTTACAAACAATACAATAAATAGAACAAAAACAATAAAAGGCTGTGATACATGTATTAATAAATATAGATATAAATAATATATAAAATAAATCCAATAAATTGACATAAAACACTGTATATAATTGACAGTGGAAAAGAGCAGAAAATTTCAGGTCTGATCAAAAGCTAGAAAAAGAAATGTGTCTTCAACTGGGTTTTAAAAATTGACATAGAGGGGGCTTGCCTAACAACCAATGGGAGATCATTCCAGAGGGAAGGACCAGCAACAGAAAAGGCTCGATCCCCTCCGAGGCTCCACCTCGAGCAGCGCCTGGTACGCACACCTGAAGCTGCGGGAAGGTGCGTAGGAGTGGAGGAGCTCGGAGAGGTACGCCGGGGCGAGGCCATTTAAAGATTTAAAGACAAATAGGATCATCTTAAATTGGACCCTGAAAGGCACTGGGAGCCAGTGAAGGGAGGCCAGAACTGGTGTTATGTGCTCGATCTTCCGAGCTCCACTCAGTAGGCGGGCAGCAGCATTTTGGACCAACTGGAGACGTTTGAGGGAGGACTGTCTGACTCCAAAATAAAGTGCATTGCAGTAATCTAGCCGAGATGTAACAAAGGCATGGATGACTGTTTCTAAGTGCTGATGAGAAAGGAGGGGCTTTACCTTAGCCGACTTTACAACAGCGCTGATTTGCTGGTCCAATTTAAGATCACTGTCCATTTTGAAACCCAAGTTTAAGACTGTTGGGTTTAGATATGAAGCCAGGGGGCCCAGGTCAACAGGGTGGGGTGGAGACGAGCCACTGGGACCGAACATCATAACTTCTGTTTTCTTTTTGTTGAAATTTAGGAAATTTATTGACATCCAGTCTTTGATGTCCTCTAGGCAGGACAAAAGTGGTCTCAACCCTTGGAGAAGCCTCTTTTTTGCCTAGCGGGATATAGATTTGACAGTCGTCTGCGTTGCAGTGGAAGGAAATACCGTGTTTTCTAAGGATGGAACCCAGGGGCAGCAAATACAATGACAACAGTAATGGCCCCAAAATAGAACCCTGTGGAACGCCATACGATAGAGGGGCAGAGCGGGACTCAGAGGAACCTAGGCTAAGGGAAAAAAGTTCTGCCAGCTAAATTTCATTATCATTTCTTGTTTCGCGACCCGTTTCCCCGAATTCTCGCCGTGGTTATGAGGAGTCACGCTCGTGAGATCCTGACAGCGACAACGACGGCTGAGGCAGCTGGCCTTTCGGACACGGTGAACTCAAGTAGGACCCGGTTGCCTGTTTGGGGCCATCCTGCTCGACACCGCTGCAGAGTGACACCTGGGTCGAGGTGGTGTCCCGCGGCTGGAGGGGCGGGGGGCCACCCAACCGCCCCCAACTGGTCCTGGGGAATCGCTTTGCCGTCCTCCCCTGCTCCCATCGCTGCACTCTGGCAGGAGACATCTGCTGCTGTTTCCGACGCTGGGGCTGTGGTCCTAAGTGCTCCCTCGGATACCCTGCCACCCACGGCGACGATCTCGACTGGGAACCCCGGAGTGGTCATGTCCGCCTGCGGCCCGGCCACCCACTCGGGCGTCAGGCTACTCAAAGACGCAGGGGCGCGGTACACGAGTGGCCGACACCAACGGCGAGACTCACCGCCGCCATCCTCGGCCGCCGCTCGGCCTCGACGGCACTATCCTGGACGACAGGGTCAGGAATCTCCCTCCGGCTGTGAGTCCCCTGGCGTTCCCTCTTCATCTCACCCACCAACCACCGTTAAAGCCGGGGACAGCGTTATTAGACACACTCACTATCTCGGCACAATCACCCGCTGTTTTCCCGGAGCAAAAGTTATGGACATAGTGAACATTCTGCCGGGTTTACTCGACTCTCTTCCACCATCCATAACCCGGCTCATTGTTCACGTGGGGACGAATGAGACAGCACGCCGACAGTCGGAGCAGACGAAGAGAGATTTTCACACCCTCTTTGCCTTGCTAAAAACCTGCGGACTGTCGGTCTGGGTAAGCTGCACTTTGCCGGCGTTGTCTCGTGGGGTCAAGCGCTTCAGCCGCCTTTTAAGCCTGAATATGTGGCTCCTACGCACTTGTGTCTACCTTTACTTTACTTTTATTGACAATTTTAACCTATTCTGGAATCGTTGGTCTTTTTACCAGCCGGACGGTGTCCATCCGAACTCTATTGGAAGCAGGATTTTAGCTGCTAACTGCAGGTCCCCATTATCATTACCACCACCGGACAGCTTTTACATTAAAACCATCACTGGCAGACTCTTCCCTCGCACACAGGTACAACGTGGTTTTAACAGTGGCAATTTGGTATATGCTAACACTTCTCATCCGTGCCATCATGAGCGCACGTCCAGCACAAAAATGAACCTGGCTGTGCTGAACGTGCACTCCCTTTTAAACAAAACTTTTATTATAAACAACCTGATCTTAGACAATAATTCACATGGTTTTCTTTTAACTGAGACTTGGCATGGGACAGATGCTCCAGTTGTGGTCTCACCGAGGCTTGCCCCCCGAATTTTTACTTTTTATTTTCTACCAGGGATGGGAAAAGAGGGGGTGAGACTGCATCAATTTTTATTAATACTCTTATCTCAGAGGAGGTCATTTTTAACAGCTATTTATCATTCGAATATCACGCTTTTGTTTTTAGCAGTCCCCCTCTTCTCTGCATTACTGTTTATAGACCTCCCCATCATTCCACTTCTTTTATTACAGAATTTTCAGATTTCCTATCCATTTTATATTCCAGTTATAGGGCGATTTTAATGTACACGTGGATGACATCTCGGACCCACTATCCAGAGAATTTTTAAACCTTTTAAACTGCGTGGATTTTAAACAGCACGTCTCACAGCCAACTCACAAAAGGGGACACACCCTAGATTTGGTCATAATTTATGGCTTGTCTGCCAGTGTGTCCTCTATTGTTGACTTGGCTGTGTCAGACCACTACTGTGTCTATTTTAACATTGCCAGTTTTAACCATCTAGCAGCCTCGGAGAGAAGAGTGAAGAAACGCTACCTATCTTCTGAGGTGGCTTTTGAAATTTTACCTGCACCCTGTGATTTTATTGTTGATCATTTTAACCTAAATCTAAAATCATCATTAGATTCGGTAGCTCCACTTTTAATTAAAACAAGAAAAACAAAGACCGTACCCCCGTGGAGAAACAATTCAATCAAGATATCAAAAAGAAAATGCAGGAGTGCAGAGAGGAGGTGGAGAAAAAGTAATCTCACAGTACACTACGAAATATTATTGAACTAAAATCCTACAATAAAACAGTCAAACGGGCAAGAACTTCCTATTTCTCAAACCTCATTGCAGTTAATAAAAAACAACCCCAGAGTTCTCTTCTCCACCTTTGAACTTTTAACTAGCTCTGATTTTAACAAGTCCTCACAGAGACCAACAGACGCTCTCTGTGAGGACTTCGCAGACCACTTCAGAAGCAAAATTGATGACATAAGGTCCTGTCTTTTAGCCCGTCAAAATGCAAGTTTTAATAAACCTGGACAATCATATTTACATGAGGAAACACTGGAAAGTTTTGCCCTGGTTGATGCAAGGACACTTGGTCGAGTTTTCTCCCAGGTAAGTCCTCCAACCTGCCTTTTGGATCCAATTTCCACATTTCTTTTTAAGACATGTTATGGATTCTTTGAGGAACATATTTTAAATATAGTCAATTGCTCTCTTCAGACGGGCGTCTTCCCCACTGCCTTTAAAACGGCGGTGGTGAGGCCCCTTCTGAAGAAGAGCAATTGTGACCCCAGTGTTTTTAATAATTACAGACCTGTATCCAACTTACTGTTTTTAAGTAAGATTTTAGAAAAACTGGTTTTCCTCCAGTTAAATCATTTTTTAAATGCAAATAATATTTTAGAGAATTATCAATCTGGTTTTAGGATGAACCACAGTACAGAGACTGCTCTTTTAAGGATTTTAAATGATATTAGGCGCACTGCAGACGTGAGAAAACTCACAGTCTTGGTGCTACTGGATCTAAGCGCTGCTTTTGATACAGTAGATCACCAAATTTGATTAAATAGACTTAAAAACCTAGTGGGCATCTCTGGTACTGTTTTTAACTGGTTTTATTCCTATCTCACAGACCGATCTTTCTTTGTAAGTATGGATACTTGTTTCTCCAGAACCCATGAAATTAAATGTGGGGTTCCCCAAGGTTTGATTTTAGGCCCCCTACTTTTTAATCTTTATATGCTTCCCCTCGGGGATGTCATCAGGGACACGGCATCAGCTTTCACAGCTATGCTGATGACACACAGCTTTATATTGCCGTGTCCCCTGATGACTCAGGACCCATTGATACACTTTTAAATTGCATTTTAGATATTAAGTCATGGATGGCAGACAATTTCCTACAGCTCAATCAGGACAAAACTGAGGTTTTAGTTATCGGTCCTGAAGGTCAGAGAGAGAAACTTTTACCAAAACGTTTCTTTTTTACCAAAAAGTTTTTTATCCCTCACATTGTGTGAAGAACTAGGGTGTAATCTTTGACTCTGAGCTCAGTTCTATTCCTCATATTAAAAATGTAACTAAGATTGTTTTTTATCACCTTAAGAATATCGCCAGAGTCCGCCCATTTCTCTCTCAGGCTAACACGGAAGTGCTGATGCATGCTTTTATTTCCTGTCGTTTAGATTACTGTAATGCCCTGCTCTCTGGCCTCCCCAAAAAGAGTATTTCACCATTACAACGACTGCAGAATTCAGCTGCTCGGGTGCTGACGAGATCCAGAGGGCGGGAGCACATTACACCAGTTTTATAATTGCTGCATTGGCTCCCCGTGTGTTTCAAGATCGATTTTAAGGTACTTTTATTAGTTTATAAATGTGTTAATGGTCTTGGGCCATCTTATTTATCTGATTTGCTTTTATCATACCAACCCTCGCGGATCCTGAGGTCCTCTGGCGCCGGCCTTTTAATTATTGCTGTTGTGCCACAACAAGAAGAGGCAAAACAAGGGGCGAACATTGTACAGGCTACCAAAAGAGAAACCAAGGCGTAGTCAATGGATCATAGCATGCATGCATAAATAAATAAATAAATAAATAAATAAGACCACTCCAACCACTTCACCGTGACACAGTGCAAGACTTGTGTGAATGTGCTAGTTTTTATAACGTAATCAAATAACATAATAACATGATCACATAAAGAGGAAACAAATCCGTATTGTATAAACTTGTAATGTTCCAAGTCTTTGTATTTTGTATTTAACCATTGTGATTAGGGCTGAACGATTTATCGTTTTGAGACCGAAATCGCAATCTCAGACAACACGATTTCGAGATCGCCAATGATGCGATTTCTTTAAAAGGCACTTATCCCCCTCGCTCACCATTAGTGGCGTGCTACCGTGGGCAGGCCCAGCGCCGACCTGGCCGAAAAACAAAAAGCGTTGTTCTTCTACACACTGTCACCCGTACTCCCGGAAGTCATTTCGTTTGCGGCTGCTTGAATCCTAAGCGCTAAGCAAACTTGCCCTGTAGCAGCATGGTGTTTATTTATACTATATGTAAGTCAGTGTAAAGCGTCAACGAGCTGCGTGCTGGGCATCATCTCCTCCATTGTGTCAAAGAAACGACCCCATTAACAAGTAGCATTTTCACCGCGAACGAGGACTCGCCAACGGCATAAATAACCTAATCACAAATATTCTCATGATTTTTGCACGCACCATTACTGTTAGGACCAAAAGATTCAAATAATACCATATGTATTTCAAGCCATACCGCTAAGCCTTCACTCTCTGTTTGAAGCAGTTCAGTCTCTATCAAAAATATGAGAAAAATATTGACTTATGTACAAAGAACATGTACATTAGCACAAAATGTAAAACATTTTTGGGTTAAAAAATGAATTTTATACACACAATTGCACACCAATACTTGACGGCAAGTAGTACAGTAATACTTTACTTGAACCATTTTTAAAAACTTGAAAAAGGACTGCCTCCCTCACAAAACCTCTTTAGTGTCCTTGCATTATTAGAGTAATAGCTTTTAATGTTTTTGATGGTATAATAGCATTTTGTGTCATGTTTGTAAATGTTGTTGTTGTACATTCTGACTATTGCACTGAAGCTTGATTTCAAGAAAATCGCTAATTAAAAGGAAATCGCAATACAATTTTTTCCTAAAATCATTCAGCCCAATTGTTATAGACTGTACTGATTTCAAGGATATTGTACCCCTAAATAGTAAATACCTGACACTTTAACTATCAATTTTAACACTATAGAAGTTGTGTGGTTTGTTTTGTTTTTTTATTGCGAAAATAATTTGAAGATATATATTGCAGCACACTCATTTTGACTTTTTTTCTCCCTTTCTTTCAGGATCTCGTACTACTATCAAGCCTAGCAGAATTGAAAACTGATCAAAATAACAGTAAGTGAACCAAATTCAAATGTTTGTTCTGAGGAGGTAGATGGCATCATGCATACTGCATAAAAAAACATTGTTTTGATTATGTGCATGCATTTCAGGTATAACACCATACTGGAAAACTCCCAAGACTCCACAACATGGAGGGAATGGTATATTAAATATGAGTGTGTCATGCTTCTAAATGGAGCACTCTATATCATGTTTGAGTCACAACTTGTTTTCCAATTGCCCCTTTGTAGCTCTGGTTTCTTGTGCCTACCTGCACTCTCCATCCAAGCAAGTCGGTGAGCCAGTCAGGCAGCGGTCACAAAACATAATATTCTGGCATATTTAAACATCTTTGTTGTATTACTGTATGTGTGTTTGATCACATTATCTTTGGCATTTGAAAGTGAAAATGTGGATGCCACATTTATCCCTGGGTCAAAGCAATATGTTTAACTAGCTGAATGGAAATCATACATTTACTCACTTTCGAGGTTAGCATCATGCTAATACCTTAACTGCCTTGTGCATTTCCTACTGTGTTTTTCAGCTGGGATATCAGGATGTGGCAGTAGCACTGGTGCCCATTACCACCATCTGCAGACTCCACAGTGGCATAATCCGCAGCGACTGACCCAACAACGAGCAATCACATTCCCTGGTATTATACCATAGTCTTGCCGTACTCTTTCACTACATAAAGTTGGTGACAGGGACACAGAAGGACTATTGTTTGGCATAGTATGGCTTACAATTCAGATTTTGTGTTCAGGATCCCGAGATACACAACAAAAATATCAGATTTTGGTGCTACTCCCTAACTATAAAGGCATTTGTTTCCATAGGGATATCGGAATACAGTGTGATGCAGTATTACAACCCACATGGTCCCCCACAACATACATCAAATGGTATGTCATGTATTTCTCTAATTTGCTTCGACAATGAAATGTCTTTCTATAGAAATTTAAATCGCACTAGTTGCCCTTTTTATAAATGTTATAGTCTTTGTTTTTCTCTCTAGACGGAAACTACCAACAATTTGAGCCGAAAGAGACAGCATCGTTGCAGCGGTAAGAAGGCGTTCAAAGAGACAAAGATGCAAGACTGTATGTTTGGTGAGTTATCTCACATGTAAACTACTTAATATGACAACACAGTTGTTTTTAAGTACAATGCTCTGAAGTACTTTCTTTTGTGGCTTAAAATCATTCCTCCTGGTGTCTCCCGGCAGTCCATTTATCTTGAAAACCTCCATGGCCACCGATGTAAAAGCATAAGACGGCCAGTGTTTGTGGGATTTACAATATATTAAAATGAAGTGTTCACATTCACCAATTTTTTTATTACCTCAATATATATCCATCCATCCATTATCTGTACCGCTTCTCCTCACAAGGGTCGCGGGGCGTGCTGGAGCCTATCCCAGCTGTCTTTGGGCAGTAGGCGGGGGACACCCCGAACTGGTTGCCAGCCAATCGCAGGGCACACAGAGACAAACATCCGCACTCACAATCACACCTAGGGGCAATTTAGAGTATCCAATCAACTTACCATGCATGTTTTTGGAATGTGGGAGGAAACCGGAGTGCCCGGAGAAAACCCACGCAGGCACGGGGAGAACATGCAAACTCCACACAGGGAGGCCGGAGCCGGGATCGAACCCACGACCTCTGAACTGTGAGGCGGACGTGCTAACCAGTCGACCACCGTGCCGCCACCTCAATATATAAATATACTTAATTAGTTGATGAGCTAGTCTCGTTTTCTGCGCTGTGACGTGTGACAGGCAAGCGCGTTCATGTTTGTGGGCGTGTGGGATTAGTTGAATCACTGGATGGAGTAGGAAGCATTTAGAGCGGGATGAATTGAAATGCATATTTCAAATCTTGCAATCCAGCATCGTCAACTCGAGCTTTAAATCTTAACAAAAAGATGAGACTAGAATCAGGTGATGGTAAAATTGCAGCTATAAGATATAAGTATTTTTAGAGGTGCTTGGATGGAGCCAGGCTTGTCATTTGCACTTTCCAGTTAAGTGTTTTAACTTTCTGACTGCTGGTTATTTATTTATTTTAATCTTGTTTTTCAGTTGCTCCTCGACAGTTTGACTGCGTGCTGACTCAGAAAGATTTTTGTAGAGATGTGAAGCATTGGCTTCGTTTCACTCATGACCATAAAGGGGCATCCCTAGGCATGCTACTGCCTCAGACGCAAGTCAAGCTTAGTTTACTGTGGTATCGTTCTTTATTGGATGGATTATTTCATGTGTTATGTTCAAAGAATATTTTTTTTACAGCAATAGGGACTGTTGTTCTTACAGTCAATCACTTTAGATTTAGTCGATTTAAATCGTATACTAAAAGTTAAACTAAATGATCTTATTAGAAACACTGACTATAAATTAATAAATGTATGGCTAAAATCAACAAACAGAATTGAGATGCTGGGGTTGACTAAAAGTATTTTGATCTATTCTAATACATGTTTTAATATTAAACATGTTTTCTGTCATAGGTTTTTCATACATTTGGGTAAGTAATGAAAAAGCTCAGTTCAGGGTGTCCCCCGCCTACTGCCCAAAGACAGCTGGGATAGGCTCCAGCATGCCCCGCGACCCTTGTGAGGAGAAGCGGTACAGATAATGGATGGATGGATGGATGAAAAAGCTAACATTTTGTAGTAGACTAACCCAATATTTTTGTTACAGTATTTTTTTAAGCTTTAATGTAAAATTTAATTCCAATTTAGATGATGGCTGAATTAATGTTGTTTCCTTAACATTGATTCAAAAAAAAAAAATGTGCATGTAGGTTCTGGTTTAGATGATAGTTGAATCAACATTGATGTTGTGTGATATATGGTTGAAAAGCAAACGTTGACCCAACATTTTATCGACCTTGCGTTTCTGTATAATTTGTGCTTTAGGTTTCAACGTAGATTCAACACTCAAGCCGAACTCTATTTCAACATTGATTCACCCATATTTTGCTATCTGGGTCAGGTCTGAGGGCCAGACACTACTGGAGGTACAGAGGACTAAGTGGAGGCTCAGAGGGAATTGAGCTTTTTCCGTTGCAGGTCCTTCCCTTTGGAATAACCTTCTGTTAAATGTTAGACAAGCCCCTTCTCTGTCCACTTTTAAAATTCGTCTTAAGACACATTTTTAGAGATGCAATACTGAGGCCCCCAAACTGGACCCCCTCGACACCTCGGCTGCGCCTAGAAATTCTGTCCATAAAAGTTATGAACAGAATCGGTGACAAAGGGCAGCCTTGGTGGAGTCCAACCCTCATCGGAAACGAATCCGACTTACTGCCGGCAACGCGGACCAAACTCTGACACCGGTGGTACAGGGACCGAACAGCCCTTATCAGGGGGCTCAGTACCCCGTACTCCCGGGACACGATCGAACGCCTTCTCCAAGTCCACAAAACACATGTAGACTGGTTGGGCGAATTCCCATGCACCCTCGAGGACCCTGCTGAGGGTGTAGAGCTGGTCCACTGTTCCACGGCCGGGACGTAAACCACATTGTTCCTCCTGAATCCAAGATTCGACCTTCCGACGGACCCTCCTCTCCAGCACCCCTGAGTAGACCTTACAGGGGAGGCTGAGGAGTGTGATCCCTCTGTAGTTGGAGCACACCCTCCGGTCCCCCTTCTTAAAAAGGGGGACCACCACCCCGGTCTGCCAATCCAGAGGCACTGTCCCCGATGTCCATGCGATGTTGTAGAGGCGTGTCAACCATGACAGCCCCTCAACATCCAGAGCCTTTATGAACTCCGGGTGATCTCATCCACCCCCGGGGCTTTGCCACTTAGGAGCTTTTTGACTAACTCAGTTACTTCAACCCCAGAGATGGGAGAGCCCACCTCAGAGTCTCCAGGCTCTGCTTCCTCAGTCGAAGGTGGAATTGAGGAGGTCTTCGAAGTATTCTCTCCACCGACCCACAACGTCCCGTGTTGAGGTTAGTAGCACCCCATCTCCACTATAAACAGTGTTAATGGTGCACTGCTTTCCCCTCCTGAGACGCTGGATGGTGGACCAGAATTTCCTCAAAGCTGTCCGGAAGTCATTTTCCACGGCCTCCCCGAACTCCTCCCACACCCGAGTTTTTGCCTCAGCAACCGCCAGAGCTGCAGTCCGCTTGGCCAGCCGGTACCTGTCAGCTGCGTCCAGAGTCCCGCAGGCCAAAAAGGCCCGATAGGACTCCTTCCTCAGCTGGACAGCATCCCTTACCGCTGGTGTACACCAGCGGGTTCGGGGATTGCCGCCACGACAGGCACCGACCACCTTGCGGCCACAGCTCTGATCGGCCGCCTCAACAAGGGAGGCACGAAACATGGTCCACTCGGACTCGATGTCCCCCGCCTCCCCCGGGACGTGGGAAAAGTTCTGCCGGAGGTGGGAGTTGAAACTCCTTCTGACAGGGGATTCTGCCAGACGTTCCCAGCAAACCCTCACAATACGTTTAGGTCTGCCAGGTCGGACCGGCATCTTCCCCCACCATCGGAGCCAACTCACTACCAGATGCTGATCAGTTGACAGCTCCGCCCCTCGCTTAACCCGAGTGTCCACAACATGCGGCCGCAAATCCGATGATACAACTACAAAGTCGATCATATGGACACCCTTATGGTTGAACATGGTGTTTGTTATGGACAATCCGTGACGAGCACAGAAGTCCAGTAACTGAACACCACTCGGGTTCAGATCGGGGGGGCCGTTCCTCCCAATTACGCCCTTCCAGGTCTCACTGTCATTGGCCACGTGAGTATTGAAGTCCCCCAGCAGAACGATGGAGTCCCCAGGTGGAGTGCTCTCCAGCACACCCTCCAAGGACTCCAAAAAGGGTGGGTACTCTGCACTGCTGGTTGGTGCGTACGCACAAACAACAGTCAGGACCTGTCCCTACACCCTAAGGCGGAGGGAGGCTACCCTCTCGTCCACCGGGGGTAAACCCCAATGTACAGCCGTCGAGCCGGGGGGCAATAAGTATGCCCACACCTGCACGGCGCCTCTCACCTTGGGCAACTCCAGAGTGGAAGAGTGTCCAACCCCTCTCGAGAGGACTGGTACCAGAGCCCAAGCTATGTGTGGAGGTCAGCCCGACTATATCTAATCGGAACTTCTCAGCCCCACACACCAGCTCGGGCTCCTTCCCTGCCAGAGAAGTGACATTCCATGTCTCAAGAGCTAATTTCTGCTGTCAGGGATCGGACCGCCAAAGTCCCTGCCTATAACCGCCGCCCAGCTCGCACAGCACCCGACCCCTTTGTCCCCTCCCACCGGTGGTGAGCCCATGGGAATTTATTGATTAATAAAGTGGTTAATAATTACTAATTTTACTTGATGAAATTTTACTTGATGAAAAAAAATTAATTTGCGTTATTATTTTTTCTACAACATGGACAACACTTATGCAGCAATGGTGGTTTTCAAGTGCTATATAGAGTTAAGTTGAGTTTTGCAGTGCTTGCTTATATAGGGTTCATTTGGTGTTCAGTTAGACTTTAATAAGTAAGGAGTGTGGTCTATAACCTGTTCCATGTGTAACGTGCCCTTCGACTTCTGGTGTGATTTGGCGCTATCCATCCCATCCATCCATCATCTATCCTCACAAGGGTTGCGGGCAACATTGGGTGACTCGAAATGTGCCTCAAAATAAAATGAATGATTATCAATCCATCCATTATCCATACCGGGCATGCTGGAGCCTATCCCCGCTGTCTTTGGGCAGTAGGCGGGGGACACCCTGAATTGGTTGCCAGCCAATCGCAGGGCACAAACATCAAACAAACATCCGCGCTCACAATCACACCTAGGGGCAAATTAGAGTGTCCAATCAACTTACCATGCATGTTTTTGGGAATGTGGAAGGAAACCGGAGTACCCAGAGAAAACCCATGCAGGCACGGGGAGAACATGCAAACTACACACAGGGAGGCCGGAGCCGGGATCGAACCCACGACCTCTGAACTGTGAGGAGGACGTGCTAACCAGTCGCCCACCGTGCCGCCGATTTGGCGCTATATAAACAAATTGAATTGAATTGAGGCCTGTTCTGTTTCACATCATCTGGAAGACTGTTCCAGATTTTAGCAGCATACAACTGAAATGCATCACTTTGTAAGTGAACAAGGGGCAGGACTAGATAAGCTTTTCTACTTCTACTTCTGAACATTTAAACCGCGGCAAACTAAGATATGTGTTGATGAGCTTTTTTCTTTTCACAGATGCACTGCAGGGAGTTCTGACCGCCTCGCCTCGTGTGGGGCCGACAAGTTTGTCAGCTTGGTGGTAGAGCAAGGGTGTAGTTTAAGCCTTTGGTCTTCTCCACCGTACAAGACCGGAGAGCGCTGAGCACACCATCAATAAGGAAGAAAAAGATTCTTCAAAGAAAAGAAACATGGCAGCTAGGGTGAAAGGGGGGCCCCGCAGAGAGAGGCCAGCCATGGGCACATGGCCAAAAGAGACCTGTTTTCTGGCTAGAGGAGGAACATAAAAAACAGCAAAAAGTGATTAAAAATAAGCAGGAAAAATATGATCGCAATTGTCATAGTGACATCACTCTAATTATTGTGTAGTGCAAAGGCAAATTCAAGTTGGCTCATCTGCCATTGTTGAATTTGTTAGAAAGTGAATTCCACACAGAGATTTAGCCACTGTGAATCAATCATTGCTGTTGTGAGGGACTTAAATGTTGTTTACACTGAAGTCCAAGACAGTAACAAGCAGATGGAAATCTTGGAGGGTAACACAGTATTTGTAAAAAGCAAATCCAAAGGCAGACTTGGAATAGATAGAGTATGGGATGTCTCTGGTGGAATGACCTTGTTAATACAGTCAAGGCTAAACTCGTTGCCAAAGATTCCGTCTGATTCAATCAGCATCTCATTCAAAAGCTTGGCTTTGCTTTCCCAGTGTCTCCTGATTCATTCTATTGCCTTTGAAAGATTCAATAAAGTGGGTGGATCATTCATGGAAATATTTAAATTAAATCCTTGAACAATTTAATCAATCAAGAAAAGCAACATATTGTATACACATATGTACATGCATCCTTGTGAGATACAGAAAAGACACAGACCATTCATTTCATTCAGTTTCTCTGCTATGATTGTAGAAAATGAAATATTGTGGGTCATTGACTTTGAAACTCAAAATAGATACACTCTGATGTGAAAATAAAAATATCACAAAACCCTTGAAGCGCTTCACATTAAATATTCAGATAGTTGCTTAAAGACAATAAACCCAGCTTTTTAAGCGAACACAGTTAAGTCCAGTGCTGTGGCTCACTCTGTGTAGATTTTCTCTGGGGATTCTTGGTGCCTCGAAACAAAGTAAGAAAAGTGCTTTTCAGAAAATAGATACCCCAGCTGCTATGATACCTGGACAATTGCCGCATCGTTGCAAGATTTGTTCACAAAAATCACAGAGTCCACATATCATAACTGGTGACAAACCTGACGTTACTGCTTTTTATTAACTCAAAATGGCTGGAAACCTCTGCTGCCTTTCCTTTTGCTGTGCCTGGGAGGCCCACATATGCTCATCAGCATGTAGATGCAAGCTTTTAACAACTACCTGTTGGTCATTAATGCATCTGCAAATGCCTGAAGCTTGAAAGAGAGCTGCTTTATTCCATTGCCCATGAACAAAATGCGTTCGACTCTTAAGCACACACGTGTGGCAGTGTTGGACCTAGCGTGACGGCTTGGGGGAAATAGTTGTAAAATACCTCCCTTCAGAATGCGAAAACAAACAACCCATGAGACTGTTGCACAGCGCGTGGCCATGTTGCGTGGCTTGGCTTCTAGATGTGGGTTTCATGATAAAACAGAAAAAAATGATTTGTTCATCAATAGATGGCGCTAGGGTGCTGCCCTCCCACCAAGCTGAGTCACCTTGAAAACAACAAAAATAAATAATGAAAATGACAGAAAGATATATATATATATATATATATATATATATATATATATATATATATATATATATATACAGAGAGAGAGAGAGAGAGAGAGAGAGAGATCTTTTTTTCAGATAAGCAGGATAAAAAATAAACAGCTAAGTAAAATTGTTTTGTTTATCTCTGGTGGCTCATTTCATGATGTAACTTATGGTTTGGACATAGAGAACTGTAATAACACGCAGTCGGTCCTGTGCAATCCAAACGTGTGCCATGAGCACCATGGGACATCAAAGTCCTTCACCCTCAAACAGTGACTTTTTAATGGAGATAACCCTCTTACCACCAGAACATGGATTTTCATCAGCCATTCTCCTTTCTGGTCTGGCTCCAGCCAAACTGAAAGCATTTGATGGTTATATTGGATTGGCCCAGGCAGATATTGCGCTGCAATATTGTCTTCATATTGAACTCCGTGAAGTCACTTGAACATATTTTTAGTGGAGACCGTGGAGCCTGGGTTGCATGGATAACAACAGGTATGCTGGATTTATGGACTTAATCATAGTTTTCTCAATAAAATTGGATATATATATATATATATATATATATATATATATATATATATATATATATATATATATATATATAGTACTTTTGGTTTAGTTATTCGTGCACGTTTTGATGCTTTGTTTTCATGTAATCGGAGTTTCCATGTCTCTCTGATGACAAGAGATTTTGCATTGTTTGTTATCCTTGCCGCTTGCAAACGTTTTATTTCATTTTATCCTGGCGTTGTGTTGCCAGCGGCTTTTGTTGTACTTTGACAGTATCGTCTACATTTGTGAGATACAATTCTGTCCGGCTTCCACCGGAAACTTGCAGCATGGGTAGTAATAGAACATATTGCATGAGTTGTATTTCACTTCTGTGTAAAGAGGTTAAAACAAATGTTGTAGAGTGTGTATATACTCTTTTGTCTCATCTGCGGGTCTACTGTTTAACGTGAGCTACTAACGTGCAGTCAACATTGTGATACTTCGTCAAACTTGCAGAACTACCGTTATGCAACATATAAAACTCGTATCACCATATTTGGGTTTTTTTTTTCCATTCCCTTGTTTTTTGGGTTTTTTTTTTGTGCCCGGCTCGATAATGTTTCTTCATTTTGATGTGATAACGTATTTTCAACAAGCCTGCCCTAGTAGGGTGCTCTCCGACGCCCCATTGCAATAACTTTTTGGAGTTGGATCGTTGAAATAGACCAGCCTGTCAGAGGTGTGGCCCACCTGACAGTGCTGCTCTTCACACAACTAGCCGGGGAAGGGAAGGGAAAGGATGTGGCCATTCATCGCGAGCAGGTTGCAAATGAATGAAGGGAAACACTGCGGGTGGTTGCTGTGACATAATTGCGCAGGAATTTATTCAAATTTAAATTTAAAACATTTATGTTTTCCCCACTCCGGTTCTACTGGCCAGTCCGTGCCTGATACTGGGGCACAACCTATTGTAACTGGGGCACGTGCCCCAGTGAAAGGGGTATGGTGAATCATGTGTCTCAACAGTTGTGAAATGGGGAAAAAAAAAAAAAAATTCACTGTTTGTGCACTTTTGAAATCTGTGATGGCTGATAGTGTTATGTTAGGGGGATCCCAGAAACACAGACACAGCAAAGAGCATGTGAATAGTCCGACACAGTTCGCTTCATCTGCCCTGTGTGGCAACCGGTGCGTAGCCAAGGGAGCCGCCCACCTCATTCGGCAGCTGCTGCAACAGAGAAAAAAAAACACAGCCTGAGAGCACTGTGGTGTATTAACCAGTGTTATTATTTGTATGCTGTTTGGACTTACAGACTTGCCGTACTTTGTTATAGCGTCTACTGCGCATGCTTGGAAATGTTCTAGAAGAGCGAGACACCCTCTTACGTTGACACATATGTAACTCCCGTTTTGGAATACAAGAAATGAAATGTGTGCATCAGCCAATGCATGTAACTCATTATCGCCAAGAACGTGTATGAACCATCATTCTCTCGTGTACCACTTGAGAGAAGTAGCGTAACACTAAAGGGCTACTCGGGTGAACCAATTCCTGTAAAAGGGCAGTTTATGGCTAAAGTGAGGTATGAAAATCAGACTGCTGACCTTCCACTGATAGTTGTGGGAGTTGAGGGCCCGTCACTTTGTGGACGACAATGGCTAGAGAAAATACAATTAAACTGGGAAATGATCAAGAAAGTTGCGGAAAACAAGACGGAAGCACCTCTAAAAGCCAAGTCAATCCGAGAAGTACTAGCAAAACATGATGATGTTTTCAAGGATGAGTTGGAGACATTAAAGGACATTAAGGCAACAATATCCGTAAAGACGGATACAGTCCCAATGTTTCACAAAGCCAGAGTTTTGCCTTTCACCATGAAAGAAAAAGTTGAAAAAGAACTGGAGCGCCTTGAGAAAGATGGAGTCATCACTCCTGTAAAGCACAGCGAGTGGGCCGCTCCAGTGGTTCCAGTACCCAAGCAGATTGGTGACTCCGCTTGTGTGGCGATTACAAGGTAACGGTGAACTATTAACACAGAGACATATCCACTGCCACGCATCGAAGAGGTGCTAGCCGCACTATGCGGTGGGAAAAAATTCTCCAAAATAGATTTGGCTGCAGCCTACTAACAAATTCTTCTCGATGACGAGTCAAATAAGTACACCACAATTAATACACATACGTTTGGGTACAATAGACTTTGCTTTGTTGTCAACTCTGCTGTCAGTATTTTCCTAAGGATGATGGAAAACCTGGTGAAGGACCTCAGCATGGTGGTCTACTTAGATGACCTGCTCGTGATGGGCAAGGACGAATCCAAGCATCTAACAAACCTTGACAGAGTTCTTCAGTGGCTGCAAAAGAATGGTCTGAGAGTGAAAGACACAAATTGAGTACTTGGGGCACGTAATGGATGGAAAAGGAGTCCAAAGACAAGGTCAGAGCCATACGTGATTCTCCAGCGCTCACAAACATTAAGGTGCTGAGAGCTTTCCTAGGACTCGTGAACTACTATGGGTACTTTGTACCACATCAAACTACTGTATTAGCACCACTCTACAGACTGCTGAAGGAACAAACAAAATGGAGATGGGCTAAGGAGGAGCAGAGCAATTGTAAAGAACTGTTGACAAGCGATAATGTGTTAACTCATTATGATCCGCGCCTACCACTTACACTTGCATGTGATGCTTCTGCTTATGGAATAGGAGCAGTCATTCAGCACACCACGTCTGATGGAAAAGAACATCCAATAGCCCACGCTTCTCGAACACTCTCCCCAGCGGAGAAGAAATACTCACAAATTTGGGCCTGGCGTATGGAGTAAAGAGATTCCATCAATACCTGTGGGGCGGAGGTTTGAATTGATAACCAACCACAAGCCACTGCTTGCGCTGTTCAGAGAGCACAAGAGTCTACCAACAATGGCAGCAGCGCATATACAGAGGTGGCTATCATATTGTCTGCTTATGATTATCACATAACCTAGAGGCGGTCAGAGGAGCACGGTAACGCAGATGGACTGTCTCGGGTCCCCCTGCCTGATACTGCAGACAACGGAACAGAGACTATGACAGCATGCCTAAATGCACTGATTTCTGAGCACCTGGAGGAGGCGCCATTGAGTGCGAAACAAATATCAAGGACTGATAACAACACGTAAGTTCACTGAGCTCTCACTACTACACAGATACATGCAGATGGGGTGGCCGACAGAAATTCCAGAAGGTCTCAGGGTGTACTACAAAAGGAGAGAGGAACTTTCAGTCAAACAAGGCTGTGTTCTGTGGTGTACAAGAGTAGTGGTGCCTGAGAAAATGAGAGCAGTCTTGAAAGAGATCCACGACGGACACCATGGTATAGTAAAAATGAAAACAGTTGCGGGACAATATGTCTGGTGGCCAAAGATTGACATGGACATAGAGAAGGTCTGCAGGCAGTATGAGACACGCCAGCTAGAACAACGGGTCGTGTTCCACTGCATCCATGGGAGTTTCCTGGAGGGGTGTGGAGAAGGGTTCACATCGATTTTGCAGGTCCATTCATGAGTCACATGTTTATGACAGAGTAAGCATCCACCACTAAGTTGCTGGAAGTTTTTAAAATGTCACAGATAACATCCGCAGCCACCATCACAAGGCTTAAAAGATTGTTTGCAGCTCAAGGAGTACTGGAGCAAATCGTCACTGATAATGCCACAGCCTTCATGTCAGATCAGTTTAGAACTGTTCATGAAAAGGAATGGAATCCTTCACACGACAGAAGCACCGAAACATCCTGCTACCAACGGACTGTCTGAGAGGTACATTACCATTTTTAAAGCAGGCATGAAGAAGCATGCAGGAGAGGACCTGAGTGTTGAAGATAAAGTTTCACACTTCTTGCTGCGCTATCGCTCAACACCTAACAGTGCAACTGGAGAGTCACCAGCGGACTTGTTCTTAAAGAGACATGTGTGAACACGGCTGGATTTCCTTAAGCCGAGCATCTCTGAAACCGTGAGGAGGAGACAGTATCAGCAGACGGAGGAACACGACCGTCAGGCTGCCGAAAGACAGTTTGATGTAGATGTCTATCTACGCAACACAGCAAGGCAGTGTCCCAAATGGAACAAATGGAAATGGTAGTGACACAACAGACTGGACCGGTGTCGTACCGTGAGCAAGGCGAGACAACTGACCAGGTATACAGGCGCCATGGAGACCAACTGCGCCCTCGTTACCCACCCGACATTGTAGATCCTGGACCTGAAGGTGTGACTGAAACAGCTGAGCATGAGAGAGACTTTGCTGAATTGGAAATTATTTTGGAAAATTCTCTAATTGAGTTTATTACTGAGAGACTTGTTATGCAGTATGATGGGTACGATAATGTGACGTGGTATTTTTAGTTAATGTTTATGCTAATTGAAATTACAGTTAATGCACTGTAGAATTTGTCTTTAAACTAAGGGGGAGGTAATGTGGTGTATTAACCGGTGTTATTATTTGTATGCTGTTTGGACTTACAGACTTGCCGTACTTTGTTATAGAGTCTACTGCGCATGCTTGGAAATGTTCTAGAAGAGCGAGACACCCTCTTACGTTGACACATATGTAACTCCCGTTTTGGAATACAAGACATGAAATGTGTGCATCAGCCTCGTTATTGAATACACCACAAGCACAAACATGATTCCTTGTTGATTTTCATGAGCAATTATCATTAATGTATGATACTTAAGCAATCCTGATAATCACTTTCTCTCACAAAGGTCTCAATACACCAATCCGACGTTATACAATACAATATAATACAATATTATTTATATAGCGCATTTCATAACAGCTAGAGCTGTAACAAAGCACTTTACAAACAATAAATAATAAACAATAAAAAGGCCATGATACACAAGTGTTAATCAATAAATTAACATAAAACACTATATACAATTTACACCGGAAAAGAGCAGAAAATTCAAAAGCCAGAGAATAGAAATGTGTCTTCAACCTGAGTTTTAAAAATGGACAGAGAGGGGGCTTGCCTAACATCCAATGGGAGGTCATTCCAAAGGGAAGGACTAGCAGTCGAAAAGGCTCGATCTCCTCTGAGGCTCAGCTTGGTCCTCAGCACCTCGAGCAGCGCCTGGTCGGCAGACCTGTGGCTGCGGGAAGGTGTGTAGGAGTGGAGGAGCTCAGAGAGGCCATTTGATAATTTATAGACAAATAGACTGGTTGCCAGCCAATCGCAGGGCACACAGGCAAACATCCGCACTCACAATTATATATATATATATATATATATATATATATATATTCAAACCAAGGAAAGTTAGATGTCTTTCAATTGATCTGGACAGATTTTCTGAATATTATAGCCCATCTTGAAATGATTTAGGATTAAATTGAGTTCCTGTTTGTTTTTATTATGTTTATTATTTCTAGATGTAATTGTTGTTTAGTGGAGAGAGTGTTTTTGGTTTTGTTTTTTGGTTTTGTTTTGGAAAAGTTCGAACTTATAAATGAAATGTGTAAAAAAGAAAAAAAAGAAAGCAGTTTTATTATTTCAACCATTCATATACTTTTGTTTCTTGCCTTTTATGAAACACCAAATGACAGTTGTAGTAAAAAAAAAAAATGCATGTGAATTTGGCTTTCCGACATAGTTGCTGTGCCTCCGTGGAGTATACTATTGGCTCAGTTTCGTACACGCCTCCGTACCAAGTTGGAGTGGAATAGTAGCGTTTGCAAACATTTCAATATTTATTTGCAGTTTAGTGATTTATTATCATATCATCCCCTCCATGAGCCGTCACCTTATTGTGGTGGAGGAGTTTGAGTGTCCCAATAATCCTAGGAGCTAAATTGTCTGGGGCTTTATGTCCTGGCAGGGTCACGCATGGCAAACAGGTCATAGGTGAGGTAACAGACCAAGCACGGCTCAAAAGACGCCTATGATGTTTAAAAATATTGGAAAATGTTTTCCCTTGCCCAGATGCAGGTTACCAGTACCTCCCTGTGGAGCTAGACCTGGAGGTGGGGTTCAACGGTGAGCGTCTGGCCTGCACCCATGGGGACCGGCCGGGCTCAGCCTGAAAGGACAACGTGGGTCCCCCTTCTCATGGGCTCGCCACCTGTGGGAGGGGCCAAAGGGGTCGGGTGCATACAGAGCTGGGCGTTAACCAAAGGCGGAGACCTTGGTGGTTGGATCCCCAGCCACAGAAGCTGATTATTCTATTGGTTATTATATGGATTAATTGAATAATCAGATACAATTTTACTTTGCCTTTTAAAGTCTAATACAACACAACCCATTTTGCTTGATGATTACATATGTTCAGTCCAGAATTTACTGTATTTTACATTAGGCACTTTGTTGGGCAGCTTCGCATATGTGTGGAGTTTGTTCGCTGCAGTTATTGTTTTCTTTTGATCAAAGCTGTCTGCATTTTAGATGAAGTTATCGGATGGAAATATCCTGACCCAGGCAGAATAATCCAAATAAAGTCAGTAATTCTCCATTATTCCTGTATTTGTGCATGTAATCTTCGGTGTTGAATTTCATGTCAAGACACCTTGACCTCTTGAGTTAATTCACAGCAATGATTCTCTTCATTTATATAGTAATTATTCTAAGATTGGGCGGCACGGTGGGCGACTGGTTAGCACGTCCACCTCACAGTTCAGAGGTCGTGGGTTCGATCCCGGCCCCTGCCTCCCTGTATGGAGTTTGCATGTTCTCCCGTGCCTGCGTGGGTTTTCTCCAGGTACTCCGGTTTCCTCCCACATTCCAAAAACATGCTTGGTAAGTTGATTGAACACTCTAAATTGCCCCTAGGTGTGAGTGTGACTGCGGATGTTTGTCTCTGTGTGCCCTGCGATTGGCTGGCAACCAATTCAGGGTGTCCCCCGCCTACTGCCCGAAGACAGCTGGGATAGGCTCCAGCACGCCCCGCGACCCTTGTGAGGATAAGCGGTACAGATAATGGATGGATGGATATTCTAAGATTATTTTCTGCTACAGAAATGCAACATAATGATTAGGTAGCTGTTTACAACCGGGAAGCTCTGCTGACTACTTGGTAAAATGCTGCATTTCTGGTCTGTCTTTTATCGTACGTCATTTTTAGTGCTCCAGCAAGCCTACAGCGTAGGAATGACATCGGTCAACAAGAGAAATAAAACATGAAATACTGAAAAAATACAGTAACCTTCATAATTATTGGCACCCCTGGTTAAGATGTTTTTTAAGCGTCTTATAAATTCAGTTTGTTTTATAAATAGTATAGAGTAACGTCCGAGTTTAGGGACTTCCGAAGATCTAGTCAACAATAATATGAACTTGGAATTGGTTTGGGAGCGACGCCCGTTTATTGCTTTCACTCAGCACATGCACAGTACAACTCTGTCTTACCCGTCGCCTGCCTCTGACATCACCACAAAATAGGCGTAACAAAAAGAGACATGAACCACTCTCAAGCCTACAATAGGACCAAAATTAAAAATAGACGCAAATGCAACCTTTTAATTCAAGTGCATTTATTTAGTAGGAAAACCCACATTAAGAAATAATTATTTTACACCAAATCATGTGTGCCACGATTAACACCCTAGATATTAATACTTTGTAAAACCCTCGTTTTGCCAACAAAATAGCACTTAAAGGGATGGTTGGGCCGGGATAGCCATGTTTTCACTAGCAAGTTCATTTTATATATTTTTTGATCAGGAAAATGAAAAGAGTTGTCATTTTTTATTGTATCAATAGATTTGGGAGAAATTAGGAAATAAGTGATTCCATGAATAATGCCTCTTGTTAATGAGGAGAATGGCCGTTCTATCCTTGTTCGGTCGGATTCACAGGAGGAACCGATTACAAACCCTCCATTACTCTCGCTGGAACTTTTTGTTTGCTGAACATTGACGCTTGTTCGATGAGGTCTTACCTCACTCTCACGTCGCTTCACTCATGCCGAAGCTGGCGGCTGCAAGCGGTGTCGGACAACGCACGCGACTGCTTGGGAGGCTACCCTGCGACATGAAGACACAGGCTCATGATCACCTCCACACGCTGCACAGACAGTAAGGAGCTAATGTTGTTATGCTAACGCCTTTTGTTTGAACGGCCTGAAGCTAGTTGTTGCTATTAGCTGTACCGTTATTCTACTGTTAGCCGGGGAGGGGAGGGAAGAGGGGTTGAATAAAGATCCATGCTTGCCTGATTGCTTGCCCGCTGCCAGTCACCGTCTGCCTCCTGAGAGTTGACACGAGTTTAGCGTCGCTAAATGTCCGAAATATAACCAGTCAGGGTTCATGTGCAGATTCATGCTCTTGTCTGCTTCAGCCTGTGTAAGTGGAGAAGCGATCGCCACAGTATTTTTGATTTTGTGGAGGTGATCATGATGACATCAAGTTTTAAATCCAAACTATTGTGCAGAACACTTTTATACTTTCACAGGGTAGTAATGTTTTTGGTGGCGATCGGTCGCCATTTTAGACAACAGAAATGACAAAAGCGAACAATATTACCACGCTTGCCTCCCTCCCGTGACGTAGACCGCTGATACCGAAAAAATAATAAGCCCAGCCCCAAAAAGGGGCGGGGCAATTTGTTGTAAATCTAATCACAAAAAAGCCCTTAAATCACTACAGAGTCTTTTGGGCGGAGCATTTTAATACTGATGTCATTTTTACATGCAAACCTTTGATATAAGTGCCAATGTTCAGCTCACCCAAGTGTCCCTATAATGATTCACAACATGGGGGACCATTCCTCTTTGCACAATCTCTCAAAATCAGTAATCCCTAACTACCGGCCCGCAGACGGGTACTGGACCGCGCAGATCAAAGAATAAAAAACTTGCAGTACTTTAGGTTTATTTATTATCCAAGGCTGAAAAAAATATTTTGAAAAGTGACCAGATTCACTCCGCTTGGATCCGTCTATGACGGACTCTTGACGCATGTCAAGTTGCTACGGTATTTGTCTCAGCCATGTAAGACTAATATTAACCCCACACACTAACAAAATTAGTAAAAAACAGATGACACATGAAGCCACCTCTGCACAATATGGAGCAAGCGACTCTTGATTTAGTGGTATGGTGAAATATATATTTCCATGCACTTTATACAGGGTGACCCAAAACTTTTAACGGAATCAAATGTAACTTGAGGGATAACAACTTTATTGTGCCTACATTAAAAACATTATACTCATTGGCCTTTTCTTCTTCAGAAATCCATTTCGAATTTTCAACTCGGAAACTCAACTTTCGAGGTTCCTTATTTTTGGGGTCACACTGTGTAGATTGTGTGGTGCCTTATTTTGGTGCATTTCAGGAGGATGCTGCAAATATAGCTACATAAAAATGCATTTATTGTTATATCTACAAATTATTAGGGCTGCATGATATTGGAAAAACATGCGATGTGTGATTTGGATGTAGACTATAGCTATATTGATATTGCGATATTTAACATGTACCTCAAGAAATGACATTTTTTTATCTAATGAAAGAAGTACATTTTATTCATGTGGCAAACTCAATGTGCTCAATGTATTCTTATCTAATTTATTGTAGTTCTACTAGATAATGTTCAAGTATTGGGTGGTGATCATTTAAATTTGCATCTGATTATTGCATGTCTTTGCGATATGTATATTGCACGGGCCAATTTCACCATACCAATATTTTTGGGATATATTGTGCAGCCCTACACAATACTCCAGTTCTTGTGTTGCTTGTATCATTTATTCTCTTTATATTTGTTCTGTGGTATCTGTTGCATGTAACCATAGTGACCATATTGTACATATCAATACACAGTGGATTTGCATTTGTTGTTGTAGCATTTTATTAATCAGCCAACCCCAACCCACTCCCTATCTCAGTTGCCGGTCCGAGAAAGTTATGGACTAGTATGAACTGGTCCAGGGTTACCTGGGTGCATTCATCTGCACTCTCCTCTTTTGCCCTATCCACAGGTTTTCAATGGGGCTAATCAGAGGTGGGCACTCCGTCAGAATGACGGAATGGCCAGGGGTGCCAATAATGGACACTGTACATACAGCAAGATGCTGTCAGAATCTTTTTAAGTGCTATTGGCACTGAATTATGGAAGTTTGAATACATAGAAGGCCGTGGGTCGTCCATGGGTCGGCCTTCTTATATTTATTCAAACTTCTATAATTCAGTGCCAGAAGCACTTAAAAAGATTCTGACAGTTGAGGAGAAAAATTCAAAGTGTTACCTTCAAAAAGAGACCAGAACTATGCCGATACTCCAAATGGTTCAAGTACAGCATCAAATTTACTTTGGTGCACCTTTCGTTCAGGTAAAACTGCCAGGTGGAATGGCAAAGGGTTTTAATCAGCACTGTCATCCCCCGTATTGGTGACATGTGGAAAACAACTTTTTTAACAACAATAGAAAAATCTTACTTACTCAAGCTTTAAACAGGCCAAGCAGCAAATGAATAATTTTAATGCTGTATGAGATGAGTTCAGACATTATTGTTCCGCAATTCCCAAGACTGAGCTCAGTTCTCTCACCCAGTGTTGGCAGCCGTAAACTCTCATGACAGTTAATTTAATTTAATGAGTATTTTATTGGCACATAATTGTAATTAAATTTGTGGTGCCTTTTAACAAGAGCGGACTGTGGATATGGTTCAACTTCGTACCTTCAAACTGGAATTCTAATCAAAGGAAAAATCAGTTGTTTGGGCAGAGGCAGGAACTCCACCATTTGGTGGAAATATATGCTGTTGATATACAACTAATGAAAAAGAACATGGAGAATGTAGTATCACAAGGTGCTTCGTTTGAATGACGTTAGCTGGTAGATTAGTTTGGGGGCATGAGGCGGGGAATATGGTGGGATAGGAAAGTGCTTGACAGATCCCCTTGATCTCTACTGACGTTCATCAAAGGGCCTGGACTGCAAAGGGATATAGTGAGATTATTTCTGAGTGTTGGTAGGCTTTGGTGCTGAATTAGTAATGGTTTAAAAACACGGAGGCTTCTTGCCATTTTAAACTACTCTTGTTCCAAATTTTCATGAGTGCTGGGGCTGGGTAAAGGATTATCTTATGTCGAGAAAAGTGTGATCATTTGTGACCTTGTGCAAAGCAAAATGGTTAATGTATGCATTTTAGACAGGCATGCATTGCACCCAATGGGTAATATTTAGTTTGCTGAAATATTAGAAAAATACTGGCACATATTTAATTCTCTATTTTACCAATACTGAAGAAAAATGCAAATGGAGGGAATGAATATAAGCAATGTGTATGATTTCAATGGATTTATAAATGGCTTGGTGGGTTAATACAAGGTTTAATGTAATCTTAGTTCTTATTATTGTATCAGAGAGGTCATTTGCCCTTTAGGTGTTTTAACAGTTAAGTAATGACACATCACGTTTAATTAAAGGTATTTTGTAAATAAACAATAAATGACGTTTTAATTTCCAAATTTTATTCAAGCAAATATTATTATTACATGTATAATAATATTATTATTTGAGTTTGATATATGTCTCATGTTTGACAGAGGAGGGCAATCTGTCACTGATGGAAGGTCTGTCACACTGTCACTGACGGATGCCCGCTTTCCTGGCGAATGACGAATGACATAACACATACTGACGAATTAAGCATTGACAGAATTGGGTTTTCATCCATCACCAGAATCATCACTAACACCGTCAGCCCCAACCGAGCACCGAGAACCGGGAATGGAGTGGAACCGGGTCCATCATTACGGACCGTTCACATTTTAGAATGTCGGTGCTAAGTTTTAATTTCTAGAAGAGCTATGAACGAAGTACGACCGATTGAAAAACAAAACAAACAAGTGTGTGCGAGCACGGCGCGCAGTCCGGGGCTCCTGCCACCGAAGCTGCGTTGCAATAGCACGGAAGCTCGCACCCACTCGAGCTGCCGTGGTCCTCTCTGTCAGCCCCTCCACTCCCTTTGTACTTGCCTGCAAGCGCGGACTGCGGCAGCGACTCTGGCCGTGCGCCCGGCCCTTCCCCCGAATCACCACAGCGGTGGCGACCGCTGGGACACCGCGGTGGCAGCAGTCGCACTTCGTGGGGTCGGTGATCCTGCCCGGGGCGTGTACCGCTACCTGCCCCCCACCACACGAAAAACGATAACTAACTAAAACTACATTGTCTGCTCACAAGACTAACTAAAACGAACGATAATCGTAGCAAAAATACCATTCGTTTTCGTCTTTGTAAGCTTTTGTGATCATTTAAAATGTGAAACACGGCGCTGCGGGTTTTACGACAGATGTACAGCCGTACGGCACCTCGACGTCTGAAGTGACGTAACGCGTTCACAATTAGGTCTGATGGGTGTAAAACAAAACTAAAACAACATTATAATGGCGAAAGTTGGGAGAAAACGACAGAGCCCCATTTGGGATTATTTTGATTGCTCGAGGGGAAAAAAACCTCTCTCTCTCTCTCTCTCTCTCTCTCTCTCTCTCTAATAGAAACTAAACCAAAACCAAGCATTTTCCCCAAAACTAAAACTAATAAACAACAAATATGTTCTAAAAACTAATTAAAACTAACTGAATTAGAAATTAAAAGTCAAAACGAAATGAAAACTAAACTAAAATAAAAAATCCAAAACTATAATAACCCTGATGACCACTCACTGCATTTTATTTCAGCAGTCACGTTTGAAATGTGTTCAGCGGTTGGTGCACTCACTACTGTTTTGATAATACAGTTTTGCATCGAAATACAAGAAGGTGGATTCCGAGGAATAAGCCTAATTCATATGTGGATGGACAATGTGTAGGCTGAATAGTGTTTTTTTTTTTTCACAGGATGTTGTACAGAGCAAACTGGACGTGGTGGTCCAAAAAGAGAAAGTTTGCCACATGCCAAGCTATCCGCAAGGTTTGGCGAGCTCATCATAAATGTGCTCATCGAAACAAGTAGAGAAGTTAAACGGGACCAAAATAAATAAATAAAGACCTTTGCAAATGTTCTGACACCCACTCACACACCAAGCTTATGACTGCTGCAATGCTAGAAGGGTTATCAGGAGTAAACAGTGGATTCACACAAGGTACAGTAAAGGTACCATTGACAACTTTTTAAATGCGGTAACATTAATGTTCCATCATCTGGTATAAGTGTGAAGCTATTTGGAGTGTTAACAAACTAATGGAAAAATTAACTGACAGACAACTGCTAATGTATGTTCAAAGGAGAAATTTGCTATTTGACCAAAGGATTTTCAAAATTACCATGTTAATGTCGTCATGGGGCGGCACGGTGGGCGACTGGTTAGCACATCCGCCTCACAGTTCAGAGGTCGTGGGTTCGATCCCGGCCCCGGCCTCCCTGTGTGGAGTTTGCATGTTCTCCCCGTGCCTGTGTGGGTTTTCTCCGGGTACTCCGGTTTCCTCCCACATTCCAAAAACATGCATGGTAAGTTGATTGGACTCTCTAAATTGCCCCTAGGTGTGATTGTGAGTGTGGTTGTTTGTCTCTGTGTGCCCTGCGATTGGCTAGCAACCAATTCAGGGTATCCCCCGCCTACTGCCCAAAGACAGCTGCCCCGCAACCCTTGTGAGGAGAAGCGGTATAGATAATGGATGGATCGATGTCGTCATGTTGTTTAGTCTTTATGGTGTGCGGTTTTCTGCTATGCCACAACCACGAGCAAGGATCCACAATAGGTTAGTGTACCAGTTTTGATTTGTTCAACATTTGTTCGAATATGTTAACCAGAAATGGACTGATCTTATTTTCCATCAATTTCCTAATTTATACTTTGCAATACAAACTTTTTTCATTAGACATTCCCAGTATCACATCTGACAGTGTTATTTCTGCTTGTAGTCATTGAATCAATGTATCCTTGGGAACAGTGATTTCAATATCAGTGTATCTCAGCCATTTTCTCTTTCAACCCACATACTCAACTCAATACTGATTTTTTTTTTGTCATAGCCTTGAGGCTTGTTTGTGCAATAAAGAGTTGTAAATGTGTGACGAAAAAAATATTTGATAAGGTCAAGTATAACTAATTTGGGCATTTTGCTGACTGAGACCCTGATCTAAAATGGGACTGGCTAATGGAATCCATGCTAATTAATTCCTTCCTTTTTATTTAAGGACTAAAACTGCCTGCCTTATCGGTATTGCTACCCTTGCATGAATAGCAATTTACAACAGGATAAAATGAAACCAGCTTGCATGACTAGACCTTTTGTTCAACCATTCAGTGAGATAGTGCTTCTAGAAAAATAAACATTAAAGGGACGGTGGGGCCGGGATGACCACGTTTTCACTAACAAGTTCATTTTATATATTTTTTGATCAGGAAAATGAAAAAAGTTGTCATTTTGTATTTTATCAATAAATTTGGGAGAAATTAATAAATAAGTGACTTTATGAATAACGCCCCTTGTTAATGAGCAGAATGGCCACGCCCCCTACCGTTCTATCCTTGTTCGGCCGGAGTCACGCGAGGGACCGTTTCCAACCCTCCATTGGAAATCATTGTACTTTCAATGCTTATAACGTCCAAAATCGGCAATCAATTGGCACCAAAATTTATGTGGACATCTCTACTAAGGCCCACTTCAACATATCAAAAGTAATGTCTCCGTGGCTGATTTATGTGAGAATGAGGAAATGTGGAAGTCAGCAGAGGTACTTAGGCTGGAACCAGCGCACACGGCTCTTTGCTTAAAAAAAAAAAAAACACTGCTTCTTTGCTGATCACGGTTAGGCATTAAACACCAGTCAGGATATTTACAGAGACGAAATGAGACATGCACATTTATTTGGATGAGGAGTGCCCCACATTTTTGGCTTACAACGCGCCGTTCAATTTGGAAGGTAACAGCCGAAATGGCACGTTCCAATGCGGCCTCATTGGAACTTTTTGTTCGCTGTTCGATGAGGGCTTTTGTCACTCTCAAGCCGCTTCACTCGAGCAGAAGGGGGCTTCAAGCAAATAGCTGAGACACTGCGTGCGACTGCTTGCGAGGCGACATGAAGACACAGGCTCATGTTCATGCTCAGCAATCGCCACAGTATTTTTGATTTTGTGATCATGGTGATCATGAGGTGATCATGATGAGATCACGTTTTATGTCAATAAATCCAAACTGTTGTGCAGAACACTTTTATACTTTCACAGTTTGAAGTGGACGAGTAGTAATGTAATTTTGGTGGCGATCGGTGTCTGTTTTAGACAACAGAAATGACAAAGCGAACAATATTACCACGCTTGCTTCCCTCCCGTGACGTAGACCGCTGAGACAGAAAAAATAATAAGCCCAGTCCCAAAAAGGTGCGGGGCAATTTGTCATAAATCTAATCACAAAAAAGCCCATAAATCACTACAGATTCTTTTGGGCGGAGCATTTTAATACTGATGTCATTTTTACATGCAAACCTTTGATATAAGTGCCAATGTTAAGTTCATACAAGTGTCCCTATAATGTTTCACAACTTGAAAAAATAATAATAATTTACTAAGAATTTAAAAGTATATATTTTTTCATGAATTTCACTCGGTGGACAATCTGGGGCGCCTGGGAGTCTTGGGCGGGCCTGGGTGTGCTTAGGCCCACCCATGGCTCCGTCCCTGCGTTGTATGTCAATAAATCCAAACTATTGTGCATAACACTTTTATACTTTCACAGGTTGAAGTGGACAAGAGTAGTAATTTGCATTTGCATTTTGGTGGCGATCGGTCACCGTTTTAGACAACAGAACTGACAAAGAGAGCAATATTACCAAGCATGCCTTCCTCGCTTGACGTAGACCGCTGAGACCGAAAACATAACAAAAAGGGGCGTGGAAATTTGTCGTAAACCTAATCACAAAAAAGACCTTAAATCACCACTTTTGAGGTGGGCATTTTAGTACTAATGTCGTTTTTTACATGCAAACCTCTTATATAAGTGCCAATGTTAAGCTCACCCAAGCTCCCTTTAATAAAACTATGTCAGGTCATGACCTTAGAAACGGTATATTATTATGGAAGTAGGAGTCTGTTCTCTTGGCTCTTACTATAAGTAAGAATGCAAAGTAAATATTCTTCTGCCTAAAACTGATTCAGGGAAGTGTTTTATAATACAGTATGTTGCCTGCTGTAACAATAACAGCACAATACAGCATTTAGCTACAAAGCAATATGTCGGAAGAAAAACATCCAAAATACATGCTTGCACATTAAGCATACAAAACTAATAGATGAAATAATGTAACGAAAGTTGACTGAAAATGACAAAATGGCCGCCCCCAAAGATGGATAAAAATGAGTGGATTAAACTCTTATTCCACAAACGCAATATTTATCAGAATGGCAAGTTTCAACTAGTGAGCTTGCATAGAACATATTCTTGAAAAAATATATTTGGGTTGACTTCCCCTTTTAAGCTCATGATTTTTTCCTCAGTGCAAGAATAACTCATGTAGCAAAATGTCTCCTTAATTTTCATTCATCAGTAAAAATGTTACATTTATTATTGCATGTTTGTTTAATAAATCTGAGAAGTGATATCAATTACTGTTTATCTATAATTCAATTTACTTCATAAAAAAAAGAAATGTGGTGGTTATGAAGTGCAGTCTATCCATCCATCCATTAACTATACCGCTTATCCTCACAAGGGTCGCGGGGCATGCTGGAGCCTATCCCAGCTGTCTTTGGGCAGTAGGCATGGGACAACTCGAATTGGTTGCCAGCCAATCGCAGGGCACACAGAGATAAACATCCGCACTCACAATCATACCTAGGGGCAATTTAGAGTGTCCAATCACCTTACCATGCATGTTTTTGGAATGTGGGAGGAAACCGAAGTTCCCGGAGAAAACCCACGCAGGCACGGGGAGAACATGCAAACTCCATACAGGGAGGCAGGGGCCGGGATCGAACCCACGACCTCTGAACTGTGAGGCGGACGTGCTAACCAGTCGATCACCGTGCCGCCAAGTGCAGTCTATGTTAGCCAAATCTTAAAAACCAAATTGTAATAAAACTTGTTTCCATTTGCCATTTAGAAGTAAAACTCATCAACTGAACTCCTGCCTATTGTTAACATTGGACAGCAATCGTATCAATTTTGCTTTACCACGGGCAATATTGATGCCTCTTCAGTTAGATTTTTTGCTCTTTTGCTTGTTTTGTTCAGTAATCGGAATTGAGCAGATTCTTGTGAACAAAGTACTAATTTTGGTATTTGGTGACTCATGCTGTGAATTTGAGTTCATCTGATGGTTCTGTTTGGCAAGAAGGATCCGTGAGTGAGATGTTGACTCCTACATTAGCCTTTTCTAGCTAGCCTCAGACTGGTTATCTCTCATAAGATTGTCACTTGTGATCGATAGGTGGACATATTTTTGGGTAACATTTACAATGTTTTACATTACATTTAAAAAACATGATGTTCCTTACATTTAAGAGTGTCTCTGTTTTTGTTCATTTTTTTCCCCTTGCCCTATTCAGCTGCACGGTCATTACAGCGGGGAGTTTGAGATATTCTCTCTGTGGTTATTTGTATTGTGATATTTATCTGAAATAAAGTCTGACACAACAAGGTTTGTGAGGGAACAGATAGAGACAAAAGAAAGAACAGAGAAGAAATGAGGGGAAAAAACATCAACAGAACAATAGCAATATCAAATAGTGCATGGTGACTGTAAAGTTACACATCACTGAAGGAAAGGCACACCTTCTGACAAGACTGAGGCCTTATCCACATGTAGCAGGGTATCTCCCAAAACGGAGGAAAAAAAAAAAAAACCAGATTTTTCTACAATTTGGATTGTCATCCACATGGAAATGCAGATTTACGGCATTAAAAACTATTCTTTTAAAATCCTCAGACCAAAGCGAAGATCTGCAAATTTATGTTTATGCATCTGCATGTGGACATCAACAACCACGGTTTGGGGTTTTGAAATATCAATGCCTGCGACAAAATTGTTCTTATGTAATGCGACCTGTGTTTATATTCGGAAATAGTAGGGATGCCCGCACACAAGTTTTGTCGCTGTTACTTGTTCAGGTGCTTTTTTGCTTGTTTTTACAAGCCTAGATACTGCTCTATGTACAAGGGCGAGGGACAATATTACGAGTCTGGCGCCGTGTTTCTTGTTGTCTAGAAGTGATGTGAAGCGACGGAAGTTTAGGGGAACTACTGCAACCTAAAGGTTTGGCATGCTTATGAATGTGCTTAAAAATGCACGTATGCAGTTAGGTGTGGTTGATTTTTTTTTTTCTTCTAAAAGTGAGATGGTATACACCGGTACATACGTTTTTTTTTTCTAAATGGAAGTGGAGGATATTACAAAAATCTTGCTACATGTGGACAAGGCCTGAAGAAGACAGGAAACGACAAGGGTAGTGAGTGACTGATCTGTTGGCAAAAACAACTGTGCTTTACAGCAAGGCCCCATCCAGGGTGGACGCAGAGTCTGAGAAAATCACAGTGGCCAGGAGTGTGATCTGTCTGAAGGGGTTTGGATGGTTGAAGCTGTACTACTCACATGTTTCCTTGCCAAATCTCTGGCTTGACTCCTAGATCCACAACAAAGTTTGTAGCCCAAAACTCTTAGCTGAAACACTGCAGTCTAGTTTTCCACCTTCATATACGGTGTTTATAATCCACCCCAGGCTAACGCAAATGGCACACTGCAAATGCTGGCTAACCAGGTGACTCAACTGAAAAAAAAGTACCTTGATTTGCCAAATTATTCATGGGGACCTCAGCAGAATAAAACTCTGCAATGAACTTCTTAAATATAAGCAGCACATTGACTGTCCCACCAGGGAGAAAAACGTTTGAGACAGAGGTGAGAGTATTTCACATATGTGTAAGTCACGAGTCGTAACCTTCAAGTCTCAAGCAAGTCCCAAGTCACTGTGGAAAAAAAAATCAAGCAAGTCAAATCGAGTCGCCACCAAATTTCATGCAAGTCAAGCCAGCGTTCACACAATCAGGTTTTATTTGTTTGTCTGACAGTCGTGTAGATGAAACTGGTCTGTGGTTGTGGTACAAAAAAGGTTGGGGACTGCTGCTTTCAATGACCAACTTCAAGAAATGTGAATGAATCTTGTGAATCTTGTTCAGAGAAGACCAAACAAGTAATTAAAAAAAGAAAACACGTTATTGCTCGTGGGAGCACGATGGTCGACTGGTTAGCACGTCCACCTCACAGTTCAGAGGTCGTGGGTTCGATCCCGGCTCCGGCCTCCCTGTGTGGAGTTTGCATGTTCTCCCCATACCTGCTTGGGTTTTCTCCAGGTACTCCGGTTTTCTTCCACATTCAAAAAACATGCATGGCAGGTTAATTGAACACTCTAAATTGCTCCTAGGTGTGATTGTGAATGTTTGTTTGTCTCCGTGTGCCCTGCGATTAGCTGGCAACCGATTCAGGGTGTCCCCCGCCTACTGCCTGAAGACAGCTGGGATAGGCTCCAGCACTCCACGCGACCCTTGTGAGGATAAGCGGTATAAATAATGGATGGATGGACGTTATTGCTATTTATTTTCTTTTGCCTTTAATACCATATTTGGTACTGAATTAACCCCAATATAATGGAACGTAATCAAGTTACATTATTTGAATATTGTGTTACTTGGATTGTGTTAATGAATACGTTTTTTCGACAGTGAACTAGCAACTGTATCGGAATACATTTTTAAAATAATCCTTCCACTCTGACTATTTTTGTATTCACAATACAGTACACTATGTTACAATTCATTAAATGTTTTCTGAGAAAGTACTGATGATAAATAAGGTTCTTCATGTTCATGTGGTAACAAGGCACTGCAAAGTAATTGGAACTAGACTCCACAGCACTTATGAAGTGTAGTAGTTGCTGAAAAGTGTGTTAAGGAGAGTTTTCCAGTTTTCCACCATAACACTTGACTGGTCTGTTGGGGTGCCCTAGATAAAGTGTTGTTGTTTTTTTTGGACAGAAAAATGTTTGGGTGTGTTGATGGAAGCCTTGTTGTGCTTGCAAGTGAGCTTTGCGGTCTCCACACAAGACATAAATATGGTATTGATTAGCCACTCTACACAGCTTCCACCATAATTCTTCTACCCCATTCACCGTGTCAGGAACTGGTGGACAGTAAACTGTATCCTGTGGGCAGTTGTCCACCACTGAAAATAGCTCAGTTTGGTACCCAATAAATCATGCTCACACACCATTTGTCACCATGAAGGATTTAGCAAGTGGAGAGTGAGGATATTGCTTTTTTAATTTGTTTCTATGTATTTTTTCTTTTCCTTTGGCCATTTAAGAGATGCCTTAAGAATATGTGAAAAGCTGGAAAAGGTATATTTCTGCAGTACAATCAAGAAGCACTATTATTTGTTGTAGAAATAATTAACATTGCTTAAGGGAACTATGTGGAGAATGTTTTGATTTTTCAATGATCATTGTGTGAAGGCTTTCGGGGCTGTGATTTGGAGGATTGGTTATCGGTGAGTCTCTTATTTTGAGAGCAATCCTGTGTTTAATGACATCGCCCGGTATGAAAACTATCGCCATTTTGTCGGATTTTGTCCTTCGAGGACCACATATATAGTTGTGTTCACTATGTGTGGTTGTGTTCACTATGAGAAATTACCTCAGCAAGAGTTGTGTTTTGGTGTAAGAGCGAGCAACAGTGTATCTTTTTTTATTTCACATTTTGTTGTTTTTATTTTTGCAGAAGGACGTATTCGCTTTTGCTCTTTCAGTTACACTGTACATTGTTTTATTAAGTCAGCAATGTTGAAATTAATTGACTGGCATGTCATGGTTCGGATTAAACAAGCTCACACATGAGAAACACACTAACTTTGTGTCCTCTCTTCATCGATCCACAGAGGTTATGCAGTGCTCCTCAGCCTGTCCAACCCTTGCTGCCACTCCAGATTACCCCTAGGTCTGGTGCCGGTAACACAAATATTACTATCAATATCAAAAAGCTTAATGATGTTGAAATGCTATTAAACATTGTTATTTCAAAACAACTCTTCAAATTTTCAACATGTTGACGGTTTTGTTTTAATTTTAAACATAGCGGTTAGGCGGCATTGGTTTAAAATTTTTACCAAACAATCAGCATTTCTAAAGCTAAATGAAAACTAAAAAAATAAATAGCTCCCCAAAGTTTTCTACAGTAAATGGTTTCAAAATTTCAAAAACAACTGAAATTGTAAACTTTCACTTATTTTTGTTTTAAAGAGATGCTAGGGGCAGGATGGCCATGTTTTCACTAACAAGTTCATTTTATATTTTTTGATCAGGAAAATGAAAAGAGTTGTCATTTTCTATTTTATCAATTCATTTTGGAGAAATTAGGAAATAAGTGACTCCATGAATAATGCCTTCTTTTAATAGGAAAATGGCCTACCTTTCATGATTGGTCGGAGTCACCGATTACAAACTCTCCACTGGAAATCATTGTACTTTCATTGCTTATAACGTCCAAAAACAGTGATCAATTGGCAACAAAATGTATGTGGACATCCCTACCAATGCCCACTTGAACATATCAAAATGATTAACCTCTCTATGGCTGATTTATATGAGAATGACTGAAATGTGGAAGTGAGCAGAGTATAGACTTATGCTGGGACGAGAGCACACTGCTTCTTTGCTTGAAAAAAAACAAAACACTGCTTCTTTGCTGATCAGGGTTTCAGGGCATAAAATTCCAGTCAGGATATTTACAGAGATTGAAGTGGGAATGAGGTGACGTGCACATTTGGAACCTACAACACACCGTCCTATTTGGAACGTAACAGCCGAAATGGTGTGTTCCAATGCGGCCACACTCGGCTGTGGATTCAAGCCTCTTCGCTGAAACTTTTTGGACACTCCTGAAGCGGCCCCGACTGAAAGCACATGCCGCTCCTCAAGACAGCCTCTGTGTTTGATGAGGTATTTTTCTGAAATCGACGCCCACTCACTCTCACGCCGAAGATGGTGGCTGCAAGCGGTGTCGGAAAATGCACGCGACATGAAGATGCAGGCTGGACGGACAGTAAGGAGCTAATGTTGTTATGCCAACGGCTTTTGTTTTAACGGCCTGAAGCTAGTTGCTGCTATTAGTCGTGCCGTTATCCTACTATTAGCCGGGGAGGGATAAAGATCTATGCTTGCCTGATGGCTGCCTGCTGCTCGCTCCCAGCGGCCGTCTGCCTCCTGAGAGTTGACACAAGTTTAATGTAGCTAAATGTCTGAAATATAAACAGTCGAGGTTCATGTGCGCATTCATGCTCTCGTTCGCTTCAGCCTGTGTAAGTGGAGAAGCGATCACCACGGTATTTTTGATTTTGTGGAGGTGATCATGATGAGCTCATGTTTGATGTCAATAAATCCAAACTATTGTGCAGAACACTTTTATACTTTCACAGGTTGAAGTGGACAAGAGTAGTAATGCGCATTTGCATTTTGGTGGCGATCTGTCGCTGTTTTACACAACAGAACGACAAAGCAAGCAATATTACCACGCTTGCCTCCCTCCTGTGACGTAGACCGTTGAGATAAAAAAAATAACAAGGCCAGCTCCAAAAGGCGTGCCAATTTGTCATAAATCTGATCACCAAAAAAGCACTTAAATCACCAGAGAATAATTTTTTTTGCGGGTGGGTGGGGGCGGGGTGGTGGGTTTGGGGGGGCGAGGTTGCATTTTAGTACTGATGTCATTTTTACATGCAAAGCTATATACTGTAAGTGCCAATGTTAAGGTCATCCAAGTGTCCTTTAATTTCGAACAAAAATATAAATTACAGGGAGTTCCCACTATCAGCAGTAAGATTATAAAGTTATAATAGAAAACAGCCAATCAGAATTAGCCCTACTGTCCGACTCCTGATTGGTTAAGAATTGTGGCACAATTATAACGCCAATCAGCGTATTGTACGCGTAGTTGAGAGAAGAAGCAAGCGTAAAAAACAATCTTGTGCGTGCATGTGAACGGTTTTGTCACACGCGAAACATATTTTTGAACGCACAAAACATGCTTTTGTATGCGGTATTTCACATTACATACACGCGAAACACATTTTTGTACGCTGTATTTGACATTACGCTGACATAATTGTGGCATCAATCTAACGCCATAGAGTTCACCTTGGCTTTTTTGTTCTTTTCCGCTTGGATGCCCAACTGAAAAGTTGCGTGACAATTTCTTGATGGCTGATGCTAATAAATCGTCTCGGTGAGTGAAAAACATATTAGAGTCGAAGTAATGTGACCAATATTCAAATACTAATTGTGAAATGTTTTATTGTAAAAGTGTGAATCCCAGTGGGGACTGTGACAGTCTGACCGTGTTCATTGTTCATGCCAGAACGTCGTCTTGGTGAGTCGCCATGTGATAGCGACAGCATAAAAAGGATAATGCTAGGCTAACGTTAAGCTAATGCTAATTGCAAGTAGTAATCTACTGCTTATTTCTGTGATAAACTTGATTGTACTTGTTTTAAGGTATTTCTAATGCAAAGTTTAGGTTAGGACAAATAAATGTGTAACTATGATTTGGGAGAATTATATGATATTTGGATTTTAAATGCTCATTTTGATGTAATGTCAGTTTAAAGTGGGATTTTGCATTTACTCAACTACCTGTTGGGAATAAAATTATTTCTGAATTCAAATGATTGATACATCCATCTACCTCACAAGGTCATGGGTGTGCTGGAGCCTACCTTCGGGCAGTAGGTGGGGTACACCCTGAACTGGTTGCCAGCCAATCGCAGAGCACACAGAACGCACACTCACAATCACTTAGGGGCAATTTAGAGTGATCAATTAACCTACAATGCATGTTTTTGGAATGTGGGAGGAAAAGAGTACCCGGAGAAAACCCACGCAGGCACTGGGAAAACATTCAAACTCCACACAGGAAGGCTGAGGCTGGAATCGAACCCACGACCTCTGAACTGTGAGGCGGTCAGGCTAACCAGTCGACCACCGTGCCGCCCTGATTGATACATGTTTATCATAAAACATACGGTTAATAAGAAATTCGAGATGAATAGAGAAATGTAGCTATTGTTATTGCATTGGTTAAATAATTTCATGTGCAACTATATTTTGGAAAGCATGCATGTATATGAATGACTGTTATCAAATGCGATATTTGGATGCAATATATGAGAAATTGAGAACTGCTGTGAAGCTATAGCGACTGATAAGACTGCAAATTGATAATACTTTTATTAGCTACATACAATAATACCATTATTGTTATGCAGGCCAGTTTTTTTTTTTACCTTGGCACTGATACTGTTGATTCGAGAGAGGATGAATTCTCTCTTGATGGAGATGGCGAACCTGTGCCCAGAACCACAACTGTGATAAGGAAACCTTCTTCTCTACTCTTTGAGAAACATCACATGGTAACAAACCCAACTACCACTATTACACGGCTTCTTCAAGGACTACATATGACTACAAAAAAGAACACCGACTGACTTTAAGACTGAATATGACTGCGCTCAGTAGGACTTGTGGATTATTTTTCCAACTGTCAATTATTGTACCACATTTATATAGATGCCAGCTGTTAAGTTGTAAATAGGTTTATTCTGTTGTTTACATTTAATACATTTATTCTTGTTGCTCATTTCTGTCTCCAGCTATTTCATTTGCACACCTGCCATTACCACTATTGTAGCCTTTGAGAATCTAGAACCAGGTCCAACTTACTCGATATCTAAATAACACTATCTTTGAGTAGTCGGGGGCTACACTTGACTTACTTGAAATTTGGTGGCGACTCGACGCAATACTTGAGACTTACAGATATGTGACTTACTCCCACCTCTGGTGCTTTGGCCACCAAGCCATAGTGGTTCTTTCGCTCTGGAACTTCAGCCGGTCAAGCTGATCATGTCATTGATGGGTACGGACAAAGTAAAGGCAAAGCTGATTCAGCTGAAAGCAATTATTCATTGCTTCATACTACATGCATGCTCCAAGATTGTATATCCTCTTCCATTCTGACTCTAACGCAAGAACTGTGAGCAAGATAGGCTAGGTTCACACCACAGGTCTTAATGCTCAATTCGGATTTTTTGAAAAAATCAGATTTTTTTTGTGAACCTACATTATGAATGCGACCTCGGTCTTGTCTGCCATATGAACACATGCGTCGTCAAAGTGGCCCGCATGCGCAGAAGAAGAGACGACGTCACAACCGATGTTGTGTTTGCTGAAGTAAATGTGGTCCAGCGTGTCGTGGCATTTATACAGTCAAGCGATTAGGTAGCAGGAAGAAATAAATACAGTATTTGGGGGTAAATTATGAGGCGAGGCTTTATCTCATTTCATGGAGACATCACTAACGTCGTCACGCCTTAACCGTGCGTAAAGAATGAATCTGAGCCGTGGCTGAATTACTACAATCGCCATAATTGTCCACTTTATGCTTCATGTTTCAAGATGGATTAAATTAAAGTAAAATATAAAATCAATAGTGTTACTCAAAACAACTTTGTAGATTCGATCCCCTGCTGCCAGCAGTTTCCGTCTGTCTGCGCGGGAGCACATTTTAGGCTCCGGATGACGTCAATAATGGATATATGCGACCTGGCCGTTCAGACCGCGAACACAGTGGAAAAGATCGGATATGTATCCGATCTATGACCATATATGAAAGCGACCCAGGTCGCATTTGAAAAAATCGGAATTGAGCCGTTCAGACTGTCATAAAAAAATCAGACACAGGTCGCATATGGGCAAAAAAATCCAATTTGGGTCGCATTTTCCTGCGATGTGAACCTAGCAATAGACATGCATCTTTTTAAGACGATCATCCCCACTAACACAATAACACAGCATCATCAGTATGTTATTAGATGAGCTTAAAATTTGCTGAGGTCCAGATTTGACCTATATTTGACCCAGTTGTCACATAACCATTTTAGACATTTCTTTTTAACAATATGATTAAACTATCAGTAAGTAGGTTTAAGGTTTTCATTTTTTCCCGACAATGATTTTATTCCAGTGAAAAGAAAACTCTCTTGCTGACAGTTTCGGCTGTCACTGCAGCCCTCCTCTGAGCTGTCACTGCTTCCTTGTGATGTGTCTAAAACAGCTGACCTGGTCGGGGAGCCTTATTTTGAAGGTTTGCCTGGCAGGGTCAGTGGAGTCAGTTGCAAATGTAAGATGGGTTTCTCATCACGTCCGTATATAACTATATATATAGTTATATATATATATATATATATATATATATATTGTTATATATATTGCTATATATATATTGTTATATAGTTATATATATATATATATATAGTTATATATATCTATTGTTATATAGTTGGAATGATTTGCAAGTCTTGAGGCCATAAGCCCAATTAGCAATTTACATTGGGCAGCTTTTCCATTCCTCGCGAATGCTCTCAGACAGGCGAGGGTAGAAAAGGGCCACGGTCTAACATGCAGCCCTCACATTTATACTGTCTTCAAAATCTAAACATACTGTGGGCTGGTCTCTACCCTGTCTGGCCCTGTCTGTAGGGTTGATCCTCTCCAGCTTGGTCAGATCAGGGCACATTGACTCTAACACTTTTAACTGATTATGCGATGTCCGTAAATGTGTAATTGCCATGCACATTTGATGTACTGTCACTTATTTGTTTCTGTTAATACATATCTAAACTCAAACCTCAGTCTCTTGTCCACTCTCTTCTTGAACAAAGCCTAGATTTTCTGTCAACTAGCCTATTGATTGTTGCACTACAAGTGTGCCCAGATTCTTGTTTTTTGAACCAGGTGCTACATCTCAGTCAAAATGACGAGGGATCAAAAATACTATAACACAAATACTCTACCGGAGAATTGTGACTATGAACGCGGCGTCTATAAAATAACACTTGAGCAGGGTAGCAAGCAAGGTCAATTATCCGATAATACTGGATGGCAGACTGAGTCCTTTTAAACCCTACCGATTGTCATGGGTAACAGGTGTGTCGCTGGAGGGAATGCCCTCCACTCCAACTGGGCTGCAACAGGGAAAAAAAGAGCAAAACAGGCCAAAACCATGACAGGTTTGTCACATTCTGTTGTCACCTGGTGTCTGAAACAGTGACACCAATATTCATGTGCACAGTCCTTCTCTTGCCCATTTCAACCTGTGAAAACATAAAACCAATCTGCACAATATTGGATGGCTCCCGAGAGCCGATGGGGCTGGTCTCCGCATACTAGGCGCCGTTGTCATAGCTGCTTAAAGTTGCGTTGATCACATTTCGGATCATATGGCCATTGAAGATGTCGACCTCTGAGTCAGATTCAAGTTATTTGGAAGTTGAGGGTATATTGCATCAGTTTGACCCGTTTGTGCTTGTCCTTATATTCTGGGGGCCTGACATAAAAAAGGCAGGCATAATCTTGCCAAAGATCAACTAATTGATTGGAGAGCCTCCAAAATGTACTGACAGGGTGTCACCATATTTGGTGTATGAAGAGCGCATGCGCTGTAGATGATAAGGCGTGTGCGGTTGGCTCCTGCGTCCTCCTCCACCTAGTGCCGATGGCGCCTGAGCGCCAAACTTATCACACATTAGATACTGTGTGCTGCACCATCGGCGCTAAAAAAAAAGCCCCTGCGCACAAGACGTGGATGGCGAAATATTGAATGCAGTTGGTGCCTCGTGTCTGCTGGGCTTAAAGGGGTACTCACCACCAAATCAACTTTTTTGTGCTGATAAACTTATAAACATGTCCTGGTCATTATTTTGACATTTTAGTGCATGTTTGTTGAATTCTTGAATTTGGGGCAAAAATCATCTTGTGTGGAGTCATCTTCAGGTTAAACACTGCACAGCGATGTGAATTTGGCTTTCTGTCCTCTGATTGGACTAGCAGGGAATACTGACATCACCTCTGGAATCTTGACGCAGTCACTCTGCCACCGTGGGGTATACAAGCGGCTCAGTTTCATACACGCCTCCATAGCGAGTTTTAGTTGGAATAGTAGTGTTTGCGAACATCTTTATATTTACTTTCAGCTTTAGTGATTTATTATCAATGCATCTGGTTAACGTATTTTCCGGACTATAAGACGCTACTTTTTTTCCTAGGTTTTGAACCATGCCGCTTATTTCAAGGTGCAGCTATTTTGTGGATTTTTCTTCCACCGGCGGTCTAACCGGAATTACAATACAAAACAATACAATTGCCATTAACAGGATGTGACTGCAGGTGAAGGAGTTCCACAGGCGAGGGCGCTATGCACTAAGTTAAGCACTAGGTGTTACAGTGGGTGGTATGCGGACGTCGAGAAATAAAGGGACGCTAACTGACAAACTGGAGTGGCAGCGGGCAGTGAAAAGAAGATAAGTACTTTATTTTCTCTTGGTTCTGTTACGTTTTAATCAGCAAAGTTGCTGCCGTGTTAAAAGGCGCTTTCAGGAAATAATCTGTTCAGGTACATGTACAGTTACAGTTCAAAATAATTCTGTGAATGCAGTAAATATCAAAATTTTCAACATAGATACGTGCAGCTTATATATGTTTTTTCATATTTTTTTTTAAAAAAATAGAGTGTAGAGCCGCACCGGCTTATAGTCTGGAAAATAGGGTAGTTTGTTTAGCGTAGCTTGTCGGAGTATAGAAATTATTTAGGTCGTAGTTTGTCACCGTTTACGTATATTAGTGAGGGGTGGAACGAGAGTCTGGTAGGGGAGGGAGTTACACTTTAAGGGAGCTAAGAAACCACTAGTTAATTAATATGGCATCTTTGTTCAACACAAGTCTCAGGCATTAGCGGCTAACTGCTAGCAGTAAGTGCCCACCTGGCAACTGCATCTGACAGCCGTTGCATTGCTTTGCTTTCTTTTCTTCTTTTTCAATGATGTGTACACAACACTGGCTAGTTTTTTGTATTTCACTCTCCAGATTTAAAGGAAGAGGATGTGCCTTAAATTGCACTTTGAGGTCTTTTTCATTAATGGTCCATGTATAAAATAAGAAGGTACCCTGCCTTATATTGCAGCTGTGTTCATAAAATCTTATGCTATATTCACACCAAACGCGGATGATGCGTTTCTGGTGGCGCGTTTGTAGTTCGATCGGGCAGGCGCAGTTGCAGGCCGGGCAGTGCAAATGATGCGTTTGGAGCGGTGGGACGCGGAGCGAAGCAGCGAAAATCCGTCCATTCGCCCCATTTGTCGCGTATTAATCAAGTCAACTTTTCTCGCCACTCCAAGACAGCAATATTGTTAGCATTAACATAGTGTGTCGGCCATTTGATTCTGATGTTGAAAAATGCTGTCGTAGTCTACTACCAAGCGAAGCCCCTCCCCTCATCTGTGAGCTAATGAGCGGCTGCAGCATTTCAGGTTTCAAATTTCCCACGGTCAAACGTGAGCGAATCAAGCGACTTGGAATGCTTCATTTGCGTTTGGTGTGAACGTTGCATAAATGGTCATATTTTACATTTTGAGTTGAATGTTTTCATTTAGGGCGGCACGGTGGTCGACTGGTTAGCACGTCCGCCTCACATTTCAGAGGTTGTGGGTTTGATCCCGGCTCCGGCCTCCCTGTGTCGAGTTTGCATGTTCTCCCCGTGCCTGCGTGGGTTTTCTCCGGGTACTCCAGTTTCCTCCCACATTCCAAAAACATGCTTTTAGGTTGATTGGACACTCTAAACTGCCCCTAGGTGTGATTGTGAATGCGGATGTTTGTTTGTCTCTGTGTGCCCTGCGATGGCAACCAATTCGAGTTGTCCCATGCCTACTGCCCAAAGACAGCTGTGATAGGCTCCAGCATGCCCCGCGACCCTTGTGAGGATAAGCGGTCTCGATAATGGATGGATGGATGTTTTCATTTATTTATTATATATTTATGAATGAATTAACTAACTGATCTGCTTTTACCCACCAATTAATTAACCTGCCAACAGTCGAATAAGGACAACACTTATTTTTTGTCCACTGTACATCACAAATGCATCTTGGCTTCTCGGAGCTGAAATAGCTCCACACATGACTTCTCCATTATGCCAGAGATAGAGTGAGTGAGCATGGTGTGTTGCTAAACTTACACATTACGCACTTAAGTGAAAGGCAAATTAGTGCCCACCACCGCGTACCCATATTTTGATTTGCGATGGCTGCCATGGTCTGCTGTCTTTGTTTGTCAGTGTGCCCTGAATTCACGTCTGTTTTATAGTCTGTTTCTTATTTGTTTCAAGCTCAAAAGTTGGCGAAGGAAGGCTTACTCTCACATCTTTTCCATATGGAGCGTTGATGGTTGTTTGATGGACTTTTATGGACTTCAAAACCTACAGGCTTTCTCATTTGCTACAGCCAGTGCCTCTGCTAGCCTTAGCCTGGCCATCCACCTGTCACAGCCTGGATCACTACTAGCTTCAGCCAGGCCATCTAACCACGACAGCCTGGACCTTTGCTTGCTTTAGCCTGCTAGCTTTAGCCTGGCCCTCCACCTGCAACAGCCCTGGCCTCTGCTAGCCTCGGCCCAGTTTTGAATCTACTACAGCCTGGTCTTCTGCTAGCTTTAGCCGGCCCTCCACCCACCTGCTACTGCTTGGACCTGTGCTAGCCTCAGCCTGGCCCTCTGCTAGCTTCAGCCTGGACGTATGCTAGCCTCACCCTGGCCCTCTGCTAGCTTCAGCCTGGACCCATGCTAGCTTCAGGTTGGACTTCCACCTGCTACAGCCTGGCCCTCTGCTAGCTTCAGCCTGGCCTTCCACCTGCTACAGCCTGGCCCTCTGATAGCTTCATCCTGGCCTTCCATCTGCTACAGCCTGGACCTCTGCCAGCTTCAGCCTGAACCTCTGCCAGCTTCAGCCTGGACCTCTGCCAGCTTCAGCCTGGACCTCTGCCAGCTTCAGCCTGGACCTCTGCCAGCTTCAGGAGGAGTGGAGGAGTGCCTATATACCTGTATATAGAACACAAATTTCAGGTTACCATGCTATCTTCACTTTCCATCACTAAACAATTTGAACTCCTCGCCCTGAAGCTTGATTTCTCCGTTGGCCAGTCCCTCTGATTAGAGGGTGCTATAGACCTCCTTCTGCCCCCCCTGAAGCCCTCACCTCTCTTGTATCTTATGTGAGTGGTTTCAATTCCAGTGAGTTTATTTTGGCTGGTGACTTAAATCTTGACTGGTTGGCTGACTCTTCTGATCATTTTAAAATTGTCTGTAACAAATAGCATCGATGCCTTGCGTTCCTGCACTAATCTTGTTTTATCTGTTCCTCGTGTAAGGACTGAATTTGGAAAGAGAGCGTTCAGCTGCTGCCCCTTCATCTTGGAATGCCCTACAGTCTGAACTAAAATCCACTGAACGGATCCCACTTGAAGCATTTCGTTCAATCCTGAGGGCTAAACAACGGGAGACCATTGAAAAGTGCTAGTGTTTTCAATCTTAACTTGTTGTGTTAGTTCGTACGTTATTGTAAAATACTTTTCCACCTTAAAATTGTATGTGTTATGTGTCTTTGGTAAATGTTGTATGACATGTGCTGCTGACCTCTTGGCCAGGTCACCCTTGTGAAAGAGATTTTGATCTCAATGGGTTTTTATCTGGTTAAATAAAGGTTATGATAATAAAAGAATAAATTCCAGTGCAAAAAGAGCTGATCTTGTATGTATCAATATTTCAGAATTCTGTACATCACTACAACCCCAGCTCCTTACTTGGATCCATAGTGTGCATATTTTTGATCAGTCCCAATGTGGGTCTGTTAGTTTTTTTAATTATTGACCAATCTCAAGTGCTGAAAATGGCATGTCCTCTTTGATGATGCTTATGGCTCAACAAACATGCCATTTTTTGTGTTTTTGTTTTGCTTTCCTTGAAAACTGATGACTTCGTAGATATGAAGATTCTCCTTGTGTAGGGATTCTTTTAAAAAACCAATAGATGTCATAGTTCCTATTGTAGTAAATTGATCTCAACCGCTGGCTAAGGCAGCGCAATATAAATCGGGTAATTTTGCTTTTCAAGATTTCAGCAGGAGGTCATGGTATGTTGCATTAAAAGCAGAACTGGGCATTTTACTAAAAATTGAGCGTCCGTTATTCGTCATCCGTCTGCAGCGTGGGTACTCTTCAGTTGTCCCTAATTCACATTGTTTTCCGGGGTGGAAAATATAGTACCCGTCTGTAGGCCGGTCTGCCTCTAATTTCAAATGAGCGTCTGTCTGTGAGTCCGACTAAACCGCTGGACGATATTTTAACAGAAATAGTGACTCACTGCGCTTTGGAAGGTTGCCTGCTTGCTTTGACAGCCTGGTCCCTCACTCAAATCTGTCCCCAAAGCAACAACAACTCACTATTTTCCTCCCTGCGCTTGCTGCGGCTAACGAAGCCTTGCTGCGAAAAATTGACTAATGACGGACTGCAAACCAATGGCCGACTAAATAAAGCGGTTTCCATCTATGTTTAATCCATCTATTTTAAAAATTTCCCATCATTCGTCAACAGTCAGCAAAACGGGCGTCCGTCAGTGACGGATAGATGGACCGGTCCGTCACATAGACGGAATGCCCATCTCTGATTAAAAGGACAGCATGAAATCAAAGTACAGAATCAATTTAAGATGAGGAATGGGTGAAAGTCTTCTTGTTAAACTCTGTTCAAAAGGCTTCACACTTAACTCAGTGAACTTAAAGCAGCACTAGGGAACTTTCAGTTTTCATTTTCCTGTCGGCTGAAACAGAAATGCAGAGTCTTTCATTGACTGAATCTTAGCAAACGAACAATGAGAAGCCAGCATCAGTTGGGTGAGAGACTTAACTGAATGTTCGGCCATGCTATTGGTGTTCACAAACGAGTCAGTGAGTAAATGTACTAGCGATCAGTGAGTTGAGAGTACTGCCATTCCATTCTCCTCCAACAAGAATGAGAACGACATTACTAGTTCAGTAGGTTAAAAGTACCGGTATATATAATGTATATGAATGATTTGCGATTCGCCAAGGAAAGAACTTCTCAGCACTATTGTACACCACCGGATTCAACCTCATGGCATCCGTTTCTCCAAGCTAATGGCTAATGTGGAGTCCATGCAAGTACTATAGGCAAGCACATGGAAACAATCACGCATGAGGCTTGTATCGCTTTCTCCATTTTCTTTAACAGACACACATGATATAGTTGGAAGAGGGAGAAACAAAAGCGAGTGACAGTCTCTCACCAGTACAAGGGGAGGTGCTCTGGTCTGTTGTAGTGGGGAGGTAACGGTAGTGGTTGCGAGATCTTTATTTGAAAAGACTCATAATGAACGTAAAATCACACATGAATACACATATTATCCTCTCCATCTACTGCAAATAGTATTGTTATGTGGTACTAACATTATAATGCTAGTTTGCTATTAAATTGTACTTTTATTTTAAAACTTGTTTGGCGAGTGTTTTATCATTTTATCATTTTATTTTAGTGCAACAAAACGCTTAACAACCAGACATGTACTCTTTTTTTTTTTTTTACCGACGTGTGTACAAATTTGGCATACGAATAACTTTTCTCAGTTAATTTGAGTGCAGCCGTGCGTCCGCTGGGAGCAGGAACGGAAATGCAGAGCCTTTTACTCACTTGTAAATCTCTGCAAACAACCAATGAGCAGCTAGCATCAGGCACAGGAGAGACTCTACTGAATGTACATGCTATTGGCGTTCATGAACCAGTCAGCGAGTAGATTGTACGGAGCCCTTCTGGTGCCAGGGTATAGGCGAAAAAAATATTGCTTCTATGTTCCCACAGTCTACTAATCTGGAGCCACAGTTTTGTTTTCTGTCAGTGACCACCTAATGTAGAGATGTGGTAGGGCAGTAAACTGTGGGAGCGGAAACAGTCGTATTTCTGTATGTCGCATGCCAGTCATTAAAATGAAGGGCTCCTACACTCTCTTCTATATCATGATACTCATATGGTTCTTTGTGGAGCATGCAGAGACAACATGGGCATCTTGGTGATACTTCAGGCAGATATGGAGGTAGCTTTCTCCCTCATGGGAAAAGTTGCTCTCCATGCCGCCACACTAATCCACAAAAACTAACAGGGCAAATGACCTGAATGAATATTCCCACAAATAATCCACAAAAAATCAAAATGATCTGTGCACTCTTCCTCATGGCAATTAAAGGTGCAATTTCTGTAGGACAAGGCGATATGATATGTCTCAGTCTGAAACCAATTCTCACATACAGTACTCCGGGAGGAGAAAAAGATAAAGCAAGTGAGTACACAGCTGTATTTATAGGCTCTGATTGCACCCAGAGGGTGGATGTGTTAATTTGCTACGTAATTGCCTCCTGAACTAGCCAACCCTTGGAGAGTGTGATGATGAGGGATTCTTATTTTATACAAATCTAGACAGACTGAGAATGAATAGCAAAATGGAATACCGTTGCACGCTGGGAGTAGATCAGGAATGGCTTGTTTACTTGCTCCTCATTTGTTCACCAATCACCACTTACCTTTATTTAAAATGTCCCCTCTAGTATTGTTGCCAACAAAGACCAGCTTGGAATAAAGAAGTGTTGTTTTTCCTGTCATTCAACTGAATAACATGTCACAAAAACAAACAAAGTATAATTAATCCCCAAATGTAATAACGCTACACAGAGGAACATGATCACTTCATTGATGCACTGAAGGGGAAAATTAAGACAGAAAGCTAAACAACAGTCTTTTGTTTGTTGAAATGAACACCTGCTTGTTATACGGGTGGATATGGATTAAGATGATGCACTCTCTCAAAATGCTGAAGGCCATATGCATTAAAAGTACTTATGCATCAGTACCACACTCAATCCCTGAAGAACAATGCTTTTAGTTTTTATGTCAAACAGTTATTTTAAATCCAAATCAGTGTTAATTAAATATAAAATGTCTGTATAGTATTCATCTTTACCCGGTCATTGTGTTTTCTTTGTTGTAATTTATGAGTTGATGATGCCTGATAATAATTTTCAAAGTTATCCTTAGTCAATAATAAGGACATAAAAACATTGGGCCTCACTCTCAGGAATAAATGCGTAGCAATGTCGGCAGGGGCGGAACCAGAACGTGGCTAATGGGTGGGCCTAGTAAAATCATCGTGGGCCTGAATATTTCTCTCACTGAGCACAATCCTCCTATCCCAACACATCGTATATTAAAATAAAATAACAAACGGAATAATATGAAGTTCAGAACTTCCTTAGGCAACCACAATTATGCCATTCTTAATGTTCAATTTAAAAAAAACACAACAAAACAAAAATTCAAAAATAATTTAATAATAATTTACTAAAAAAAAGTATATATTTTTTTCATGAATCTCACTGGGTGTGCAGTCTGTCAATCTGGGTGGGCCTGTGCACACCCAGGCCCTCCCGTGGCTCCGCTCCTGAATGTCGGACTCTGCGCAAAAATCACCATTGAATTCATGTTGTACCAGACAATTGTCTTCTTACCACCGTGCCCATGTTAATGAATCAGAATGATAAGCTTGTCCCCCGCAAGATGAAATCTGTATAAGCCGCACACAGAAAGGGAATCCATTTTAAATATCTCTGCCTAAGTTATTAGAGAAGGCTGCAAACAAAACATGCATAGAAAAAATATATTTTAGCCGAGAATAAACACGTTTAAAAATACATAGGGATAAATATAGCACAGCAAAGAGGCATATTTGGAGTAAAAATTCATGTAATTGGTGTTGGAAGTGACAAAAAATATTTAAGCCTAATAATGCCAGTCAGAGTTACAGTATGTCACAAGCACCCACACCAATGGTGGGTCCAAGATCAATGTGGATTGCTCAATTTATATCACATTTTGCCTACAGAAAAATTCAAATTGAGATTATCATAGTGACTGAAAAAAAACAAAAAACTTTTATTTGATGTTTTTGACTGTCGTTTGTCAATTGTAAATTTGATTTGTAGTGTTATCGCAATAGGAAAACTCGGTCCAAGTGCTTGAATGGAACAAGGGTAAAAGTGATGAGAACAATCCTTTTCATGGTTACTTTGGACGTTAGTCAACACATTAGCAAATTCACGATTCAAGTTATTATCATTAAAATTGTGATGATTGATCTTGGGACAAAGACGAGTGTTTGACAGTTTGTTTGTTTTTTTCAAAAGCTGACCCTTCATTATTTTGTCGCTGTCATGTGAAAAACACTTATCTCCATTGTTTTTCATTTTCTTGTTTTTACTTGAATCGTGTTTCCGCATTACAGAAATCGCATTAAAGTGAAAATTAAAAAAGTTTCCGAAATTAGAGAAGTGTTTTTCACAGGACAGCGACGATTTGTACATACAAATGGTCTGAGAAGCTTCTAAATGTGTTCACAGAGTACTCACAATTTAAGATATTGATGAATCATAGATTTGCGTATGTACAGTCAGTGAATGAAGCCCATTGAGCCTGTAATGCAATTTGTGTGAAACAGTAAAAGTAATCATTGATGGATTTAAGCATACTTGAAAAGGAATTCAAAGTTTTAAGAGCAAAATACAGAATTACGTCGGTATCTAGAACCTCTGCTTATTTAGGCAGAATTATGTTTAGCCATTATCTCCAATCTTTTTTTTGCCATTAGGCAAACAAGACAAGCATAAATACAATCCCAATGTCAAGTTAAAATGTGCACCATGGTTTAAATTATAGACACTAAATGGTGGATCTACAGACGCTGTGTCCACAGCACATTTAATTTCCTGTCTCTCGTCTCTTCTCATTGTTCTCTAGTCATTCAATTGTACTAACAAGTAATATGAGTCAGATATCATTAACACATATAATTCACACACACAAGAAGTCTCATCGTGTTTTCAAACTTAATTTCTCCAGGAAAAAAACAAATAAAGCTTAGACGACACTCAGTGATATTTGCAGTAGTGTCACTGCAGTTCAGGGGTTCTGCGCCTTACTCAGTGGTATCTCAACAGGAAGCAGTTAGGCGTCTCTCATCTACCAATTCAAATTTCAGCATTTTCAGACACCATATCTAAAACAGGTGTCCCCGAGCCAAATCTGATGTAATGCCATCCCTACCTTTGGTCCTCAGAGATGGAAAGTAACAAAGTACAAATACTTGGTTACTGTACTTGAGTAGTTTTTCCCCCCCAATTGTATGTACTTTTCTGAGTATTTATAAATTAGACTACTTTTAACATTTTTACATTTTAATACAAGTAAATACTGGCAAATGAGCACTTGTTCTCTAAAGTGTGTTTTGTGCCCATCAAAAGACCATCCAGAGCTCCATCTTTCATATAAAAAGTGGAATCTCATTCAGGCTTATTTCCTAGTATTGGTTGAAAACAATATGGCTTCCTTCTTTCAGGATTCATGCTATGGATGCAGCGTAGCTGTGTGTGTATATCACTGTGCAGGCTAATCCAACGTTTACACAGAGGTGGGCGCGCAAGTAAATTTTGCTGGTCAGTTATTTGTCATTTGCCAACGTCCGGGCCACTCGTTCATCATTGTCAGTCCATCATTATTTCAAGCTGAAACAAAACTGTCTGTCAGTCCGTCATCATTAGTTTAACCACGCTGCCGTCATCCCTAATAATTACAATTCTTTTTTGTAATGCTTTATTAAGAAGTCATCCAAAAAAAATTTCTTTACAATAATATTTTCTTTGCGCCTTCACTAGTCACAACACGGCATTCTTATTAATATTGCGTTTGTGGAATTTGGGTTAAAGGGACACTTGGGTGAGCTTAACATTGGCACTTATATAATAGGTTTGCATGTAAAAATGACAGCAGTACTAAAGTGCCCCCCCCCCCAAAAGACTCTGTCGTGATTTAAGGTCTTTTTTGGTTATTAGAGTAACGACAAATAGCCCCACCACCTTCTGGGGCGTGGCTTATGTTATGTTTTCGGTCTCAGCGGTCTACGTCACGGGAGGGAGCCAAGTGTGGTAATATTGCTCGCTTTCTCAGTTCTATTGTCTAAAACAGTGACCGACCGCCACCAAAATGCAAATGCACATTACTACTCCTGTCCACCTCAACCTGTGAAAGTATAAAAGTGTTCTGCACAATAGTTTGGATTTATTGACATAAAACGTGATCTCATCATGAACACCTCCACAAAATCAAACATGCCGTGGCGATTACTTCTCCACTTACACAAGCTGAAGCGGACAAGAGCATGAATGCGCACACGAACCCCGACTGGTTATATTTCGGACATTTAGCGATGCTAAACTCGTGTCAACTCTCAGGAGGCAGACGGCGACTGGCAGTGTGCAAACAGTCAGGCAAGCATGGATTTTTATTTCCCCAACCCCACCCTTCCCTCCCCAGCTAACAGTAGAATAACGGTACAGCTAATAGCAACAACTAGCTTCGGGCCGTTAAAACAAAAGGCGTTAGCACAACAACATTAGCTTCTTACTGTCCGCGCAGCGTGTGGAGGTGATCATGAGCTTGCGTCTTCATGTCGCAGGGTTGCCTCCCAAGCAGTGTTGTCCGACACCGCTTGCAGCCGCAAGAGTGAAGCCACGTCAGAATGAGGTAAGACCTCATCGAACACCATGAGTGTCTTGAACATGCGCATCCGACTCCACAACCGAGTGTGGCCGCATTGGAATGCACCATTTTGGCTCGTACGTTCCATTGGACGGCATGTTGTCGGTCGAAAAACTGGGGACATTCCTCAACCAAATAAATGTGCAGGTCCACTCATTCCCACTTCAGTCTCTGTAAATATCCTGACTGGTGTTAAATGCCTCGCCCGTCCTAACTGTGATCAGCAAAGAAGCAGTGTTTTTTTTTTTTTTTTTTAGCAAAGAAGCAGTGTGCGCTCGTCCCAGCATAAATCTAGGTAGCTCTGCTGACCTCCACATTTCCTCATTCTCATATAAATCGGCCACGTGGGGGTTAATCCTTTTGATATGTTGAAGTAAGGATGTCCACATAAATTTTGGTGCCCATTGATCATCGTTTTTGGACGTTATAAGCAATGAAAGTACAATGATTTCCAATGGAGAGTTTGTAATCGGTTCCTCCAGTGACTCCGACCGAACAAGGATAGAACGGTAAGGGGCACGGCCATTGTCCTCATTAACAAGAGGCGTTATTCATGGAGTCACTTATTTCCTAATTTCTCCCAAATGTATTGATAAAATAGAAAAAGACAACTCTTCATTTTCTTGATCAAAAAATATATAAAATGAACTTGTTAGTGAAAGCAAGTTCTTAATGCCCCACCGTCCCTTTAAGCAGTAAAATCGACCAATCATGGCTCAGATTCAGAAAACAGGTGACAGACGTTAATAGCCTTTTTGCAACTTCACTTGAACAGCTAACATTTTAGCCTGTAACATAATACAATTGGTTTACGGCTGTGTTTATGAGCTTAGACCAGCTGACTAGGAATAAGACAAATGTACTTTGTACTACTAGAAGTAGGTACTAGAAGTAGTACTTTTCGTACCCACGGTATGTTTCTATCTGCTACAGGGGCTGAGATATCAATTATTTTGTAGGTGTTGAATTTCCAGGAAAACTTCAGGTTTTAGAGGGTGATTCTAAAGTGCATCCATCCATCCATTATCTGCCGCTTATCCAAGGATGGGTCGCGGAGGCATTAGCTTCAGCAGTCAAGCCCAGACTTCCCTCTCCCTAGCCACATCTTCTAGCTCTCCCGGAGGGATCCCAAGGCGTTCCCAGGCCAGCCAGGAATAATAGTCTCTCTAGCGTATCCTGGGTCATGCTCGGGGCCTCCTCCCAGTGGTACATGCCCGGAACACCTCATCAGGGAGGCGTCCAGGAGACATCCTAATCAGATGCCCAAGCCACCTCATCTGGCTCCTCTCTCTGAGAGCCAATGGCAGAGCAGTATGTTGCGTTCAGGAAACTCCGGAGCTGCGAGTTGCAGCCTATACTGCTAGTAACTCACAGTCTTGGTGCTACTGGATCTAAGCGCTGCTTTTGATACAGTAGATCACCAAATTTTATTAAATAGACTTAAAAATCTAGTGGGCATCTCTGGTACTGTTTTTGACTGGTTTTATTCCTATCTCACAGACCGATATTTCTTTGTAAGTATGGATACTTGTTCCTCTAAAACTCATGAAATTAAATGTGGGGTTCCTCAAGGTTCGATTTTAGGCCCCTTACTTTTTAATCTTTATATGCTTCCCCTCGGGGATGTCATCAGGGGACACGGCATCAGCTTTCACAGCTATGCTGATGACACGCAGCTGTATATTGCCGTGTCTCCTGATGACACAGGACCCATTGATACCCTTTTAAATTGCATTTTAGATATCAAGTCATGGATGGCAGATAATTTCCTACAGCTCAATGAGGACAAGACTGAGGTTTTAGTTATCGGTCCCGAAGGTCAGAGAGAGAAGCTTTTACCAAAACTACACATTTTTAATCCCTCACACTGTGTGAAGAACCTTGGCGTCATTTTTGACTCTGAGCTCAGTTTTATTCCTCATATTAAAAATGTAACCAAGATTGGTTTTTATCACCTTAAGAATATCGCCAGAGTCCGCCCGTTTCTCTCTCAGGCTAACACGGAAGTGCTGATGCATGCCTTTATTTCCTGTCGTTTAGATTACTGTAATGCCCTGCTCTCTGGCCTCCCGAAAAAGAGCATTTCACCACTGCAACTACTGCAGAATTCAGCCGCTCGGGTGCTGACGAGAACCAGAGGGCGGGAGCACATTACGCCAGTTTTGAAATTGCTGCATTGGCTCCCTGTGTGTTTCAGGATCGATTTTAAAGTACTTTTATTAGTTTATAAATGTGTTAATGGTCTTGGGCCATCTTATTTATCTGATTTGCTTTTATCATACCAGCCCTCGCGGATCCTGAGGTCCTCTGGCGCCGGCCTTTTATTTATTCCAAGGGTGAGGACCAAAATCCATGGCGAGGCTGCATTCAGCCATTTTGGTCCTCACCTTTGGAATAGCCTGCCAGAGGATGTCAGGTCTGCAGAGACTGTTGATATTTTTAAGAGGAAGCTCAAGACACACCTTTTTAGTTTGGCTTTCAACAACTTTTAAATAATTTATCTTTTCTTTTGATTGAAGATAATTCTATGTTTTGCTTTGAATGTTTTAAAGCACTTTGAGTTGCATTTTTATGTATGAAAAGTGCTATATAAATAAAATGTGATTGATTGATTGATTGATTGATAGTAGCATCCCATACTGCGAGTATCACCCATACTTTTACCTTTCGCATCCTGAAATTTCTTTCGTAACTAGAGGCAATATTTTCCTGTTGAGACGTTTTGTAACTTGAAAATTTCGTATGAAAAGACGTTTGCAAGTAGAGGTACCACTGTATTACTAAGAATATCATGTTTCAACTAGTGGGCCTGCTGGGAACATATTCTTAAAAAATACGTTTGGATTGAATTCCCCTTTAAGTATATCGGACAATTTAATATTTAGATGTGATTTTGTGCCACAAATTTCAATCATTATGTCACAGTTACCTCTAGACAAAAAAACGCACTTTGGGTGTCTTAAGGGCAAAATTCAAAGTCATTGAGGCAGGGGTAAATCTTGTTTGATTGAGACAAAACTTCACCAGAAGACTTTTTTCAACTATTTCGACAGATTTAGAGTGTTTGAGCTTAGAATTTCCAACTTTTAATTTTAAGGACCACCCTAATATACAGTCTTCTAATGTTAGTACAGTGGACATTCAAAATGAAAAAACGGGCCATCTCTCCCAGCTGCAACACACCTGATTGAATTGCTGATTGAATCAGCTCACCAGCAAGCTTTGCAGAAGCCTGATAACGATACAGATCATTTGAAACAGTTGTATTGCAGCAGGGAGAGATGGAAAACATGCAGGATAGGAGTCCTTGAGGACCGAACTTGAGGACCCCTGGCCTAGAGGGATTGGTTCCTCACCTTCAGCCTTCACCCAGCTCATCCTTGGCCCCTCTTAAGGGTGATAATCCCATGGGAAGGGGGACCCACATCTTCTTTGAGCTGTTCTTTTTAATTTGTCAAACCTGTTCATTAAAACTGTATAAAACTGATGTTTTAATGTTATGATGTTGAAAGGTCAATGACGAACATAAGGGTGTAGGGATGTAATAGTTGACCCAATATTTTTACCACAGTTTTAACTGAAACCCTTTTAGTGCACTTTGCATCTTAACATTTAACATACTCTCACGACCAATTTATTGGAAGTTGCTCAATAACACTTTGCATAAATTAGGACTGGTAAAAATATTGGCGCATTGGAGGCAATTTACTTAATGCTTACTCGAACCAACTAAACACCACCCGTATAGGGCTCACATTATACCAACACTTAACCCTGGAATACATGATGTAACAAGATGTCCAGGAACTCACCAGCCAGTACAGGGGTGGGTAATTCCGGCCCTCGAGGGCCGGTATCCTGCATGTTTTATATGTTACCCTGGTGCAACCCACCTGATTCAAATGATCAGGATCGTTATCCAGCTTCTGCAGATGTTGCTGATTATATGATCATTTGAATCAGGTGTGTTCCAGCAGGGAGAGATGGAAAACAGGCAGCATACCGGCCCTCGAGGGCCGGAATTGCCCACCCCTGAGCCAGTAGAACGATGACATTCAACCATCCCATTTCTTCTGAACACCCACCCAATCCTTAAACCAATGAATGCTTCCTCCTAGAAAATTGCTATTTTTAGCAGTTTGGCATTTCTCCCCACAGGGAAAGCAAAATGATAATCTACACCCAGTATCTCGTTGAAATATTAGTGTCCTTATAGTGGATTATTTCTGGCTGTATATTTCAAGCATTGAATTCTTTATTGTCTGCCAAGAATCATTCTGTACAAAGTTGCAGGCCTGGTGCAAAAATAACATTGTGTGTCACCCTGGTGAAAACATGACAGTTAACAGAGGACAATAATGAGAGACTTTTACAGCTCCTATCTAATCACTCCTTGTTTCCTGCATGTCTGTCCATCTATGTGTCTGCGTTAATGATGAGGTGGAAAATGAGGCTTTGCCTTGCCTTGTTAATATGTCTGGTCTTTGCGGCAGTGATACAGCATTCAGGAGCCCTGATTGACATTGCAATGCATTATATGTTTACGCCACATTTTCATTTCAAAGCAGAAACAACAAATGCATGAGATGAGCACAGCATTTGGAAAATGGGTCAGAGCAGAGATGTTGATAGTTCTATTTTGCCCCCCAGTGGCATACACACAGTGCAGACACATAGCATGTCATTATCTCCTACAGACTGTTGCCTTTCTTCCACGGTGAAGTGGGGAGTAAAGACTGGATGCATACTGTACATGCAAATGCAAATGTGATATGTCACTGTGACAAATTATGACATACACTATATTTCACATTTCCACTGTTATTTCAGACACAAATGTCTTGTGTTTCACATCCCTCTGAAACATGTAGAGCTGGATGACTCATGTTAAAGCCACAAGGCATCATTTGTGTATTACAGTGATCCCTCTCTACTTCGCGGTGCAAGTTTTGCAGCCTCTGTGCATCGTGGGTTTTCAAAAAGTACTCATCAAAAAATAAAATTGAAAAAAATACAGCCATATCGGCAGCCATATTGCGGAAAGATATGTTGTTTCAAAGAGATAGTTGACTCGGAGGCTTTCTACATACCCACGGGCAGTACAAAGCGCGTGGGAGAAGGGTGAAAGTGGAGGATATGTCACAGATTTCCATCTGTTTAGGCCCCTCACAGTTTACCAGTGACTAAGAGGGGGAAAAAAGTGATTTTGCTTAAGAGTCAGTCCAAAGAATTCTACACAGAAGGCATACTAAACTCACACCTGAGGCAGTGCTCGAAGATTATATAGAGAGGGAAAAAAGCAAGCTTTTCTCTTAAACATTTTATGGAAAGTCACCTTCATATATTTAATGGCCCTCATATTTTAAAAATGTTTGTTTAAAAAAAAAAATCCATTCGTGAGGGAATAAGAAACTTTTCACTCCCGTTTCCGACCAAGAAATTTTCAGATAGCCAAAGCGGATTACCTGCTCATAAGCTCCCCCTTGATGACATTACAACTCATGGAGGCAGGCCCAGTTTGATGGCAACCTCAAATGCTATCTATCTATCTATCTATCTATCTATCTATCTATCTATCTATCTATCTATCTATCTATCTATCTATCTGTCTCTCTGTCTCTCTGTCTGTCTGTCTGTCTGTCTGTCTGTCTGTCTGTGTCCGTCCGTCCATCCGCCCGCCCGACAGACAGCGGTGTGTAGAAATGTTTAAAACACGACTAAAGACTTATCTTTATACTTTTGCATTTCGTTGAACTATTTGTTGGCCTCTTTACTGCCACTTCTATTCTTTTCTCTGCCCCGTTTTCCCGGGCTTGGAAATTAGGTGATGACGACCGAATTGGAGGTTGCTGTTTCGATCCCACAGCAACTGACCGCTACAAAATTGTAGGTTGATCCGCTACAAGATCGTAGGTTGATCACATCCTCGGAGAAGCTGCTATCGAGATTTCTACATCGACCAATTGTGCAGGGACCCACTTCACCGAAGTCGTCTTCCTGCAGCACTTCATTTGATTGACTCACATTATTTTAACCAACAATTGTATAGTATCATATGTCTTAAATGTTGCCCACTCTGCATCCATTGCAGCCTGATTGTAGCTCTCTCCACAACAAAACTGACACAGGCGGTTCTTGGGAACGGGCGTTTATTGCTTTCGCATCCTCTGCTGTGGTCATGACTTGCACACGCCTTGTGCACGCCATCACACGACTTGCACACGCCATCGCACGATTTGCACACGCCGTGAGAACTACATTTATAAACAATAAAACAGTACAAATGAGACGCACAGCGTCGACATAGTAAACAAAAAGTACAACAAATGAATACCTCGTTGGCCGCTTGCCGTGAAAAGAGGTGAATGTCCGGTAATCCACAAAGAAATTTATTTTGTCTTCCTTTTGACGTCAGTTTAACTTCGGAGCATGAACAGTAGCATTGGCATTAACAGGTGGACATGTGCAGTTAATGTCTCTCACTCGAAACTTGCAGTAGTATCAACTAAGAAATAAAAGTTCCGGACATGAACACATGACATTATCAACAATAATTAACATGTTCCCTTTTTGTTACATCTGAACAATACATTATATTTACACAAAATAATGTATTAATTCACAACAAAAATCACAGAATTTCTGACTATACTGACAAACTATGAATTATTAATTTTCAAATCCAAGAGTTGCAGAGCAACACTTACACTGATCATCCTGTAAAGGGGACCCTCGGCTGTGGTCCCTTCTCGGGGTTTCTCATTTTTACCCAGATGTTTTTTTTTTTCCTTTGCCCTCCCAGGGGTTAGGATCAGGGGATGTCGTTAATATGTTGTCATCTATGGGCATGTGAAGCCCTTTGAGACTTTTCTTGTGATTACGGGCTATACAAATAAATTTGACTTGACATGTAAAATGAAAGAAATAGAATGATATTTACATACATATGCTTTAGGAGGTGGAAAGATAGAGTAGAGGATTGTAAATGGAGGTAATTTCTTTATGCGCAACCTATCTGGGAGGAAATACGTTTCATATCTTCCATAAATGTAAACATACACATCTGCACAAGCAAAGCAACGTGTTATACAATGTATTTGTAATCATGATTTTTATCTACAATGTACAAAATTAAAATAAATACCACTTTTTAGGTGCACCGTCCCCTCTCAGAGCTTAAACAAAACAGAAACATTTCAGAAATACAGCCAAAAAAAAAACCACATCAAAACTGAGCATTCTTATTGAAGTCCAACTACTCATACATCTCTTGTACTGGACGACGCTGGGTCTCATGAGATTATGGAAGTGTACCTATTGTTATGGCTGGTGATTGTAAATGAACAAATGCAGCCACAGTATGACTGAGTACCTCATTAGTGGAAGGAAGAAATCTAGGTCATCCCGATCATAATACCTCCCAGTTGGCAAGTTGCACTCCCTTCCTCATTGACTGTCTAGCGGGTTGTCATAGAGAAAGTCTATGATGATGCAATTACAAGAACAACTACAACCCATTTGAATAGATTACGGAGTTTATTCAACACAGTAAATATTTATAATTTCATCATGTGGTTCACATCGTGTAGTAACTGGGATAATTGTGTTTTTCTTACTTGAGCGGGACTACAAACAACAGTTTAGTAATCCCTGGTGGGAGTTTGTTCCTGGAGTACATCGATAATGGCTGGCACCTGGGGCAGCATCTTGATTTCTGTACAGTGAACATTGATGGTTTTTATCATTGGAAGAGCCCCTAAGGCAATCTGGACAATATTTAATTTTGATAATAGCATTTGAAGGCGCTATTAGGAGTAAATGAAGTTAGATACTGAAGGTGATGGTGTGGAGGGACCTCATGAAATGGTGATAAACTGGAAATAGGAGAAGGAACTCAGAATAACATCATAGTGAACTAGATGGGATTCATTTGCTGTTCTCTGGGGATTGTGTGAGATGATTGATCGATTGTGTTGTTGACAGGAGCGAGACGGTATTTACTTTTTTGCCCAATTATCTCAGATGAAGTTATTGGTGAGTTGCCATCGCTCAAGCTTGTCTAATCGAGTATCTCACAATCCTCTAGAGTGAGACATTAGTATTCATAAAGAAATAGACAACAAATTTGCCTTAATTGGGTCTTAATGATACCTGATCACTCATCTACACAAATATGAAAGTCTCCGGGCATTAACTATGTTCAGGGCAAATTGAGGTGTATCTAACAGTAAGATAAGGGAAGCATGTTTATATACCGTGTCTCTTGAGTAGATTCCCTCACCTCCTAGCTAATTCATTCAATATTCAATATTGCCATTGCCACCAGCTGCAAAACATAGTCCCAGCAGATGTCAGTGTTATACAAGCTACTGTATTAGAAACTCAAGAGAAATGTTCTTCTGCAAGCACAAGTGCTACAATTACTTGCATTGACAAAATACCTTCTAAATTGCTGGCAGAATCTGAAAAATTGTTCAAAACTTAATATGCCAAGTATGCTCACAAGTACTTTTATGAGCAAACACTGTAGGGCTGCAAGAGAAACACAAGAAGGTGCAGTGGAGAGAACAGAAAAACGCTAATGTCAAAAAGTGTTTGATGTCTGCTTTATGACCCGACTACCCACATCCCTAATAAAACCATAAAACTGTCAAATAGGCAACAATAAAAGCACCACTGTGAGCAATATAAAAAATGTTTTTGGTATTATGGTGTTAAAAGAGCAAAACGGTATTGTGCAACCCTGGAGGTGGGGCTCGTTGGCAACGGCCTAGTGGCTGTCTGCACCCATGGGGCCCGGCCAGGCTCAGCCCAAAAGGGCGATGTGGGTCTCTCTTCCCAAGAGCTTACCACCTGTGGGAGGGGCAATGTGAGCTGGGTGGAGACCGGAAGCAGCGACCTCGGTGGTCTGATACCCGGCTACAGGACCTGGCTCTAGGGTCGTGGAACGTCACCTCTCCGGTAGGGAAGGAGCCCGAGCTGGTGTGTGAGGTCGAGAAGTTTGGATTACATGTAGTTGGATTCGCCTTGACACATGGCTTGAGCAAATGTGGGCATACTTGTTTTCCCCCGGCATGGTGCCTGTACATTGGTGTTCAACCCGGTGGATGATAGGGTAGCCTCCCTCTGCTTTCGGGTCTGGGGATGGGTCCGGACTATTGTTTGTGCTTCATCCATCCATCCATCCATTATCGATACCGCTTCGATACCACTTATCCTCACAAGAGTCGCGGTGCGTGCTGGAGCCTATCCCAGCTGTCTTCGGGCAGTAGGCGGGGGACACCCTGAATTGGTTGCCGCTCTTCATATTCCATATAACACATATTCCACAAATGCAATAGTAATCAGAGTCCATTGTTTCAACTAGTGGACATGCATAGAACATATTCTTGAAGATAAAAAAGTTGGGGTTGACATCAACTTTAAGCACCAAAATCCACCCGTTTTTAGCTGTCTCTTTGTCACTTCTGTCGACTGAAAATGACATCACAACTGCTCAGGAATCAGGTAACGACCAATCACAGCTCACCTGTTTTCTAAAGCTGAGCCATGATTGGTCATTAGCCCAATCAACTGTGATGTCATGTTCAGTCGACAACAAGTGGCAAAATGGCCACCCCTGACAACAACGGGTTTTAATGCTTTACTAATTTTCCACAAACACAATATTGATCAGAATGCCATGGTTCGCGGAAAGCTTTAGAACGGAAGTCAACCCAAACGTATTTTTTTCAAGGATATGTTCCAAGCTGGGCCACTAGTTGAAACACGGCATTCTGATTAAATTTTGCGTTTGTGGAATATAAGTTAAGCAGCAAAATGCACTCATTTTTAGCCATCTTTGGGGGCGGCCATTTTGTCTTCTGTCGACTGAAAATGACATCACAACTGTTCACAACAACCAATCACGGCTGACCTGTTTTCTGAATCTGAGCCAATCGGAATCGGACCCAGAGATGGCTAAACACGAGTGCATTAACACTTATTCCACAAATGCAATATTTATCAGAATGCCGTGTTTCAACTAGTGCCCCTGCTGGGAACATATTCTTGAAAAAAATATGTTTGGGTTGACTTCCACTTTAAGTTTAAATTTTGTATTTTTTATTTTAAGATGTAATTGAACCTCACATTTTCATAATTATTGCACGAATCTAAACCTTTATCAGAGACACAGCTTTGCTTTATGCTAGTCTCTCCAAACCAGAAGAGTGCTGTGAGCAAGTTTCTACTGGCTCACCCTGATTGACTTTGCCGCATAGAAGGTGTTCCATTTTAACAAATGTGATTTCACCATTGACCGCTCAAAGTCAGAACAGTACCAAAAGCAGTGACACAGCCAGTGTCTGCATTTCTGGAGGCAAGATAACATTAAATTAAATGTGACACCTCAAAGAGAGAACAGGCCTAGCTGATGTGACCGAAATGAGAACAGAATGGATTTTTTTTTCTTTTGTTTTTATAGGATCTACAGTGAGGTTTCAAAAAGGCTTTAAGCATACTGAATAAGTAAAACTGAGTAATTTAATTTAATTAAAATCAACTTCAGTGAGTTAATCATAGTACAATGAGTATTAAATTCAGGATTTCTTTAAAATCACGAGGACAATTTAGTGAGTGCAGCCCATCAATGATTGTATTGCAAGTGAAAGCATCAGATTTCACATGCAGTAATGCTAAAGCTGATATACCTCGATGATGTAAATGGAGGTCGTTTGAGTTGAATAACACAGCAGACACAAATCCGGTGGCCAGGCTCTGCCTCTGATAACTTTTCACTTTAAAACAGAAAGTTATGTCGTGCTATAATGTTTCAAAATATTAACATAAAAAAAATTGTTCATAATTGTTCACAAAAGCCTCCCAGGCTATTTATTGCTGCATCCACAGATGCCACATAAACATTTTCAGCAAGTATTTCAGGACCCCCACTGTTGCCTGATTTCAAGCAATCCAAAGGCAAGCAAGTGGACCTGGATTTCACCCCACACATGGCTCATTCACAAATTTTAGGTGAGTGTTTTAGGCAGTATTCCCTTAGTAGATCTGTGAAGAATGAATTTATTGTAGATTACCCCTACAGCTTATTATTTTTGCATGCTTTTGACAACATTTGCGTGTATCGTTTTGTGTTGTAATAACATTGCAAGTACATTGATTCATTCGTTCGTTCATTCATTCATTCATTCTCTTCCGCTTATCCATGGTCTGGTCGCGGGGTCATCAGTCTAAGCAGGGAAGCCCAGACTTCGCTCACCCCAGCCACACCGTCCAGCTCCTCCTTGGAGATCCCGAGGTATTCCCAAGACAGCTGGGAATCAATGTTTATTATCGGAAGAAGATAATGCCCAGAAAAGTACAAGCAAAATTTAGCTGAAAATCTCAATTGTGTGCAAATTAATTGAATTGTTATTATTATCATACGGTATAATCTCACATCTCACACTGATCATATCATTGTACTAAATCAATTTGACAGTTTAATCTGTCAAGGAAAAATGTGGAATGGCTAAGGAATGGCTGCATTTTGTGCCAGGGCATTAAAAATGACAAACATATGGAGAAAACAGACGGGATTAGTGAATACAAATCTTTCAGCAGAGCTGACACTTAACAAGGGGTAAATTGATGCATGTTACAATAATCAGATGCATGGCAAATTTTTCAGTCATTTTTCAAATGGCTTGCTACATCTTAAAAAGTGATTTTCATTGATACAGAAATAAGATATCTGAAAAGCAAACAAACCCCATTGTAGGCATCAACTAATTTAATTTAACACTGTCCTGACAGTGAGGTAGCACTGGCACTATGATTCACAGATTTTATCCATACATAATGAACGAGGTGGTAAACCAAGACTGTTCTCAGAAAAAAGAAGCCATGAATGAAGAGTGAAACATTTGCACAGCGTGGTGCAGTACTACAGTGTGACAAATTCTGTCTTAGTCCCTTTTAATAATTAGTTGTATTTATAGGGTTATTTGTTCTTGTCATCCATCTAAGATTTCAAAGTAATCTAGAACAAGGGTGCCTTATTTTACAAATAATGATCATTTGAATTAATAGAGGCCTTTAGTCCCCACTGTAACAATGCCATGGCTCACTGACAATAGTGACTCATTTTGTAACTGTTTCAGTGGGGCTGTGAAATACAATTAAAATGCCCAGAATCCATGCAAATCTGGCTTGCACGTTTTCCCGTAACAAGGAACAATGTCATCCAGAAGACACATATGGCTGATTTACATACTGAAGGATAGGGTGCAAAAACGTGCGCAAACTTGGTGGCAGAGAGACGTGAAGCAGAGAAAACGCGAATAATTTACAAACTAAAAACCCGGCATAGGACCGTGCAAACTAATATTCGGACCTCCTCCACGAAAGCAGGGGTAAAATATTTGGTTCTAAATCCAGTGTAATAATAGATTCTAAAAGAAAGTCATCCATTGACAACCACTACACGACTGTATCGTTCCAATTACACGTGAAAAGTCTCGAAAGAAACATGCACTCTCTATAAATCCTACAGGTGGAAAGTGGAAACACCTTTTCAAACATGTCCGCCGTACATCGCTGATTTCCATTCACGTGACAGCAGCCATTCGAAAATGTGTATGATTATATACAGATATGGACGGGCAAATTACAACTTTTGTAAGATTCAGTACACCCCGAAAGGGTGTGAAGGTGAGAGACTTAGTTGTATAAAATGTGTATGTGAATAACATGTGTTAAGCCTAGAGTAGGGCAATATGCTGACATAGGGCTGTTCGATTTTGCCTAGTAAGAAAATCCCGATTATTTTCTCTCAAACCCGATTTTACGATTACGATTTCTTTGTAAAATAAAAAATAATGAAAAATGAAGTACTTTGAATGTCTTGTATTTAAACTTAACTTTTCTTTCTTTGAACTCAAAATGCCAGTCAATTTCATTTAATACACACAGAACAATCCATTGGGATTAACAGCATTTTACTTACACAATAGCTTTCAGATCTGTTCTTGATTAAACCAATAATGAAAGAAGAAACAACATAAACCATCTGAAATGAAATCATCAACATGTGAGAAGGTAGACAGTCAAGTCTGCAAACCGGTCTGTCAGCGAGTAATTTTGCCAACCAGCTAGTGACTAGCATTTCACCTTTCTCCCTTGTCTTACTTAAACATAAATCAATGATTAGTGCAAAACTGTCACTCAATAATACAATGCACTGTCAAGCTTAAGTACGGATACATGTAGTCCGGCTGGACCAGCAGTCCGTTGTAGAGGAGAAAAAAAAGGGACGACTTTGAAACGTTGAGTTACTTGCTCACGGGTTGTATTGTACATGCGGGGCACACACTACACTACAGATCTATTTTTGCCCGATTTATTAACTAAACGCTCACTTGCCTGAGTAAATAGCAGAATCGCCTGTAGCAATGGATCTTGTCGTTGTTTCGGACTGTGCGTTCGTGGGAGGAAGCGGAAATGCAGAGGAAACTACGGTGGCTTAGATACACCAAAAATAACTGAATCGAACGTGCCGTGCCGATTTGATAGTTTTTAACATCGTTTTATCCATAAAATTCAGTTACGGTTCAAAATCGCTTAATCAAGCAGCCCGATGCTGACGTAAACCAGTGACGTAAATGTGTAAGTTGAATTTGAATCATTGGACAAATTTTAAATATGTGCAAAATTATCATCTGAAGAAGCATCAGTAACTCTCTTGTGTACAAAATGTTACTTGTGTACAAAACTTTATAATCACACTAAAAACTATGTACTGTAAATTACATGTTTTCACATGCTCCTAACAACATTCACAATTTGTTTTGAAAAAGTTATATATTGCCCATCTGAAGTGATTTCACAGTACAGGCTGATGATGTGATATTACATTTTATCAAGGCATGCAGTTGGGGGGAAAATTACTATACAATACAATTTTATTTATATAGTGCATTTTACAACAGCTACGGCTGTAACACAGATCCCCGAGAGAAAGTCATCAATGGAGGAGCCATTCTGTCTTATAATCAGCTTCCAAAAAATAGCTGCAGTCAACCACAAAGAAGCACTAAGGAGCCACATTGAGAAAAAGACTGTTGCCATTATATTTAATTAAACTCCAGATGCTAAGCGATGTGTGATGAATATCCATTTTCAATAAAGAATATATACATATATACAAATAGCTGTTGCTTTTTCAAACATCTTTTGTAAACATCCATTTGCATACATAAGTGCCACTTAATTGTTTTTATTTTTCTTCAAACAAAAAAATCGAGACCACTTCAAATACAATACAACTGTATCAACTCAAATATTGTTTATTCAGAAAATTATAAATATACATAATCATATGTGTCATTTTATTGAGGTCAACACATTATATTTTTGGAATGTGGGAGGAAACCCACACAGGCACAGGAAGAACATGCAAACTCCACAGACGAAGGCTGGGGCCAGATTCGAACCCACAACCTCTGCATTGTAGGCGGATGTGCTAACCAGTTGACTACTGTGCCTCTTAAGGGATAAACATGCACAAAAAAAGTGTAACAATGTCATTTTTATCCAAAAAACTCCAATCATAATTTGACTATGACATGAATGAATTTGTGTTGCATGCTTTGTGGATACACTTAATTCAGGGGCATATTCTCCCATTCACGTTTTAGTCATTTTTGTTTTACGCAACTGGCTTGCGTATTTTCAAAGTGCGGTGATTCTCCCATCCAGACTTCTGACACAACCACCATGCTTAACCTGGAAATTTGAGGGTCATCTAAGGGTGGCCGTAATTTACGGCTCGGGGAGTTCTCATGAGAAATGTGAAAATGTTACACTTTAAAATGTAGCATAATGGATATGAAAGTCATGATAATTGTTGCCAGTGACGTGTGCAGCTCATATAACAAGCTACTTTGGAGGAGCATGTGTTTTTGCATTTTGTCCTGAATAAACAAAATAAAAACGGGCGCCTCCAACTAAACTTATGTGAGGGCCGCTAGAGATAGTTTGGGTGTGTATGGGACACATCAAGTATTCCACTAGAAAGGGATTCAAGTATTCAAAAGAAGTATAATTCATCCAATTTTCTCAATCTTCATTAATAACAGTTCACAACATCAATGGTTCTTAAGAATGTGAACAAGATTCGTGACCCAGTCCTCTGTCTCGTCTTTGCATACTCCTCAGCATGTCTAGTTGAATAATGTCGTCTGATTTCTTAAGCACCACAACTTTCTCTGTGCATTAAAAATATGACGGGCAGCCCCTGTGCTCAACAACAACAACACTAACCACTCTCCTCACGGCAGGTTTTGAAAAAGACATGACTGGAACCGGCTGACGGTATATCTTTTCTTTGCACTTGGTGTCTCTTAGCAATTGCATTTCACCAAAAGTGGTCATGAGCCTGACCGACTAGCGTGAGTGATTTTTAAAAAACAACAAAAAACAGTACAAAACGGCAAGGGCAACGACACGGTAAAAAAAAAAAGGGGGGGGGTACTAACATTAAACTTGGGGCTTGGGGGGTGAAATGTCATCCCACGGGCCGCAAGTTTGAGACCCCTGCAATAATAGGAATTAAATCAGAATACTCATGACCAGGGGCGTAGCCAGAATGTGGCTAATGGGAAAATGGCTGAGAAAAATCAAGGTGGGTCTGAATATTTCTGTCACTTCGCACAATCCACATCGTATATTCAAATAAAATAACAAACCGAATAATATGAAGTTCAGATCTTCCTTAGACAACCACAATTATGCCATTCTTATTATTCAATTAAAAAATAATAATTTGATGATTTACTAAAAATGTAAAAGTATATATTTTTTCATGAATCTCACTGGGTGGGCAGTCTGTCAATCTGGGTGGGCCAGTGCACACCCAGGCCCACCCATGGCTCCGCCCCTGCTCATGACCATGTTTGTAAGTGTTAATCAGCCGTTTGCTTAGCAACTATTGAGTCAAGGAACACATGAGGGTGGGTCACTTTTAACAGATTTCAACTGGAAGTAAAAACAAATCGGTCAATATCCAACTCATGGCACCATTACGATGTCTGTATAGTTGTTTGTGATAGTCGTGTTCAAACTCTATGCCCCCATCAGCATGTGGAAATGTTCCTCGGAGGTGAAATAAGTCCCCTATTTCTGTATTCTCCTTTGTTCACCAAATAATAAGATATGTCAGCGTCATATAGCAAGGACTCAGTGGGCCGTCGGTGAGTTTATATGAGCCCCTTTGGCATGTCAGCTGGAGTCGGCTGATCGGCCAGTAATGGCTGTCACTAGCCGTCGGAAGCAGCGCAAATAACTGAAAACGTGCAATATGATGGTTCACCTTCACAGGGCACTGTACTTACAACACCTGGTGCTAGATTTAGGCCACTTTAGACTCGTTTCCATCAATGGTATCTACCCGGCTCGACTCTACTCACTTTTTTTGGGACCTACTCCTTTGTGGGTCCTAAAAAGTAGCCCAGTTCTAAAATTTGACGTTAATATTTTGCAGGCCAGTGATTGGTCCGAAACAATTGTCAAAAATATCCAGCTGCGCAAACCACCAAACCGGGAAAACAGCCCCCATTAACGACAAACGATGAAGAGAGGAAAAAGAATGGCTACCAAGGAGAAAAATACTTGGACTTTTGAGGCAATGCAAACCTTTTTAACATTACTAGCTGACCAAGATGTGCCGAGGCAGCTGGATGGGTCTTCGAGGAACGAAAAGATGTTTCATTGTTTTTGTCAGTGTGTGCAGTGCACGCTAGCTATGGTCACTCTAACATGAAGTCACTAGCGAGACGATGAGATACCACCGGTGGAAACGAGGCTTTTGGCACATAATTAGAGGGTTAGCTAGCTGAACATTTGGCACCTTTTCCTAGGACCCTAATGCATACTTACCGTGTTTTCCGGACTATAAGCCACACCCATTCTATTTTTTATAAATTCATGAAAAAAAAAACATATACAAGCCGCACCTTTATATAAGCCGCACACATCTATGTTGAAAATGTTGATATTTACTGTATTTCCAGAACGATTTTGAACTGTAAATGTATGTTTGTATGTACCTGAATAGATTCTTTCCTAACAGCGCCTTTTAACACAGCAGCAACTTTGCTGATTAAAACGGAACAGAACAAAGAGAAAATAAACAGTACTTGTCATCATTTCAATGCCCGCTGCCGCCCCGGTTTGTCAGTTAATGGCCTCTGAAGGATCTGAATCTATAGGAATGGCTTTATATTAGCCAACAGGTGAAGCAAAAACCAAATTGGGAATTACACATCCCTTAATCAGTTCAAAGTCAGCGTGCCCTGATCTGAGCATGGGACCAGCTGGTGAAGATCAGCCAGGGAGGAGACCAACCCACATTATGTTTGGATTTTGAAGACAGTATAAATATGAGGGCTGCATGTTAGACCGCGCCCCTTTTCTGCCCTCGTCCGTCTCGGGTGAGAGCATTCGCGAGGATGGAAAAGCTGCCCAGATCTGATCATTGTATGATTCCTGAACTTCAGAGATGGTAAAGAAAACTGACGAGAAAATTCAATCGATTTGTGTGAGTCTTTATTTATATTGGATACCTTCTTGAAAGATAAAACGAACACGCATTGAGTAAGTAGTTGTTTTGTAAATTGCTAATTGGGCTTATGGACTCGAGACCTACAAAACATTCCAACACCACCTTTTATTGTTCTCCTCCTACCACATACCACCTAATGCAATAACCTAGTGCATAGCGCCCTCGCCTGTTGAACTACTCCACCTGCAGTCACATCCTGTTAATGGCTATTGTATTGTATTGAATTGTACTGTACTGTAATTCTGGGTAGAGCGCCCCTAAGGGTGGAAGAAAATCCACAGAATAGCCGCACTGGTCTATAAGCTACGGAGCCCCTAAGGTGACATGGAAGTAAAAAAAAAAAAAAAAAAACAACTTTGGGTTAACTCGCAAAAACTTTGCGTTCCCTCGAAAAAATTGCGAGATAACGCAAAGTTTTTTGCGAGGGAACGCATTTTGTTTTAAATGTGTGTTTATGTACTTCCGGGTCAGTTTAGCAGCTAGCCTAGCCTAGCCTCTAATGCGCAGCTGTTTGAGAGACGACAGTACGTCAGAGATGGAGAAACCGTGCTTAATATCAAAAACTGATTTTAGGTCTTTGTATTACAAGCGAATTTCAAAGCAATTCCATTAAACCCACCCACGGCTGAAAACGCTCCCTTTGTTGCTTTTGTTTACCCGGAAAATGACCCTTAAGTACATAAACACGCATTGTTAAAAATGCGTTCCCTCGCAAACACAATCTTTGCGAGGGAACACAAAGTTTTGGGTTTTTTTGTACTTCCATGTCACCTTAGTGGCTCCGTAATCCTACGTTCAAAACATGGGAAAAAAAGTTGTGGCCTATAGTCGGGAAAATACGGTAGCTTAGACCAGGTAAAACCAGATTGGTACACATAAGAGAAATTGTTTGTGAGCGTTAGCTAAGATGGTATATGAACAGGGAATCAGCTTGGACAAGTAAGACCTTCCGCATCTGTGTGGTTGATAAGGCTCCATGGGCGCTTATGTGGATCTTTCTCACATTAAATCTGTTGGAGTTTCACTCGCAAGCCTATCTGGTCATTCATAGTATAGCGAGTATTAAACAGAAAAAAAAATACATGGCTGAAGTTCTGACGGAAGACTTATTCCAGAGTGTGTGAAGGCGCGTAAGTAACATACGTCGACAGAAGAACCTGTGCAGCCCCAAAAAATGCGCAGCAGCGCACCTTTTCTGACTCAAGCAAATGACAGAATATGCCCCTCACAGTGTCCAAAGCCTTCCTTGCCCCAGCTTTTCACTATGATTCAGTCCATAGGAGGCCTAGTAATGACTAAATGGTGTAGTCTCCTTCAACTCATGGTACCCCTGGTGGTTTGGCTCTGTGAAGAGACAGAGAGGTAGTTAGAATGACTACAAATCCATCTCTTCTACATTCACCATTATTCTTCACTCTGACATATAAAGGTGATATGTATGGAAGTGTGGAAAGCACTAAAGCAGAAAAATACAGACTAAAAAACGTGCAGAACAATGATCGCCATAACACAGTTGCATATAATATGTAAAAATTTTTTTTAAAACATTGATAGTTGCCTTAAAACTTAATGATTTTCTGTGCATCCCAAATGATGTAGGTGAGAATAGCCGCTAGTAGAATGCGTTTAAGTGTGTAGATCAATGTTACGGTACCAAAACTCATATTCTCCTCCACCATTGGCCTCTGTTCACTGCAGTTTACAATTCTTCCCTGCGCCGCTCCCAGAATAGTCATGATATCCACAAGGTTGAACTTTCCTTCCTCTTTGGCTTCCTGCACCTCCTCGGCCAACTCCATTGCAGCCTCCTCCCGCTCTTCTATCTCCTCTTGGCTTAGCATTGCATTCAGTCCTTGTCCTGCTGTAGTTTTACCAACCATCGGTGGTGCCAGAGAGCACAAAGCCCTAACCTTCCCATACGACTTTAGGTGTGCAACATTTGCCCGCAGGAAGAGCAGGAGCACATTGAGATCATTCAAGGGACATCCGAGCCTGCCTTTGTTGAGAACATCCAGGGCTGGAAGGACCTCATATACAGAGATGAAGGTGGTGTCCCAAACGAAGAGCCGAATGACACTGAAGAGGACAATTGGTGCCAACAGAACATAGATGGCACCATTAGCCACACTTATAACCTGAAAGACCAACTGGCCAATCATTTTGCATTGAACCAGCTCGGGAATCCAGTTCTGATCCCGTAGCATGCCGCTACGCACAAAACAGCTGAACTCATCCTGCAGGAAGGCAGACAGGTGGAAGTAGGCAAGATAAAGACAGGCAGCCGTCATGAAGGTCAGCAGGAGGAAGCCTCGCAGGAAAAGCATGCTCACGAGGAAGTAGGAGTTTTGCTTGCAATGCATGTATCTCTCCAAAAGGGGGTACTCAAAGTACCGCTTCCTCTTCGCTCTGCAACGTTAACAAAAAGAGAAGAATATCATCGGCATCGTCCTCATTCTTGTTCATACAGCTGCACATGATTCCTAGTGGGAAACAAGGACATTCTATATTCAACTTGTAGTAGCTGCTTACCACATTAGCCACAGTAAGCTTCCATAAAGAGTTTCACCTAATTTTCGGAAACCTTACCTTATCATTACACAGATAAGTTTAATTTGGCAGAAAGGGATGCCACTTTGGCTTCTGCCATGTTTCCATTTACTTTGTCTGTATTTTGTTACCTCATTGAATCAGTTTCTTCTTTTACACCCATTTGTTACAAGATACATTACTAAAAGGATAAGCATGAATCAATCGAATGTGCAAAACTATTGAGACACCTGTTAATCAAGTAACTAATAAACCATCTACACTTTTTAGACTAAATTTGAATTATTCAATATACATATATGTAATCTGCTAATAATAAAGCTAATTCGATATAAAATTTTCCCCATATTGAATGCCAAGATGACAGGAGAATAATCCTTATCATCTGGCCACCTTTCACAAAGCATTTACTCTATGTAATCGACCATTTTTGTATGGCCTCTATTCATCATAGTCGCATCAAAATATAAGTGAAATGAACAATACTCCCCAACTACAGGGGACCTGCTCCTGTCAGAGCCTTGTCCATGAATTTCAAAATACCATCATCATTTTGATAATCCAATGTTAACTTTATTTTATGGATAAGGTAGTGGTATCGCTGGAATTTGTACTGATTCTTCTGCTTTTATGATTCCTACTTTTCATGAATAGTTTGGTAGATGCTCTTGAAGTTTGCAGGCGGAATTGATGACGGAAGCCCGTTTAAAATCAGAGGCGGACTGGCCTATAAGCGGGTACTATCCCCCCCCGAAAAAAGGGAGAATGACATACGACGGAAGGGTGCCCACGCTGCAGACGGATGAC
>NC_141233.1:1927500-1970000 GCF_054856515.1 Filicampus tigris
CGGAATGGCAAAAAAGTGGACTTGTTTAATACGTGGACAGATTTGCGGTGCTTCGCTCCGCGTCCCACCGTTACAAACTAGGGGTGGGCGGAGCGATCCAAATATTGATATTATCGATACTAAGCAAAGGAGTGGAGGAGTCCAACCCCCCCCCCCGTTTCCTGTGGGGGTTGGACTCCGCCAAGGCTGCCCTTTGTCACCGATTCTGTTCATAACCTTTATGGACAGAATTTCTAGGCGCAGCCGAGGTGTCGAGGGGGTCCGGTTTGGTGGCCTCAGTATTGCATCTCTGCTTTTTGCAGATGATGTAGTACTGTTGGCTTCTTCAAGCCGCGATCTCCAACTCTCGCTGGAGCGGTTCGCAGCCGAGTGTGAAACGGTCGGAATGAAGATCAGCACCTCCAAATCTGAGACCATGGTCCTCAGTCGGAAAAGGGTGGCGTGCCCTCTCCAGGTCGGGGATGAGATTCTGCCCCAAGTGGAGGAGTTCAAGTATCTTGGGGTCTTGTTCACGAGTGAGGGTAAGATGGAACGGGAGATCGACAGGCGGATCGGTGCAGCGTCTGCTGTGATGCGGACCCTGTATCGGTCTGTCGTGGTGAAGAAGGAGCTTAGCCGAAAGGCGAAGCTCTCAATTTACCGGTCGATCTACGTTCCTACTCTCACCTATGGTCATGAGCTGTGGGTCATGACCGAAAGAACAAGATCTCGGATACAAGCGGCCGAAATGGGTTTCCTTCGCAGGGTGTCTGGGCTCTCCCTTAGAGATAGGGTGAGAAGTTCGGCCATCCGGGAGGGACTCAGAGTCGAGCCGCTGCTCCTCCGCGTCGAGAGGAGCCAGTTGAGGTGGCTCGGGCATCTGATTAGGATGCCTCCTGGACGCCTCCCTGGTGAGGTGTTCCGGGCATGTCCCACCGGCAGGAGACCCCGAGGACGACCCAGAACACGCTGGAGAGACTATGTCTCCCGGCTTGCCTGGGAACGCCTTGGGATCCTTCCGGAAGAGCTGGAGGATGTTGCTGGGGAGAGGGAAGTCTGGGCTTCCCTGCTGAAGCTGCTGCCTCCGCGACCCGACTTCGGATAAGCGGGAGATAATGGATGGATGGATGGATGGATACTAAGCAAGTACTTGGTATCGGATCGATACCAAAATTCCCAGTATCGCCCACCCCTACTCCAAACGCATCATTCGCACCGCCTTGCACGCGATGGCGCCCGCCCGCGCGAACTACATTGACTCAAACTGAAACGGGCCGCCAGAAACGCTCCCAACGTAGTTGGTAGGAACGTAGCATGAAGCAGCATCAGGTTGACTTTTTTCCCCCTCATCATACGTATTCATCGTATAACTGCGTGCACCGAACCGTTTAACCGCACAGAGACGGTTCGGGACGAATACAAAAACCGTTACACCACTATATAAACACACATATACACGCACACACACCCACACACAGCATACACACACACACAGCCCAGCCTCTTATAATTGATCGGGAAAGACAAGCTCCGAAGCTGAGGGACGCCCGCTTAGCAGGAAATTGAAGCATACAATAATATGATATAAAGTGTCAATAATGAATTCACATGAGTTCTAGCAATTACAAGCTACTTCTTCATCAATGCTGGCTGTGTCATGGCTGCTGGTGACATCATCACTGGGCCAGGGGTGCTAGGCAAACACAGCCAACCCCCTATGACTGGTTTCAACCTCGCGGACTGGGGGCTGTTTGAAGCCTGCAGGATTTTGCGGCCCCCTACTTGACATCAGTGTTTAATATGAGTGCTGCCCTGTTTTTTTTTTGCCGTGTCATGGTCCTGGGTGTTTTTTTATTTTTTTTTATTATAGTCTACCATAGCTCAGGCTCATGATAGCTTTTGGTGAAACATAATTCCAACGTGACACCAAGTAGAAGGAAAAGTTACTCTTCAACCCAGTCATGTTCTTTTTCAAAACCTGAAGAGAGGTTGGCAAACAGAACAGCCAATTTTAAGAAAAACTGGGATGGAATTATTTTTTTGTTGAGCATAGGGGCACTGCGACATGCCTAGAATGCACAGAGAAAGTTGCGGTGCTCAAGAATTCAGATGTCATCACTCAACTGAGGAGTATGCAAAATATCAAGAAGATGAGAGCAACAGGTCACCAATCTTGTTCACATTCTGATGAACTTAATGTTCTGAACTGTTATTAATAAAGATTGAGAAGATTGGACATTCTTTTTGAATACTTAAATCCTTACTTATATTATACTTATAATACTTGATGCGGCCCAGACATATCTCAAGCAGCCCCCACATCGCATAAATTGAGTTTGAGACCCCTGCCCTAAATTCAGTCATGGCCCCCTGATCTGTGTGTGTGAGTGTGTGTGTGTGTGTGTATACTGTGTATATATATATATATATATATATATATATATATATATATATATATATATATATATATATATATATATATATATATATATATATATATATTTATATTCACAATGCCTTGTTAACCGCTCGCTCACGTCTCTGCTGTAAACAAACTGCATACACACATTGGGTAAATTACTTGACACTAGAACTGCCAAGATTAGATTACTAACACGACAACTTCAACGATTAAAATCGTTGACAGTTACTTTTAATAGTGAACGTGTTGTTCATTTATATGTCTAATTATTTGCCGTTGTGTTTTTCTCTCGAAAAGGCCTTGTCGTATCCCACGATTGGCACGCTTCTCTGCATCGCACATGCGCAGTAGTGGTAATCCGGGTCATCCGTGATGTAAACAGAAGCATTGTGGGTAATGGCGTCATGGCTCCCAAGTTAGCGCTAGCATTAGAAATCGATGCCCGATTATTTCATTTCTCACATTGGGATAGTCGTTTCTGAAAGCTATTTTTAGTTAGCACACACATGCTACCCTGCATGTCCTGTTGTGGTATGATACGATTATGGAGGTATTAGTCATTGACCATCGAGCAGCAATAGGAAGTGCTGCCTCACGGTCGCTGTGACTACGCACCGGGTGTTGTGTTTAGGAATCGCAAATGTCAACACTTAAAGTTAACACAACATGACCTATTTTCCACAAAACTTTAATGGCAACTCCTAAAAATAAAAGACATAACATTGACTGGTGAGAAAGTACTAATTTAGATTGCAATTTTTTTTTCCCATTCCACATTTTTAATGTGTAGATTAAATTATGCATATTAAAGTAGCAAAACAAAACGTTTTGGATAAAGGTTAAATAAAAACCAGTAAAAGTGTTTAGTTTAGTTTTATTTAGCACAGTGATTTTTAACTCATTTGATTTCACTCTCCTCTACATTAAAAAAAACAATGCTGCCCAAAAAAGTGAAATCTTTACAAGTATTTTTTGGGGAATCATAGGTAGTTTCATAGCGGTAGTGAAACTCAGCACTACTGTTGGTGATTAGTCGACGAGCAAAATAATACTTTGTGGCAGCCCTTCTTGACACGCTTGCGCCAAACATCATCGCATATTGCGTTTGCGAATGGCTGCAGCACCACACTAGTGCACAAAGACAAGCATGGTAGCGATTTAAAAAAAATAAATAAATCGCATCGAATCGGGGCTTGAGTGAATTGTTGCATCCATAGTGCTGGCATATCTCCTCTTCTATTTAGATCAGTGGCCGGTAGCATCTAAATGCAAAGCATGTCGCAGTGAGCACAAAAAACACCATAGATGTTAACGGTATCAGTCCTTGCATGAGTTCAAAGCAAACCAAACTTGATCAAATGACTCGCTTCAGGACCAAAAGTAGTACATCAACATCAGACTAACTGGTAAATTCACTCACAAAATGGGTTGTTGGGTTCTGTCCTTGTGACATCGCAGCACATACACAAATAATGGGTTCTTCAATTGGTGCTAGAGGGCGAGAGATGGGACTGGGTGCCGATGACTGAATCTGATGCCGTTGACAATAACATGTTTGTTTTTTTTTATTTAGTAATCCTGAATCTTAAAAAAATGCTGTATAAAAAAATGCTCTTTAAACTGTATTCTACATGCCGTGCACCATTTTTAAAACCATGTGTGACTGCTTCACAAAATTGGACTTCTTCACCTTGTACTTAGCTGACTTTCACACAGCCACATATAATCCAAACAACCCACAGCGATCTGTCATTTCACAAGTCTACTCCACCCTTAAACAGAAACTAGGGAGGGAACGCACAAGGGCTGTGCCCCACCAACACTGACTGAGCCTCACAAACTGAAACATAGGGTTTCTATTTTTGAAATGCAGCCTCCACATCTGCTCTGTAAGAACACACTCTCTAATTGAATCTTAGGATGTCAGCTCGTCCAACTCATGAGAGGCAAATGTTATATGCCCATATACACCAATTAACATGGTTATAATTTTCTAATATACCTGAGCTTGCTAATACTGACACGTGTGATATAATTATGCTAGCAGTGAAAAATGCTAACATCTACAATTCATGGATGAATGCATGGTTAATTTTTTTCCACTGGCAATTAACCTTTTGAAATCCTTGGCAAATGTCAGGCATTGTTACAAGACAGTATATATATATATATATATATATATATAAAATCTTATTCAAAATTATATTAAATGTGAGTCACACGCACACATTTAAAGTGACTTTGATTAACCCCAAATAAAGGTCAGATGTTATAGTATGCTTTTCCTAACTTAAAAAAAAATAATGTTGCTTTTTAGCAGAAGCTTGAACGTGTTACTTGACTGCTATTATTGTTGAATATTGATTGCATTGTTGCACTGCAGTGATGTGCTGCCTGTCCCAAGCCCAGATTTAAAAACAAAACAAAAACAAACAAAAAAACGTTGGGTTGGGTTGTGCTAGGAATGGCATCTGGTGTAAAAACTGTGCCAGGCAAATCATGCAAGTGACTCTTTGTGGTGACTTTTTTAGGGACAAGCCAAAGGTCACAAAATTGTTGTTTTGGTTTTACGTGTATTTTTGTATGTTAACTACTTACTCATAGGTACATTAGGCATACGTAAACATTTATCAAGTCTAAATAATTGTTCCAGGTAAATAATTTGCTTAAGGTTGAATATCAGATCCCACAGTCACAGAGGACATAATAGGCAGGCATGCTTTAGAATAAATAATGAGCACTCATGAATAAATATAATTAGGAACAAAAGTGAATGGAATGCAAACAAATAGACAGAGAGACTTTCTTACCAAGGGACACCTCACGGGCAAAGGCCATGGAGACCAGCAACAGAGGGAGGCCAACAGACACATATTTGATGACCCTGTCCAAAGGAAGTTCCAGCTCTAGGTGGTTGATCCGGTTTAGTGCAGCACTGTCTGGCAACAGGGCATCAGATAGCATGGCCTTTGCCGCTTCCTTGGCAATGGACATTTTGAATACCTGCATGTCCAAACATGCCGTTTAGTCATGTTATTCGTGTGTCGTTTGCGGCCATTAAAAGTCAATATTTGAAACATGAACCAGATACATTCCATAACATCTACAAAACCCTAATTAGGGTTAAAACACATGCAATCTAATTAATATCTAAGTAAAAAAAAAATGTTTTTCACAGCACACCTCACTTTTAGGCAAAACAACCACTTACTGTATGTCTTCCAGCTTACTCCAGTGGTGCTCACAGAAAAAGTAGTTGCAATGCAAGAGCTTTGGACAATATTGGAAGGTGCCTTTTGTATTCTGGGCGTGTTTCAGTAAATGAGAGGTTGGATTTGGGTTGAACCAGAATCAGGCAGGTCCAAGCCTAATTACAGAGAACACATTTGGGAGCATGCACCCACCCAGATGGCCCTGATTCCAGCAGACCGCTCGTACATGACGCCAGGCTATGCAATTAGATGTGTGTAATTGTGCACGTTTCTCTGGCCTGACCCCACTTTGAAGCAGGGTGGCTCTGTCTCCCTTTAAACAAGCGAGTCAACGCCAGTGGTTTATTTAGGCTCTGTCATTTGTGAGACTATTTTTACATTGTGCAGGCTGGACTCCATTTCCACCAAGTGTGTCTGAAATTTTGAGTACATGTTTCATAGAATAACTAAACTAACACTGTGCAAAAAGCATATTTGAATGAACAGATATGACAAGCATAGAAGAATAAAGTGGTGCACGCTCTGAAAGCATCACAAATTAAACGAAAATTGTTCTGACAAGAAATTGGCCCAGGGAACAATGTGTACATGGCCAGAAAGAAGCCGTTACTGCGCCAATGCCTAAAAACAGCTGGCTTTCAATATGCCTACTATGAAAAATGGAGGGGGGGGGGGGCTCAGATATAACAAGCACAGCAAATATAATCAAAGTTGATGAGACTAATGCAACATATTAGCAGAAAATATTGGAGGGCGCTTTGCATTCATCAACCATAGGACGCACTTGGGCTTTCCAACTTGACAAAGATCTCAAGCACAAGGCCAAGTTGACCCTTCAGTGTCTACAGCAGAAGAAAGTGACGGTTCTGGAGTGGCCAGCCACCACGGTCTCCAGACCTCAAAATCAATGAGCCACTCTGGGAAGCTCTCAAATGTGCAGTTTATGTAAAACAACCCAATCATTTATTAGACTTGGAAGCTTTTTTTGCCAAAGAATAAATGGGTGGTTTTACCACTTGAGAAAATAAAGGGCTTCATCCACAACTATCACAAAAACTGCAAAGCATCACCAATGCTAAAAAAGGCAAGGCAAGTTTAAGAGCACATTTCATGTACAAGACAATTTAAAGTGCTTTACCTAAAACGTATTACAGACAGAGAAAGAAAATATGAAGACATTACAAAAATCATATACTATAATTAGATTAAAATGACGTATCGCCTTAGATAAAAGGTGAGCGTGCAAATGGGGATTAAAACAAGTGAATAAATTCCCCCCTCTACAGAGTACTTTTTATAAATTAATATACATGGTTTTGACATCAAAATCAATCTAAATGAATTTTTAACAGAATTTAATATTAATTTTTCCAAAATAAATCAAAATGTATATGCTATTTTTCCTTGTAAAATGTAGAAAGTTGATCGTATTGACTTCAAAATTCATCATGAATTAAAACAAACATACCCTTAAACAATCATTATCAAAAATACAATCAATACCAATACTTTTTATTTTTGTTAAAACATCCGTTTTTTCGGTAGTGACTGCAAAATTTCAGATGTGACCTTATTGTTGCTGTTGTTGCAGTAATACTTTGTGTGAGGGTAGCATTGTAATCACTTAACGAGTTTTGCTCTATTTTAACTTTTAACTGTATTATAACTAATGAAACATAATTTTTTCCATTTTCTACTGCTTTGTGCTGTACTCAGGGTTGCAGGGGGTTGGAGTTGATCGCAGCTGACTTAGGGCAAAAGCAGGATACACGCTGGACCGGTCACCTGTCCATCACAGGGCTCTTCATCATTGAAAAACTGTGGTTTCACCTTCCAAATAAAAATGTAATTAGAATGACAAACATTTTTGTAACATACATTTCCCTGTATGTATGTTCCCTCTCTCTGTTTTTTTGAGAGGCATCTGGTGGTCTTGTCTTTTGCTCCATGCTCTTCTGACTTTCCTTTGCTCTCTGCTGGATAATTCATTGGTAGACTTTAGCTTTCCTTCTTCATTCCATCTCTTATTTCTTTCTCTTTCCTTTATTAAATATTCTTTGGATTTCGCCTGTACTCTGTCTCTGCTAGGCTTTTAGGCATTTTGGTGTTTTTCCCCTTCAAATTAAGATAACATATGAAATAGAATATTGTTAAAATCAGAAAGATCTATGTATGACATATGTATCTATGTATTATATTATTTAAAACTTACTTTATGAAAAAAATAAACATATTGTCACTACCGAAACCTATCAGTATGTTTCGGTAGTGACTGTTTCGGTTTGATTTTTCACTTCAAATTAAGATAAAAAATGATATAGAATATTGTTATAATCAGAAAGATCTATGCATGACATGTATCTACGTATTATATGATGTAAAAACTTACTTTATTCAAAAATAAACATCATATTACCACTACCGAAATCGTCATCACAACCGAAACCTTTCTGTATGTTTCGGTAGTGACTGTTTCGGTTTTATTTTTCCCTTCAAATTAAGATAAAGTATGGAATAGAATATTGCTAACGTCAGAAAGATCTATGGATGACATATGTATCTATGTATTATATTATTTAAAACTTACTTTACTCAAAAATAAACATCATATTGTCACTACCAAAACCATTATGTCACTACCGAAACGGTCACGTTTTATGATAGTTGTTGACAATACTCAACAATGCTAGGCACAACGTGGCTACCACAGACAGTTTTGAGTATGTGTACAGAGATAGAAAACAGTACATTTAGCATTAAAATCAAAATTGCTCATTTCATTGCCGAAATGAGGTGTTCGGTAGTGACGGTCCTAAAAACCACATGCTGATTTTCAGACTTTGGAGGGCACATAACTTAATAATGCAGTCAACTAATTACTCGCCATGTGCACAGTGATGAACATGAAGGTAATGTCTCCTACTGGTGAAATTTATGGGGATGTGGCTAAAACCAAGGCCTGCCTACAGACAAATACTCTTTGCGTTTCGATAGTCACATGAAAAGTTGGGACAAGTTTTTTTTACATAAAAACTTCTTATTTGAAAAATAAATTACAAAATCAATGTAAATCTTTCACAATACATTTAAAAGCAGCCAAAATGTTCTATTAAAGTAAAGTATTTTTTAAATTGGCAAAAATCTACATTTTTTTTCTTCATATAATTGAAATTCAGGAGTTAGAGATTGGGACAGCCACCTCCCAATAGGAAGTGACATAGAAAAGATGACTTGTTATACATTCAGTTTAATAGTATCTCAATTAATGCGTTGTGGTAAAATAGATCATAACAAGATATGACTAAATATGCAAGGTCTGAACACTTCATTGTTTTTTTTTAAATTTGATTTTCATTGTGGGACAGCAATTTCAACCAATTCGGTAGAATGGCTCATATTTGTTAACATCTTCATTTCAGATGTCAAAAAGTGTTTGCGACTCCCAGTGTTTTCTTTTCCGTGGAGATCGTTCAAAATGGCTCTTGGGAGTGTTAAAGGTTGCCGACCCCTGGCCTAGATAGACCAATCCGACATAGAATGTCAATAAGCATGGGGGCATCCGGATTTCTTCCCCCCCTAGGAAACTAGACTGTAACCAAACAAACAAACCAGAACACACGCAGTAAAAAGAGGACGCAGGAATTAAAGAGTTAGTTGATCCTAAAGAGAGTTAGTTGATTAGAATTGCACACACGTGTGCATTGCACAGCGCTGCCTAAGGGTAACCAAGAGCAGTACAGGGAAACCGACAAAGAAAAAAACAATAACACTTCAGAGGTTGAGCATGACAGTTACGGACAAAACCAGTAAATGAATCATAATTAATTTGGGGGGGGGGAGTCAGTTTAATCTATTAAAAAAGAATCATTATGTGATGTCATTTAATAACCTCTAATTGATTAATTTACTTTTAATTGACATTAAACAATACCAAATAAACAATCGGTTTGTAAACTGAAATCATAAAATAAATTGTATGCAATAATTAAAAAAATCTGATCAATTATTTGATTATTCAATAGAATAATCAATTCTATAAATATTCGATAGTGACATGACAGCCCTTGCTAACATGATATCCACTTCCGAAAGACGTTTGCTACCTTTAATAATGTTATTTTTAATAGTTAATGAGCTTCACTTGAGTGAAGACACTGATCATGTTGATTGATTTCTCACAATTATTAAGAAGCAGATAAATATCAACATGCCACATTTTATTTGTATACATCTCTGCCAGCCTTTGCATTTTAAAATGATCATTTGAATATCATATCGCTGGCATCGGGCCAAAATCTCATAAATCACATTTTGGTGAATTTTATGTATTTTTTCAAAAATCTATAGGCCAACTATTGGTCAGTCTAAAGTGTTGAAAATGGCTTGCTCTATTTCACGATGCAATGCTAATGGATGAAACTGGCCATTTTTGGGGTCTCCTGAAACGTGACTATTTTGGATGTATACTACAAGGTTTTGGCCCAACGGCAGCGATATCTAGAAAATCACAATGTCCCATCACTGGTGAGTTAGACCGGAGTTTTACAAACTTTTTAGAGTCAAGGCACATTTATTTCATTGAAAAAATCCCGCGGCACACCACCATCTGAAATTGTGGAAAAAAAAAAAAAAGCTTATTTTAACAATCTAAGTGCTATATTGTTTCTATAAGCATTTTTGAAGATTGAAGAATGACGTTATATTATAACGTCTTGAATAGGAATTAAATAAACACAAAGAAAAAAGTATTTTAGAATGATTCATATTACTTAGTGTGAAACATGGGCCTGTTTGGATAAACATAAGTCACTAATTCGCTTGTCCCTAAACAAAGACAATTAGCTACCTGCTGCTGCCATTTGCTGGTAAGGAAGAGTACTACAATGTAGTAAAGACACGATTACGCTGCCAGGCGCTAGACCGCACAGGCACACAAATTAGATAATTTCCCACGGCACACCTGACAATATCTCGCGCACAGAGTTTGAAAAACACTGAGCTAGACTATAAAGTTTGAACATATTAGTCTCTATACTGGCTCCAGGTCCACCTATTCTCTCTCCCTGTCTCACATCATGACATCTGGATTTTGGTCTTCCTCATGTCACTCCTCTTCTTTTTGTGCTTGTATCTCTTGCTCGGTGAGGGGCCCAGGTGGTGCTGACACAAGTGAGGATCTCGCTGTTGCTGCGGAAGATTCTGCATCAGCAGACTAGGACAGGACCCGAGGAGGACCAATTCCCTGGAGTCATCTATCTGCATGCACAACTTCTCATCGAATGCACTCTCATGCTAGTGTTGTGTTGTAAAGCATTTATTTATCGTTTCATGTGATTAACGTTGTCCGCTCTGCATCAATTGCAGCCTGAAAGGGGGTTTCCTTCATGTGTTCCTTTCTCAAGGTTTCTTACTTTTTCCACTAATGGGTTTTCTGAGAATTGTTCCTTTCCCAGATGGGGTGTTTAGACCTGGTGAGGGCCTGTGAAGCATTTTGAGATTTTGGGGTTAATAAGTCTATACAAATATAAACATAAATATAAACATAAAAAAAAATACATTATATATATATATATATATATATATATATATATATATATATATATAAAATTAAGTTGTTGCTGAAAATATTGTGAGCTAAGTAGCTAGCTAGAAAAATACATGGATTCCATTGAAAAATTAATCAATCCAAAAAGCTTTTTTGTTGTATCTTAATGACCTTTGGAGTTTTTGTCATTTTGTGTTGGCTACCATTCCAAATCAGTAGTTATTTCTTGTAGGAATAATTCCTCTAGTTTGATGACAGGAGTTGACGTTTAATCTATAATTTAAAGAGCTTGCTGTCAGCTACCTAGCCTTATTTTGCTTTAGATGTTGTTAATTATGGGAAAATAATACACTCAAACTGTTCGAAATGTCACTTACTATATCAGATTACACATGGGTTGAAAAGGGAGAATGACATTTGTGTAGTTGTCCCAGTTTTGAGCAACAATAAGTTGGTAGGAAACTACACTAAAACCAACAGCAAAGCATTTTGAGGTTTTGAAAGGATCATGAACGCCCCATACAAAATCGCCCACATCAGTCCGTTTACATCTTTTAATTATTAAAATTGGTCTGTAGAGACACAGTAGATTATGACAAGAAGTGTACAAACGAAATATAAATATTCCCCATTGTCTATCACTTGCGCTGGAAGTTCGAGTTTTAAAAAAGCGGTTGAGAAAATAATATTAATGAGCAACATACTTCACAGTCACCACTCAGAACATTAAATATAACATGGGTTGTTTTTTTAGACATCATCACAATAGAAATGAGTGAATCCCATTTGTGGTTTAGTACAAAACAGAAAGAAAATTGTGTCCCAGTTTTTTCAAAATCCTTCACATAAAATTGAATTCATGGCAGACTTTTCTTCCACAACTTGCTCAGTCTTTCATCCAAATGGTTTTTTTCCTTTGAAAAGTCAGATAGTAAATGACGATGGCTTATTCAGTCAGAGATTCCAAATTCCTTAACTGTTTGTGTGATTCCAACTGATGTCGAGATGCGCGTGAACAGTTTGTGGCGATTCTGTAACTTTCGCCATGCTCCCCTTTCGAACAGCATCATACAATATCACATAAAGTAGCTTAGCAGATCTCTAAGGACCTCCTGCAGTGTGCAGACAGCCATCATTGTCATGTTGCTTGAGCTACCCTCGAAGCCCAAGTAAAAACAAAAACAAACAACCCAACGCAAAAAAAACCCCAAAAACAAACATTCTGCAACCCTTCACCCATCAAGACACTTGCCTACTACATTAGATTTGCTTATGGAGAACAGAAAGTTCAAAGATCAAGTTCAAAGATCATGCTTAAAAGGCTTTCGGTAGCTCAAATATGTTGAAGAAGTGGAAGAAAAATGCTCAGTGTTTGTTCGACCTGAGAACCCATAATATTTGAACAGGTATGAACAAGTATTGTGCAGATACTTAGAAATCATCACCTCATCACCTCTCACTTTTTATTAACCCTTTCTTTTGAAAATTTGAGGAATTGCTGTTGGTACCATTTTTGTCGAGCAAAATAGTTGGACTGCTTCCAATTAGAAAACTTTCTGTGCTCTATGAACTCAGAGGAAATTTAAAGTAGTCGAACATATGAGGCTCTCTGAAGCATAAACTTTTTTCACATTTTTGATGATAATGAGCATTTTATTTAGTAAGTGTACTTTATAAAGCCCACTGCAGTAAAGTAAAATCTAACACATTTTTACCTTTGTCTTAATATACTTTTCTGTAATTATAAGGGTCATTATGTCGTATTTTATTCCATAGTTTCTCAATAGAAGCAGCCCTGATTGATTTGCATGCCGTCAAATGCATATCAAATATGGCAATAGTGCCATTTTGTGTTGGAATCAGAAATTAGCCGTGTTAATGGGCCAAGTGAGGTCAACGTCTTGTCTGGTATGTCCCTCCTGTCCGACTACTCCAGTTCCTCGCTGTGCTCTATGCTCACATCTCTTCTTCCCGCTCCTCCGCTGGACATTGGCCTTCCCCTATTGTTTTCATTCTCTCCATCCTCTTCCTCTTCATCCTCCTCCATTCCTTCCTCTTCCTCCTCCTCCTCCTCGTCATTTTCGTCCTCTTCGTCTGTGCCATCCATGGAGTCATCAGCTCCCAGCATGGCTTGCTGCATGGCCAGAGTGGCAGAGTCCGATGACAGGGACTGGAGGCTGTCCAGGCAAAGCGGGTCTGACGGTCGGGGAAAAGCAGCGTTATTATCCATTTGGGGTATCACAAAGAAACAATATGAACTGTAAATTTGGTTTTGATTTAACCAAAATCAAATCGTTACATTTTAATATGAAAAAATACATTAGAAAGTACCTTGAAAATAAAATTACAACTCATATCGCAACCGCAATTATTTGGAAAAAAACAAACAAACAAAAAAAACCAATTAGATTATTTTCCATCATCGTTCAGCCCTAAAAATAACCACAACAAAAGTTACAGCCGTACCATATCGATTCATAATCCCACTGAATTGATTTGAATCGTTCCATTTGAAAATGGACCGTTCTTGAATCGTATCGTACACCATGTATCGAGATGCGTATTAAATTGTCTTTTATTAGAGAGATGCACATCCTTATTATCTATCCATCCACCCATCATCTATCCTATACCATTTACCTTGACTGGGGTCATGGGCATGCTGGAGCCTATCCCGGCCAACTTTGGGCAATATACTGACTACACCCTGGAATGGTCACCAGGCAATCGCAGAGCACTATTATCATGATTATGATGATTATTATCCATCTATTCATCCATTTGCTACACAGTTTATCTCGTTCAGAGTTACACGGAGCTATCCCATATGAATTTAGGCGAAAGGCAGGCTACACCCTGGACTGGACGTCTGTCAGTCGCAGGGCACGTATAGAGTAAGACTTGAAAGTATTTAAGTTTCTGCCGGCACCTAAGTCAAGTGAATGTACCACAACACCATAAGTTAATTGTTAATATCATTATTACTGTTATTATTATTAGTATCATTATAAGCGGTTCAGATAATGATGGCTGGATGTTTTATTGTGTCTCTGCTAGCCTTTCCCTAAGGCCATATTGCTTCTAAACAATGAATAGTGACACCTAGTGGTGAAAACGGAAACATACAGGGTTGAATTTCAATTCATTTTTCTGTGCACAATAGAGTTAAGCCCAAATCATACCATGGCCAGACTTGGATTTAAAGTGCATTGTTACTTGAAAAATGTAAAGGAAAATAATTCAATATTTATATTTAATTTAATTTACAATTATTTCATTGTAATTTTCTCACTTACAATTTTGCTATCAATTTTACAAGCCAACCAATTCATGGTGTACCCCGCCTACTGCCCGAAGGCAGCTGGGATAGGCTCCAGCATGTCCGCGACCCCAGTGAGGATAAGCGGTATGGATAATGGATGGATGGATTTTACAAGACAAGGCAATTGCTGCTTCTAGATCAAGATCCTTTGCTCAACCAGGAGGCCTTTCAAGCTGTTACTGTAGCTTCATTTGTGTAAAACAACACAAACTTGGCTGATCTTACAAATCTGCGGAATAAAAATGTGCTCTACACAGATTTAAATTGTTTGAAAAAACAAAACAAAACTAAACAATGTGACAAATATAATATCTGATGTGCTTCTTTAAACCGCAAACTAGTTGAGATTGAATTGACATTGAATGGATTACACCACAATTGCTTCAAGATGCAATTAAGCAAGAACCAACTCCACACAAATCATTGATTATTATGCCCGCTCCTATTTTTTTTAAAATTATTTTAACATTTTGATAAAAAGTTCCATGTCTAAAAATATTCATGCCTATTCCAATGAAGGCATACATCATTTTCTGCTCTTATGCTTATGTTTGAAGTTAACTAGGATTTTTTTAGAATAGTTTTGAAGATTGTGTTTACTCAAAATTGGCCTATGTACAGGGCAGCAATTTAAAATCCATCCATCCATTATCTGTACCGCTTATCCTCACAAGGGTCGCGGGGCGTGCTGGAGCCTATCCCAGCTGTCTTTGGGCAGTAGGCGGGGGACACCCTGAATTGGTTGCCAGTCAATCGCAGGGCACACAGAGACAAACATCCGCACTCACAATCACACCTGGGGGCAATTTAGAGTGTCCAATCAACTTACCATGCATGTTTTTGGAATGTGGGAGGAAACCGGAGTACCCGGAGAAAACCCACGCAGGCACGGGGAGAACATGCAAACTCCACACAGGGAGGCCGGAGCCGGGATCAAACCCACGACCTCTGAACTGTGAGGCGGACGTGCTAACCAGTCGACCACCGTGCCGCCCAATTTAAAATCAACTCACTAAATTAAATGAACTTTACCTAACTAAAATCTAGCCATGGTATGAATCATCTTGGGTCTTAATTACATGTACTTTATTCTAATCACAGATACAGTAACTTGCATGAGAAAATACAAAATATGTGTAAGTAGATTGTGTTTAGATCTTATAGAAAGTATTTGGTAATACCGTCTGAATTGTTCCCCGTTTGAGATCTGTGTGTTTGCAGAACTCCAGCCACAATGGAATCGGGCCAGAACCGCTGTGTGGGACGATGCTGGGACTTCATCTTCTTTGCTTTTGGAGCTGGGTCAGGGTTACTGGCATCCAACATCGGCTGGAGGATGCGCCGGCGAGCATTGATAAACCTGAAAACAGAGGAAAAATGAAGTTTTATTACGAGTTTCGTTACAATATTTACAGACGATGGTGATCATATTTTTATACATGTGCACGTAAATTTTGGTGACAATCCATCATGTTTTTGGTTCAATAAGTGATGGAATGTTGCCACTCTACGAGGCAAAAATGGACAGGGAACGTTACCATGTGACTATCATCCAAATATTGTGAGTTTCGTTCTAATCTTTTCAGAGTAAGTGATCATTTGCCTACACTTGCGCACATACATTTAGGTGATAATCGGTTATGTTTTACGGATGTAGAGTTATGATAGAAGTCACATTAGAGGCTTGCAGGCTGACAGCATTGTCAGCTATTGCGTTGTTAATATGTCTCTCCCCTCGCTCCAGCATTTTTGTAGCACAAAAGACCAAAACAAGTCCAAAACGAGCAGTCTAGTGTAAAGCATGTGTGATGTGACAGGGATTACTTGAAGTGGTCCAAAATGTCCAATATGGCTGCGTACAGGATATGTCATTGTTTTGATACTTAATCGGCTGAAACCTTTTTTCAGGAAATTAGATGCCACTGATGTTTGCACTTTGATTCCTTATACACACCGACTAATCAAATGCTGGAAAATCAATTTTAACCAGTCTTTTTCTTTTAGGTTTCAGATCAGCAACAGGTGGAACTTTTCTCTGGAACGTCATAGTTCTAAATTAAAACGTATGTAAAATCTGTATTGCACAAACTTTTATAAGTTAAATTCAAAAACCAAAACCCTGATGACATTTTTTTTAAATCAGTGTCAAAAATATGTTTAGGCTGATATAAAGATTTCTCTGATTAAAATGAGTTGTTGACCAGGGTTATTAGTGCACTATATACCAGAGATGGGGGATATGACTCGAGTTGCTATTTTCAGGACTTGTGACTTGCGTGCCAAAAACGCGGAAATGACTTGACTTGACTTGGGACTTGATATCTAAGTGACTCGACTTGGACCTCATGACTTGACAAGTCATCCTGTTTAGTTTTAAATTTGCATTTGAACACAGCTAGCCTTTTTAGGAAAGAAAGCAAGCAAGAAAGAAAAAAGAGTTGTTTTTGTTCATTCATGCTAACCTGGCAACCTGGTCAGCGTCACTTGTTAGTGCGATGTGGCGACGTAAACAACAACAGCATCGGAGCAATTCCAAGGAGGAATAATTTTGAATTAATGGATTATTTTGTCCATGACGTTGACAAAAATAGGCTGGAAAAACCGCATGGTTTGCACCTCACGGAATGAAGACACAACAACGACAACAACGTCTAACTTAATTTGTCATTCAAAAACCCACAGAGAGGTGCGCCAATCTTGCAATTTAGCTAGCGATAAGAACACTGGTTTGGGACCCGTAAATAATTTGATTTTGAGCATTTGAGTACAGCTAAGTAATAGAGGTGGGATGGTTTGTGAAAACTGTCCGAAGCGTTCGTTTTGACTGTGGCGTTTACGTTAGCATATGCAAAAAGTTCTCCCGCTCTCTATTTAATAACGAGGTGAATTGCTGTGCACTTCGACAGTAGTTTCTATTCATCAAAACACCGGTGTCACCGGCATGTTGCTAGTATAGGGCACTATAGCGTCCATGCAGAGTACTTCCGTCAACTTCACTCAACTTCAAAACGCGACAACCTACAAAGCGCACAAAGTTAATGCCGTTGATTCACCGATTAACTCATTCAGTACCAGACTTTTTCAGACCCTCTGTGAAATGACATATAAATATAAATATGACATGTAAATATGTCATTGGGATAGAATGAGTGTGTTAACACACACTAATTAGACTTGGGTAACAGATTGGCACCTGAAAGAAGTGTGTAGTTTTTAAAGATGATGATTATACACATTTGCACCCTCATTCAGCATATTTCAGTATTTGTCACCACATTAACAGTATGCCACTCATATAAATGTTAGTATGAAAAAAATAACACACATTGTTCTAAATAATTTAAGTGTAGATATTCATTATATAAGATAATTGTTTATCATTTCATTTTTAGAGATGTAAATGTTCATTATATTTTTAGAGATAATGCAAGTACTTTTTGTAGTATGATCAGTGAAAGAATTATTTTTTCATCACTCCAACACATGTTTTACTGAGCAAGATTCTATGGCTTGGCTTATGACTTGCTTGAACCAAGTTATGACTTGCTTGAAATTTGGTGGCGACTGGACTTTTTTTTTTTCCCACAGTGACTTGGGACTTTCTTGAGACTTGATGATTACTCGAAACCTACTTGTGACTTACTCCCACCTCTGCTACATACATAACAAAACCAGAAGATGGCAGCATAGGCTAAGTCATGTGTTTCCACAGCAGCACAGGTCTATAACAGCTTACCAGTTATTCACTTGCAAAAGCGTCAAGCTTGTTTGTGCTGCAATTTGCCTTTTCTCATCCTCTGTTGGGTACGGATGCTAACAGGAGAACAGAACACAACATTTGGCATCAGTCATTTTGTTTTGTCACCCTCAACACATAATATTGTACTTGCAACTTAGCTGTGGTTTCTGCCTTACCATAAGATGCTGAAAGAGCCATGAGCGCATGATGTTCGTGGCTTGTTTGGGAAGGACGCCCCTCTTATTCCTTGACTTCTTGTCTTCACTGTCCAATAGGGCTGACAGATCAACATTTAACTGCGGAGATGAGTCAGAGAAAATTGACAAAAGGTAGTAAGGGAAAGGTAAAATCTAAAAGGATGCTGGGGCTTAGTTAATGTTACAATGGAAACAAGGAGCCAACCAGTTAGTGTTTTTCTCTGTGACAACGGTAGCAAACACCTTTTCAAGTGTTACCATGGTAACTGAATTTGAGTAATAATGCGTCTTCCCTCAACCTGTAAAGCATCTTAATGTGGCCTGTAAAGCATTACATAGGTGCTATTTTTGTTAATACTAAAATATCAATATCACAATGTGGAGATATCACCTTATAGGTGCTTTCATAAAGATCAGAAGGGCAAAGCTTCAGGATTAATATTCACTCTAGTATACATTTCTTAGGTGATTTAAAAAATATATTTCATTACTTGGAATGCATGTATTTGTTCGTTCTTCTTCCGATTGATGTTCAATGAGGAATTTGATTGTCAAGTGGTATACAACTATTCTTAAGATGTCAGTAAATTTGCATCTGTTCTTTGGCTGAGACACACAAAACTCTTGGGCATCCATGTGGGGTAGCTTGTGATCATTTTGCTGCGGCATCCGTGGGCCACCATTTAAAAAAAGAAAAAGAAAGAAAAGTATTGTATTATTTTTTTCCAGACATCCATTTTCCACCACCTGTTTTGTTCAGGATCACAGGTGATCTTGAGCCTAAAAACAGACACACTCATGTTCACACCTGACCTGAGTATATGCAAATTGAACACAGAATGGCAGAAGTCAAGATTCAAATACAGAACATTTTACTGTTAAGTCTACAAAATCTTTTTTTTCTCTTTTCCGTAATCACTACCTGTCCATATGGTGTCCGGGATGGTTCACAGGGATGTTTCTCTGACTCTAAGATGCCCAGTGCCGCAGATAACACTGATAATACATTAATTATTTTAGCTGGAGGAGTAGATAGATAGTTAAAGTGTTGCTAAAAGCATCCCTCAATTGCTTCCAATAATGTCACGGTTACAGCCATTGATACAGCTAAAATTATGTGCATTGTTCTCTTATCATTCTTGATATACTGTATGTTAATACCCCCTTTCTTTTCCTTCACTTTTTCAGTTGCTTCCAAGTGTGGTAAATACCAAGGCTATTACTCCTGCTATAATTATTTTTACAGGAATAATATACTACTAATATAGATTTGAAATTATATTAGTAGTCGTAATATTATTAACAGTTATGTTAAAAATGCACCTGTATGATTACTGCTAATGACCCCAGCACTATAAATGTTAATTGTTACAACACATTTTTTTTATTCTTCTTTTAGCTGGTCATATTTCATGTAGAGCTGAAAGACTTATCAAGATATCAACATCTTAAAATCAACAATATAGGTTTTCCCTGCTCAAAGCTGCCTGTAAAAATCATTTTTACAGTTGTCCTTGAATGCGACGCTAAGGCCAACCAATCACGAACCTCATTTCATGCTAGCCAATGACAAACAGCCATGGGCGGGAGCAACGAGTGAGACTTCAACAGGGAAAACGGAAAGAGTGCAGTACACATTCGACAGATTTACTGGCCGAAAATAAGTCATCATTAATTATTTGGAGGATTTGGATTTTTTTTTTTTTTAAAAAGAAGAAAGAGACTCTAAACCAGAGCAAAGAGTTGTGCGGGTCAAGCTCACTTGAGCAAGAATCATGATGAAGCACACCACCACAACAACGCTGTGTTCCACCACGTGACGACACAGCAACATTTTTTTTTCTTTTGTACGTCAGCAGAAGATTGAGAAAGTGTGTATCAGGGGGCAGAGAAGCCACAGTTGCGCTGCTTTACCTGTGAGTTCTGAATCTGAATGGTTCCCGGTGGCAGTGCCTGCGTTAACACTTGTCCTTGTGCTGTCACCATGGCAACCGGCTGATATAGTGTCCCACCTGACATGAGAAATGACTGTCATGAGAATCCAGTAATTTCGGCGGACTCACACAGCTGAGTCCCGCACAACTAGTGGAGTCCTACCACATAGCAGTATATAAAAGTAAATAAAAGCATGACAACCAAGAGCAATAACTTCTGAATTAAAGTGGAAGTCAACCCAAACATATTTTTTTTCAAGAATATGTTCTATGCAGGCCCACTAGTTGAAACACGACATTCTAATAAATACTGCGTTTGTGGAATAAGAGTTAATCCACACATTTTTAGCCATCTCAGGGGGCGGCCATTTTGTCACTTCTGTTGACTGAACAAGACAACACTGTTGCTCAGGGCTCAGGTAAAGACCTATCACAGCTCACCTGGTTTCTGAAGCTGAGCCATGATTGGTCGTTGTCTGAGCCCTGAGCAACTGCGATGTCATTTTCAGTCAACAGAATTGACAAAATGGCCGCCCCCTGAGATGGCTGGATTTTGTTGGATTTTGTTGTTTAAGTCATATTCCTCAAACGCAATATTAATCAGAATGCCTTGTTTCAACTAGCGGGCCTGCATAGACATATTCTTGAAAAAAGTATGTTTGGGTTGAATTCCCCGATAAGGTTGCGATTTCAAAAAAAAAAAAAAAAATTGATTTTGCTGCCGGCCTAATTAGCCTTGATCAAGACACTTACCACAGTCTGTTTGAGCGCTTCAATGTCTAGCGATCAAAAGCTGACACATCGATTTGTTTGAGGTTAAAAGAGATTTCCAGAGGGCAGGATTAACATTTCACTGTACACACTTGACATTCTAAGAGTCTGTCAGCCATGCACGCTGTGAAAGATAATTACCACTCTTACAAAACCCCATGTACAAAAACCTAACAATGTGTGAACATGGACCATTTCATGTCATTGAACCTATGGTAGAAGCTAAACATTTATACCAACTGTTAATTCATTTTCTCTCCCTTTAATACAATGCAAATTCTTACCCGATACCACTTGAGAGTTTATGGTCGTCATAGAAACATTGCCCTGTTGCAAACCCCCACTGGGTGCCACAATCCCTGGAGGGTTGACAGGGTTGGACACAGAGGTCATGGACGGAGAGGAGGTCTGATTTAGTTCCTGGGGGATCATACAGAAATACAATAATTTGAAGACATAAAAATAACTCAAACTATCAGGGGCTAATATACAGTAGATAGTGATAAGAGCTATCCAAACTCTAAAACTGACCTGCTGCATGCTGAGATTGGTGTGCGTAGGAGAATAGGGTCCCCCCAGGTCATTACGGAGGAGGTTGTCACTGTGCATCTTGGTTTTGAGGCAGGTGATGTATCGGTTGCAGAAATCCTTGCAGAGTTCATTGACCTTCTCTAGCTCCAATAAGTGTATCCGCAACACTTGAATAGCTTTAACCATCTGAAGTTAACAAAAGCACATGATCACAATCCAACCACAACTTTCGTGAACTCCCACTTGCCACACTCCTCGATTGCCCACTTTTGGGTTTTATATACAGGATTACTGTATGTTATCAATGAATGGTGCTACTCAGAATTGTGTACACTGCTTATAGAAACGATGTTTCAATATTTCAAAACGCAGAATTCTATTACCAAGATGTTTGGTCACTGTTTAGCATTCACATTTCTTGGCCTCAATCTTAGCCTGTCAAGAATATAAGATAAAGATACTGCTGTCAATTTATTTAGCACAGAGCACTCAATATTTAAAGAGGAAGTTTTCTTTACAATATGTTGTATGTGCCTCCACTAGTCTAAACATGGCATTCTAATATTGGATTTGTGGAGTTGATTTAAATCCACCCGTTTTAGTCCATCTCGGGTGGCGGCTGTTTTGTCAATTCTGTTTACTGAAAATGACATCACAGTTGCTCAGGGCTCAGGTAACGATCAAGCATTGGGTCAGCTTCAGAGAACAGGTGAGCCGTGATTGGTCGTTACCTGAGCCCTGAGCAACTGTGATGTCATTTTCAGTCGACAGAAGCGACAAAATGGCCGCCCCCTGAGATGGCTAAAAACGGGTGGATTTTGCTAGTCTTGTGGAGGCACACAGAACATATTATTCTAAAGGGGGTTGACTTTCCTCTTTAACAAATGTAGGGGGAGCTTGGAGCAATTATACATCGTTTGAGTTTTAAATAGGTGGAGTATTTTTTGTATATTTGTATTTGATGTCTTTGTGTCAACAATGTTTCTTCTAATTGTTGGTTTGTCTCATCTGTTTCTAAACTTCTGAAGAATCTGTTTCTGTGTTTGTTCTATTTTTTTTTATTTTCTCCCATTGTGCTTTTGTATCCTGTGTGGTTGAGATCTTTTTGTGTGTAGAACCTTTCAGTTGTTTTGTCCTTTTTTCTAGCTCCTGTCGTGCTTCGCCCATGCACCTCTGTTTTCTTTTCCTCTCATTCCGTAGTTTTCCACGTTAATGACATAGTTTTTCATACCCGGTATGTTTTCTTGCTCACGTTGTACGTGCTCCCTGGGTTAAATAAAATTATTGTTTGGTTGCCGAAGTTTGAGTTGTCTGCTATTTATTTGAGTGTGTATTTTGTGTACATGATCTTAAATGATCAAGAAAAGAATGTTAGCAGATTGATGAGCTGGCAATATTTTCAGCTAATTGTCAAATAAATAGTATTCAAATGAGCACAAAATAGAAATGCAATTTTGATGAAGCAAATCAGGAGCCAGTGTTTATTTTAAATACCATGTCAATTATAATGCAATGTAAGGACCTAAATACATCTAAATTATATTGTTAATGCCCATTCCATAGTGATTGGATCTTTGTGCTATAAGACCAAGAAAGTAAATCAAAAAATATTTCAGATATATCTACTAACAATAAAATATTAACAAATGGAGTCGAGTCACCAACCGATCCATTTTCTATCACACTTGTGATAGAATGTGATTTTGTGTGTATACTGTGTGTATGCTGTATACTGAATGTGATTTTTTGTGTGTACACTGTGATTGACCTCGGGACATGGACTGGTCCCGAAGTCAATCACAGTATACCCCCCAAAAAAAAACACAAAAAAAAACATTAACACACACATTCACACCTATGGACATTTTTCTTTCTTTCAGGAAACCAAAGACGCATCTTTTTGAGATATTAGATGAGTATGAGACACACATTGGCACTATTGCATGGCCGATGCTTTCGATCTAAATCAAATATAACACTGTCTTTTGTTCTCATCAGCAGTTGTCTAAGCATCAATGATGACATTGATATTCTTCACTCTGTCAGACACGCTAGAATAAACCCCTTCAAAATTAACTAAAATTAATTATTAAGGACGGGAGCAAATAACCACGTTTCTACCACTAGAGCCGGGAGGGCTGTTGCATTTTTCTCCCTTTAAAGCCGGGAGAGCGGATACGTTTGCGTTTTTTTGTTTGTTTTTTTTTTACTCCAATTCTCCGTCTCTTAGCCAATTTAATTCATCAGACACGAAAAGGCCCCACAAGCTCATTTTTAATGGTACCAGCCCATACCAGTACCCCACCTCCACCTGGCTGGCGTCAGCATAAAAGATGAGCTTGTAGGGCCTTTTCGGGTTGAGGATAGAGTCAAGCTGAACTCCCAGTCCTACAGCCAGTAGTAGTGAGCGGTACGGATCAAGCTGTTCACTGTTCGGGCCGGGCGCGATCTGCAGAATAGTTGGTTATTTAAAGACTGTGCGCGTTCACATTAAGTCAACGTAATTAGGCCGCATTCACTGTAATAGCAGCAAATAAAATTGAAAACCCTCATGGCTCACATAATATCTGCATATGGGAGCGCTATGCAAACATACTCAACGAACACACCACCTCCGCAATGGCTAACTTCAAAATAAAGCTTACCAAACTATACATTGCGTCATTAATGCCAATGCAATAGCCTTAGTAGACTTTGACTTTGAAGTTGACCTCCGTGGTGGCGTAACAGCTAACTTGACTTCCGTTTTCAACGTCTCAGCTTGCCACCTACTACATCAACACAACGCCATCCTGAAGTCATATTCAGTCGCTAATTTGGGACCCTAACAAACCGCTAGTTACCGTATTGGCCCGAATATAAGACGTGTTTTTTGCATTGAAATAGGACTGAAAAAGTGGGGGTAGTCTTATATTCGGGGTCTAGACATTATATCCATTCACATTCATGACGCTTGATGGCGCCAGATATCATTGGAGAGAATGCTGAACTTGACTCCGCAGGCCAAAGCAACCCCTGTCACGTGAGGATGATGTGCTATGGGAGGAGCCAGAGGATGGGATTAAGGACAGCGACACTGAGCACAGCGAGGCAGATAATTGTTTGTGAGGAGTAATGTTCTGTCATGATAGATCTCAGCTACTCTCAAGTTAAACCAGTTTGCATTATTTTATTGCAATGTTTTTCCTTATTCAGATTTGTCTCAAGACTACAGTTAGTTAGACTTCACTTTGATGGTTAATGCAGTAATTGCAATTTTGTTGTTTGATCACAATAGATTGGTTTATTTACATTTCAAAAACCAGAAGCCATTCATTTACGAATTTAATTGCACTTTAGTTTACATATTTAAATGTTGAGATATTAAGATTTGAATGAGGCAAAATAAAATGTCTTTTCTCTCACATATATTGTTATAATCATTTGTTTCAGATAAAAATTAATTTGGTGTTCAAAAAAACATTTTTCAAACTTGAATCTTGAAAAAGAAGGGGTCGTCTTATAATCAGGTCTGTCTTATATTCGGGCCAATACGGTAATTACGCTGTCATTGTATGAAACGGCACAAGTCTCCGCCGTTAGTGGCTAGCAGCTATTATCGCTAGCAACACGTGCCTGGCTGGTAGTTCAACAGCTGTTTTTTGGCTTACTTTTTTTTTTTAGTTTCGTTTTCAATATTATGGAGATTATTTTTTAATGCGCTGTCCATGTGTAAAGGAAGGTGCCTTAAATTGCACTTCAAGGTCTTTTTCATTTTGAAAAAATAAATAAATAAAACCTTGTCTTCATTTATTTTATAAGAACACTTTTGCTCATTAAATCATTTTAAGAAAACATTCAGCTCAATATGTCTGGCAGAATACCTTGTTATTGTATGCACTGTACCACATATAAAATAAAAACATTCTTATTTTATACGTGGTACAGTGTATAAAATAACAAGGTATCCTACGTTATATTGCGTTCTTAAATCCTAAATGGCCATATTAGATTTTCTTCCCTTTTTTTTCATGGGCAAAAGTGTTTATATAATAAATGAAAGTTCTAATTATCTTTTTTCTTTTTTGCTGATCCGTAACAATCCGATCCTTGACTCAAAATCTGTGATCGATCTGAACCCTGACTTATGTGATCCGTTGAGCCACTAGTGAGTACCAAAGTCAATCTCCTGGTACTCATGTGAGTAATCCATGAAAAAAACTATGTGCACCCCTGTACATAAATCTCATCTCTTGTGTGCTTAATATGTATTTCAACATTTGACACTGCGACTGCAATTGATAAGTCCATCCATCCATTATCGATACCACTTATCCTCACAAGGGTCGCGGGGCGTGCCGGAGCCTATCCCAGCTGGCTTCGGGCAGTAGGCGGGGGACGCCCTGAATTGGTTGCCAGCCAATCGCAGGGCACACAGAGACAAACATCCGCACTCACAATCACACCTGGGGGCAATTTAGAGTGTCCAATCAACTCACCATGCATGTTTTTTTTTGGAATGTGGGAGAAAACCGGAGTACCCGGAGAAAACCCACACAGGCACGGGGAGAACATGCAAACTCCACACAGGGAGGCCAGAGCCGGGATCGAACCCTCGATCTCTGAACTGTGAGGCGGTCGTGCTAACCAGTCGACCACCGTGCCGCCCAATTGAAAAGTCGAGAAACACATTTATTGTTATAGTCTGTGGACCCCCCTGAAATAGCCTTGGTGACCTCCTGGATAAACATCTAGCTACGCCACTGGGCGCTCGTATGCTAGATTTGGTGTTATCCTTCTCATACGCTCTCAATTTGGCAACTCATGGCAAAGAGCTCTATGACGATCTGAAAAAGACAATTGTTGACTTAACGAGGGCTTGACTACAAGTAGATTGCAAACAGCATGAAATGGGGCTGTAGCAGTTTAACAGGACAGGTCCCACTCAGAAGAGGCCTTGTCATGGTCGACCAAAGAAGTTAAGTGAAGAAGTTAAATGTGTTTCGCGCTATATCCAGATGTTGTCTTTGGAAAATAGACAGTGTATCAGTGCTGCCAGCATTGCTGCAGAGGTTCACCATATGCTACACACTGCATTCAATTGGTCGGCATGGCTGTCATCCCCGAAAGAAACCTCTTCTAAAGGTGATGCGCAAGAAAGACCGCTAATAATTTAATGAAGCCATACAGACTAAGGACATGGATTACAAAAAACAAGTGAGCTGATGGGACAAAGATAAACTTATTTACTTCAGTTTCCATTAGCTATGTGATAAGGTCATGGAGGAGTGGAAAAGAATTCAAAAGAAAACCTGTGAAGCTCTAGTTAACTCCATGTCCAAGAGGGTAACACAGTGTTGGATAATAATGGTGGCCACATAATGATACTTGGGCAAAATTGGACATTTCACTTAGAGTTATGTACTGTATGCACATTTGTTATACAAGCTCTAAACTGACTACCTTACATTGTAGCAAAGTGTAATTTTGTCAGTGTCATTCCATGCTCCAATAAAATATTTATAAAAATGCGAGGGGTATATTCACTACTGAGAACTTAAACTTGCTCAAATTATTTCACATGATGTGTGTTTGTGTCTTTATTGAAGTTTAAAGGTGCAGCAGATATCAGATAAAAAAAAGGGAAATTCAAAAGCCAGAACTACTGAGGGGCACCGATGGCTTGTGTAATGTGCCGATATCATGTATTGTATACAGTAGTTCCAACTCTGAACATAGATTGAATAAATAGGTTGTGTCTGTGGATGGATGGAGTAGTGTTGCACGGGATACGATACCAGTATCGTACCATGATTTTTTGGCGTCAAAAACGTCTCGATACCATTTTTTTTTAAACACCGGTATTTAAGAGCAAAACAAAACAAAAAAACATGCAGCTCACCAACCGTGTTTTAAAGGCAAGGCATAAGCGCAACAGCACCTGTTTACGGACGTGAAAAAAACGCCTTAAGTGGCACGCCTCCTTCTGCATGTGGAGAGGAAGTTGGCCTCAAGCGAGTGAAGTGCCTGCTGCCCCTTCGCTCGCTGCCCATCCATTCCTCATTGAAAAGCATGACCAAAAAGTTCAAATCTAGGTCTCATCAGACCAGAGAATCGTATTTCTCATAGTCTAGGAGTCCCATGTGTTGTTTGGAAAACTCTTGAGTGCTCATGTGTCTTGCACTGAGGAGAAGCTTCCATTGTGCCACTTTGCCATAAAGCCCCGAATGGTGGAGGGCTGCAGTGATATTTGACTTTGTGGAACTTTCTCCCATCTCCCTACTGCATCTCTTGAGCTCAGTCACAGTGATCTTTGGGTTCTTCAATTCAATCCAATGAGCAGAACCATCTCAAGGAGGCTCAGAATAAATGGCCAGCATGTGAGCTAAATATGAAGGTCGCTGCAAAGGGCCTGAATACTTATGACCAAATGATATTTTATTTTTATTTTTTTCATAAATTAGCAAAAACTGCAGCATGTCTGTTTTTTTTTCTGTCAAGATGGGGTGCTGAGTGTACATTAATGAGAAATAAAATGAACTTTTTTGATTTTGGCAAATGGCTGCAATGACAGAATGTGAAAAATTTCAAGGGGTCACAATACTTTCCGTACCCACTGTAGTATTCTTGAAGTTTAATTTATATGTAGTCTATAAATATATTTTTTAAAAAATCAAGTGTAGAAAGAGACGGTGTCAAAATTTTGGTATTGTGACAACACAAAAATGGAGGAAAAAGGAGAACAAGCAAAGTCCACACAGTTCTAGGCGCTATATTAAATTATATTATATTATAATTATATTATACCACACATACACTGTGCGGCGGCCCAGATATCCCACAACTCTTAGAAAACAGCCCATCTAAGTACTTAACCGCAGTGTTCTATTATTATTATTGTCACACTCAGATATTTGTGAAACCAGTTAACTCACCAAGTTGTCCAACTCTGGATCTTCACTGAAGAAAGGCTTATGATCCCTCTCCTGCTGGTGAACAAAGTTTTCAATGTCGACATCAAAGCTGGCAGACGTGATGCACTCAGATCCCTGTGTAGCCTGCTCACATTTCTCAAACAATAACGCCAGCAGGGGGAACAACGGATGTCTAGGGAGAAAGAAAGTGAGAGGGGCCACCAAATAGTTAAACTGAATTACCAAATGTTGTCAAATTTATACAGGGTTGGGAGGGTTACTTTAAAATCAAACAAACCAAAAATAAATCAATTACGATATATATTTGTCAGGTATTTTCTGTTTTCTGTTTTTTTAATATGCATGGTTTGGAAATGTTGGAGCAAGTCTGAGCACCTGCAATTCAAATCCAAAGCACAATAACTGCAGGACAGCCATGCTAACCTGTGCTGCAGAGATAGCTAGATAGATAGCAAAAGCGAGCTAGCAAGCTAGCTATTGCTATCTACCTTCATCCTGTGAGTGAAATTTTTGTTTTGCTAGCTTCATAAAGTTTTTCAAACCTTTCCACACAAACATTGTTTGCTAAAAACAAAATAATCCTTCCGTCTTATTAACTTATTTTTCTCTCACTACGCATAAAAACTGTGACTTGCTCAAAAACGTGGAACTACTTCTTAGTTATTTTTCCTCTAATTTGACTTACCAGGGAATTTAATAATGCCATTCTGAGAATGATATAAGTGATGTAAACATACAATAGAATGAACAAATGCAAAAACATCCCTACAAGCACAAAGACTTAATTTATCTAACCTAAATCATATATGCATTTAAATTCAGAACAGTGTTGTCTTGCAGAAAGCCCCACTTGCATGGCTATGCCCCTCCTCAGACTAACCTGTGACTCTCATTTGCATCCTCTAATAGTCCTCTATATTATACTCTAATCTGCCTGATCCCAATTTAATGTCACTCCTTCAGCAATACGTGGCCAGCATAGTAAGCAGGAGGGTTACATGCACAGTAAAGAGCCTCTGCCTTGTCTGTTTAATGTCTACTTGTGGAGGGGTGACTAGGAATGAATAGGAATTCCTATTACACAGGAACTAAGGATGAGCTCAACACACACCAAAAAAAAATATCAATTCTGGTGCGCTCCACAGTCCTCAACATGAGTTCATTCCCTTTGGAAAGTAAAGCATTTTATCCGTTTTTCTTTCGAGAACACATTGATAATTTTCTGAATTTTATGGAATGATTAAATTCACCTGTGGTTGAATTATTGTGCATTGTTCTTTAAACAAACCCTTTGCAATTCCACCTGGCATTTTTACCTGAACACCTAAAACTGTGCATTTGAAGCTGTACTTGAACCATTTGGAATATCAGCATAGTTTTGGTCTCTTTTTGAAGACAACACTTTTTCTCCTCAACTGTCAGAATCTTTGTAAGTGCTACTGGCACTGAATTATGGAAGTTTGAATACATAAAAGAAGGCTGATTTTATGTCCGCCTATTTTTTTTTTCCAAAATCTGCCTGGAAAATTATGTAGCAGGGTGGTGGACTGAATAACACAACAGGAAAACCCACCCGTGGGCCGATGAAATCAGAAAATTCATGATTTACACCTTTAGAAATATCGATTCTGAAAGGAATCACAAGTTTTTCTGACAAGTCTGTTGGGGTGTATAATTGATGTTGCACACTAAATATTTTAAGTAATTTACTCTGCCAATAGTGAGCCATCTATTCTGAAATTCCTTTAGTTTGATTTTTAAAAAATCATTTTGTCTTGCCTAATTACTCGTTTTCTTGACAAATGATAACCGTTCCAAATTGTAACAGGGTAGGTAGACTTTTAGGAGCCACACTGTACTCTATAGTCATTGTTCTAGGAAGTGGAGGTTGTATGCATGGCTTGTTATTTGAGATACAAATGGCGAAAGAAAACTGCAATAAGTGGTCAATAATGGAAGTCATTCTGATGACTCTTCAAGGCGGTATATTATCGAAAAGTTACTTTTTAATGCTATCCAAATAGATAGTACATACCAATGAAGTGTGAATTCACACATCCAAGTAAATATTTTATGAGGTGGCTATTTCTGAAAATAAGACTGGGCAAGCCGCTCTGACTTTTGCCAACTTGTGATGATGGGCAGTATTTGTTTGGCAAGGCTACATACACCACTTACACATGAAATGCTAAAACGACAAGGGTAACTTGGCAGCTAGGTGGGGAGAATCAGCCAGTGGCGGTGATTGTATTGATCTTAAGCTCTAAATGCTACTGTGCTGGAGTGTTAAATAATAAATCTATAAATAAATTAATCAATAAAAGTCCCCATTGTGCAATGCTTCCACAATAAACAAATCCTCTGTTTTTTTCATCAATATTGAATGACTTTTTAGCCTTAGCAATGCAGTTAGCCACCAAGTATGACGCTCTCAGGGCAATTACATTTGTTGACGAATCGGCTTTGAAGGCTTCACTGACTGATTGGAGAGCCGCTCGCTGCATATTGTGCAGAGGGGGCTTTGTTCATGCGTGGGAATCACCTGTTGCTGTAAATCCATATTTCAAGTACGTCTTCTATGAAATGCACCTTTCTTTTCTTCTTTGGCATAGGCTCTTATGTTGAACTCTCACTGGGCCTTTTCCCAATCCGCAAAGAAACTTTCCAAATTAGCACTATGTGACGGAGACAACTTTTGAAATGTAGGAATAATTGTCAAGGTGGTTTCAGTCATTTTTATGTGATCTGAACAAAAAATACAATATTTATCAATGAAAGCAACAGGGCTATGGGCCAGCCGTTATTAATTTTATGACAAACGCTGTAGACCGGATAAAATTTGACCATGGGCCAAATTTGCTTTCTGATGGGTGACCCTTTACAGTAGGTTTGTGGCCCCGGCAATATCAAAACATGCAAACAAGTTTTTTGTATTTTTTTGTGTTTTCTAAAAATACTTAACATATTTATAATTGTGTGAAGGCAAAAGGCCTTCACACATATGTTAGTCCTACACTTTAAACTTATTCTATTTTATTCCGACCACTTTTTCGGTGTTCGACTCCTTCCACATTTTTCATCCGATTGACTTCATTCAAGTTTCAAAACATTCAGAAAATTCATACCTTCCAGGGTAGTATTTTTTTCGTTCACCAAATTTACCGTTTCCCCAATATTTCCCATTTTTCACCCCCCCAAAAAAACATTAATTTCCAATGGCACTTTCAACATTTCCCATTTCCACCATTCCAATTTCAAATTCACAAGATTCAACTCATTCAACTCACATTGGTCAAGATTTTCAACACGCCCACAATTCCTACTTGCCAAAAATTCAACGTATTCACCCTTAAAAAAACAACACAAAAATTCAACTATTCGCCATTCATTTCCATTGACACATTCAACTTTTCACATTTACACCATTCCAATTTACACAAATTCAAGTCATTCAACTCATTCAGCTCACATTGAGCTTTTCAACACCCCCAAAATTCCTACTTCCCACACATCCAACTCATTCACCCTTAAAAAAGCCACACAATTTCACCATTCATTTCCAGTGGACTGGTGTTATTGCACTTTGGTCTCACCAGTGCGGCGGCCATTTTGGGCAGGGACATTAGCTAAACTGGGGATACTCACCCCGAGGTCTCCCCAGTGCGGAGGCCATCTTGGGGAGGGGCAGTAGCTAGACTGGGGATACTCACCCCAAGTTCTCCCCAGTGCGACGGCCATCTTGGGCGGGGACATTAGCTAGACTGGGGATACACACCCCGAGGTCTCCTTAGTACGGCGGCCATCTTGGGCAGGGATCTTAGCTACACCCATGATTCTCGCCCCTCAGCAAGCCCCAGTAAGGCGGCCATCTTACAGTATTGGAACACCCAGAATTGTCATCCCCAGGTGTACCTAATGAAGCAGCCATGCTGTTCAAAAGTATTGGGACACCCACAATTATCATCCCCATGTGTCCCTAATAAAGTGGCCATGTTGTTCAAAAGTATTGGGACACCGAGAATTTTCATCCCCAGGTGTCCTTAATGAAGCGGCCATGTTGTTGAAAAGTATTGGGACACCCCGATTTCTCATCCCCAGGTGTCCCTAATGAAGCGGCCATGTTCAAAAGTATTGGGACACCCCAATTTTTTGTCCCCAGGTGTCCGTAATGAAGCGGCCAAGTTGCTCAAAACTATTGGGACACCCCAATTTTTCATCCCCAGGTGTCCCTAATGAAGCGGCCATTTTGCTTAAAAATTTTGGGACACCCCGATTTCTCATCCCCAGGTTCCTTTCTTCCCGAGATTCCTTGTTTCCTTCCTTTCTTGCTTCCTAGTGTTCTTTCTTCCTAATTTCTTTGCCTCATCCTTTCCTTCCTACTATTTTGTATTCTTACTTTGTTTTCTTTCTTCTTGTTTTCCTTGCTATCTTGGTTCCTTGCTTCCTCACTTCCTTTGATTCCATCATTCTTTGATTTCCTTCTTTTTTTCCCTGACTTCCTTCTTTCATTGTTTCCTTACTTCCTCTTTTCTTGTTTCCCTTCTGATTTTTTTCAACTTCATTCTAACGCATTCCACGGTTTCCATTCAGCTTCCTTCGCCTTCACACGCAATTTCTCCAGAAATTGCATTCTCTAGTTTCATATGTAACTGCGTATGAAATAGCAAAGCTTGGAGTAAAAATGTGTGCGAACGGTACGTGCCACACCGGGTACATTCAAGTGAATGGAAGAGAGTCGCGACTTTCAATATAGCCCCATTTTCCCCCTCTACTCACACCCAAGTCTTCTTTCTGTATTAACCCGAGTCTTCCTGGACTGAAACTATCTTTATATGGTTAAAAAAGTGTTACAGTACAACATACTGTATGTGGAGCCTCAGATCCCACTAAAGACTTGTGCAGTTCACGTCGCAGGGTGTTCATATATCAAATCACTCTGGCCAACTAGGATTCTCATCTGCACTGTGACGGCTGCGGCAAATGCTTTGACACTTTCCAAATCTCACCGGACATCCACGGCAATCAGAGCCTGCATTGTCTCAAGAGCATCTCGATTTGTCTACAGTGTCATGAAATGGGGCTGTTATTGCCGCTGGGAACTTAGTGTAACTGAAGCCTTAAATTCTGCGACACCTCAACTTACTTAAAACAAAAGAGGGGCACTGGGGAACACCCTTAAACTTGCTCTTCATTTTCATTATACCATAATGTTACTGATCAACGCCAATCTAGCGTCAATTGACCAACCTGAAATATCATCCAGTTTGTCAAAGCTGACAGTTTTTGTCAGATGATAATTGTCATGACTGTAGAGCAGGGAATCACTTTTTCTTCAAGGTTCAAGGCAGGCACAGTTACACATTACCCAGCTGCTGGATTATGATGGTACACATACTCTCAAAATGTTTTTTGTTCCCTAATGTAAAATTCAGATTTTAGTCTTTGCAAAAAACATCGGTGATCAATGGGTTGAGCCTAAGTTGACACAACCTTAGCCCTGCACCTGAGAATGGGTGTGCAAGAGCAGAAAACTGAGCATTATGAATTCATATAACCTTAAAACATTGGAGCCGGTCAAAAACAAAATCTGAACAATTTCAATGACCTTTACACAGAAAGTCAGAATTAACGTAGATGGTGTATGAAAAGGCATGCATTTTCATTAACGAGAACAGAACCGCACTGTGCGCATCACTGCCCAGCCATCATCGTGTGTTTGCCAGTCTCCTACAATACCTTTCCCAACCATCCCGAGCCCTTCAACCCCCCCATCATGTCGGCAGCCATAAGCAGCGGGTTCTATCTGCAGTGCGACAGAGTGAAGATTGCTGGCTAGGGGATCATTACAAGGGCCATAAAACAGCGATTTACAGGACAGCTAGCAAGTGGAGTCAGCACCATCTCCCACCCCCTGGCACTGCACTGTGCTGGGTCACCAAGGAAAAGCCCAAATCAGAGAATCAGAGGTCAGTGGGGTATATGATGACTTAAACATGAAGGCAAAGGAATGTGACAGCTCATGCAGCATATGGTAAACCTATGGTAAGGGTAAGATGGAAGATGCTATAAATCTTGATGCATTTCGTTACAATCAAATCAAAGCCAGCTCCCTTAAAGGGGAAGTCAACCCAAAGATGTTTTTTTCAAGAATATGTTCAATGCAAGCCCACTGGTTGAAACACGCCCTTCTGATTAATAATGTGTTTGAGGAATAAGAGTTAATCCACTCGTTTTTACTCATCTCTGGGGGCGGCCATTTTGTCACTTCTGTCGACTGAAAATGAAATCCCAACTACTCAGGGCTCAGAGTAGTTGTGATTAGAGCTGTCCCGACTAGTCGCCATAGTCGACGTCACCGATGACGCAAATACGTCGGCCCGCAAAACATACCGTCGACACCGAGTGTCGATGACGTAAATGCATGCCGGCGAGTGTCAATGACGTAAATACGGCGGTGCGCACATACCGTAGAGTGTAAATGACGTAATTGCATCAACATGTGCATACTTTCAGTGGTAAACAAGTGCGCAACTGTGCACAGCAGAAAAGCAGCGGGTTGCAGTCAAAATGACACAATGTTGTGTTTCAGCTTTGTGCATTACGGGGCTAACATTTGCGGAGCTATTTCACTCCAGTCAAACTGTGTTGGTGCTTGTAAGCAACGTTACTGATTCCATTGCTTTATGTATCCAGAAACAATAACATGTGACATTGTGTAAATATCTACTGCGCCGCTGCAGTTCAGACATGCACCTCATATTTAGGGTACCGGTATGTCCTGCTCCGGATGCTTTAAAAAAAAAAAAAAAAAAAAAAAAAAGAAACCCTGGCCTGCTTACCATAGTCTGTGACTGCACTAATATATAATGTGTGCCTTTTCAAAATCATTGTAATATTTCAGTATGGGCTCTTGATCTGTCCCCCCGCAAAAAAGAGGAATGCACACCAGAAAGAACATCTGAACTCACACAAAGTATCCTTAAAATGATTGTCCATGAGGCACTTTGCAATTGTGAAGAGTGGTCCTCATTGGACTTTGTTTTTATTTAAGAGTTGTTTAATTTTTCCTTATTTATTCTCATTAATTATTTTACTTGTAATTGGCTGCTTAACATGCGCTCACACATTGTTTCACTGACAGACAAATGACTCATTCATGTTCAGACGTCATGGTGCTTGCCTAAAAGAGATGTTAGTGTTCATTCAATTTCAAATGTTTTTTAACTTTAATAAAGTGTGTGTTTTTGTGAATTAATAATTGTCAACTCAAAAATAATCACTAGATCAAAAATCCAAAATGTAATTGTTAGACTAATTGACTAATTTGGGACAGCCCTACTTGTGATGTCATTTTCAGTCGACAGAAGTGACAAAATGGCCGCCCCTTGAGATGGCTAAAAACGGGTGGATTTTACTGCTTAACTCATATTCTACAAACGCAATACTAATCAGAATGCCGTGTTTCAACTAGTGGGCCTGCTGGGAACATATTCTTGAAAAAAAATTGTTTGGGTTGATTTCCCCTTTAAAACCTTCTGACCCAATTCGAACATGATATGCTTCTGAAAGGTTGTTTGTGGAATGCCATAGCTCATGATTTAACAGTTCTGTGATGTAATGATGCAGTCCCTCGATAGCTGTACACAAGCTGCTATTGTGTGCAAAAACTTCGCATTTCCCGGTCAATCTGATATCAGTCCATGTTATCAGTTTGAAGCTTGTCGCGATTGACTTGAAAATTGCCTGGACAAGATGTAGAGGTTCCATTGTCTGCTCTACTCATTTGTAAGTGAACACATTGGATTCGACGGATCCACACATTAGCAATGTCCTATTCCATCCTCCATACTACCGTTGTATGTAGCTAAACTCGGTTTACATTAGGTTGTGCCCAATCATGTCTTTGCAGTGAGGTAGGGGGTGACGTTTTTTGGGGGGGCATGAACCAGCTAAAGCTCATTGTTTCCAAGATCAATGGTTTAAAAAAAATCGTAATTGTTTAATCAGCAAAATGTAATCTGCCAACAACAAATATTCAAATGAGAACACATAGCAATGCATGAAAAGCAGGCTAAACTCAAAACAACACCGTCATCAAGGCCACCAAGGGGTCCTGAAAAAGGGACAGTGGGATTTCATGTTATGTTTTGATGTGACAGTAGAGAAACTGCAGAGTGAGGAAGCTGGAGGTCTCTCAATGTTTCCAGCCTAATCAAGCTTGCTTTATAAATCCCCACATATTAAAAACACAGTTTGTGGTTGTTTATTCCTGCTGTGATTGCTCCCTCTAGCCAACTACTGTACACAATTGAAAAAATACCGTAAGATTGTATGTGACACACACAGACACCGAAAAGGAACCTCAGACACAATCCGAACAAACCCTTATATTCAGTTTTTTCGGTTGAATCTGCCCTTCTACTTTTCTTTACTGGTCTTGGTTTTGTTGCTTTCAGACCTTAAACCACGTCGCCACCTAAAGCACATGCCAATATCCCAACAATGGCTGTCACAGCAGCGCTATCCAAAAATTATGCATTAAACCTAGAATAATGACAGATTTAGAGAGTACAAAATTAGTCAGTTCAACAACTGGTCTGTGAATCAAGACAAATTATTATGACAAAGAGACCAACATTTCTTCTTCTCTGCACATAATAAAAATACTGCACACACACACACACACACACGCACTCGCCCCCCCCCCCCCCCCCACACACACACACCCAAACACACACACACACACATTGTATATCCCTTCCAGAGGGCATTATATGGCAGCTGTGAAGTGCAAAACAATCTGTTCTTTTAGGTTAGCTGGAGGCAACTCTTGTGCCAGAATTTTTTTTACTCAGATTTCTAAATCGTGCATATTGAGAAAAAAAAAAAAACACTTGGGACTTGTTCTCTTACAAGAGGCCAAAGAGGGAGTAAATGATAAAAATGTTTATCTGAAAGAAACTACTAATAAAACCATTTGCGCCATGTCACAGCTTCCTGTAGTCAGCAGCCTCTGGAGACCAGCAGAGATGTGCACTTTACCCTTTTTTGCCCGTCCGTGTTCATGAAAATAATCGTCCTCTGACCCCGTCCGTCCTTGTCCTTCAATAAAAATGTGGATTATTTTGCAGGATTACATTTTTAATGCGGGGAGAGAGACGGCACAATCAAGTCCTCGCTGCTGTCAACTTGCTGGCCAAACAAGATTTCGTGGAGTTAAGTGGATAACTGGTCACAATATAACTCAATGGACTGCCGTTGGTCCTCCGACGTTAAGGTTTTTGTTGGCCAACATTTAAATAAGAAAAGTCACTAGCTGGATAAGTGTTGGTTTAATCGCGGTTAGTTTCAAAAGTGACTTGAATGGAATGGATTAGGCTTGGGCGATATATATCATCCTCAATATTATCATCAGTGTTCCTTTCATGATGTATACTTATCAAGTATAAACCCATTAAGGCCGAAGGTGCCTGGCTCACTACCTCCCCAAACCTAAGGGTGACAATACAATCACCCTCTTAAACCTGAGGTTCTCCCAGAAATTCCAAAAGAATTTGAGAGCAAAGGCAAAGCTTTCACGCAGAGCAGAGTTTATTTTTACATATTCAATTGAAACAGTAAATAATAATAAAGTGTCAGTGCAAGAGAAACACCATCTTTTCTTCTGTTACAAAGACGTCAATATCGTCATTGTCTACCAACATATAACCATAGATCACGTCCGACTGGTTGCACTGGTTCAAAGTCTACAAGCGTGTCGTCTATATCACCGACGTTTCTTTCTATCTCGTTAGCGAGTTTTTGGGCCCATATATCGCCCACCCCTAGAATGGATGGTGACTGTTTTGGATCGTATTCAATGTAGGACTTATTAATTTTAAATAAAATTTACAATGAAATGTGAGATGTAAAAATAATTCAGACTGCTTGCTCCCATCGGGGAGCGCTAACAGCTAGCAGGCTAGCCATGCGCTAATATTACTAAACTGAAGTAATATTACTAAAGTGAAGTTGTCTCCCTTACAGTTCTTGTGCTTTGGATTTGAATTGTGGGTGCTCACTACTCAGGCTTCATCCAGTATTCCAAAACCATGCATATTAAACAGCCATAATACAGAAAAGACCAGACAATTATATAACTATAACTATATTATACCATATTATACTATACTATACTATACATTTGGAATTTTTTCCACCATATTTGGTATTGGAGTAATACAAAAGTAATGAAATGTATTCAAGTTATATTACCTTAATAATATGGTACTTATTACGTTGATTACGTTACTAACTACATTTTTAACAGGTAACTGTATCGGAACGCATTTTCAAAGTAACCCTCCAAACCCTGGGAACCACTTATGTAATGAAAGACGTTAAAACAATAAGAGGCTCAGACACGACAGTTGGCTAGCTAGTAATTAGCTAACAGCTCACCTGAGCAGCTAATGTAGCAGTTAAATCTTTCCTCATTCTTTCTTCTTGCCAAACAGCAAAAATGAATGGGATAACACTCACATAATCAGTCACATTGTTGAGAGCCCACATCCTCGCCCCCACCGGTCCATGAAAACCACAGGACATCCCCATGGGCAACCAGGGAACTCCCTCCCAGCCAGCATGATCAAAAGTGTTGCTGTAAAACAGTACCGCTATGTATTTTCCTTCCCATGTATTTTTAAGTATCACAAGTATATTTTAGTTTAGGAAGGGACAATAGCAATGCTTCTATCATGAAGAGCATATATACATCTGTACGCCAAACAGGCCTTCATCACCCACATGCTACATCTGCAACATGAGAAATTAAAGGCAGGCTTTTTTAATAGGGTGCAGAGGCTCCAGAAGGATCTTTATAGTAAATGCCACAACTCATTAAGCTAATTCCCCGATCACACATTTACTACGCATCAAACAAAGGAGGAAGAGATGGAGAGAGAAATCCACGGCAACTCGTAAAAATTGGAATTCTAGCAATTAGTGAAAAGAAACATTTAATCCCGCAACAATTTGTGGGCAAAAGAGAAACAGTGGTGCTGTTCTTGACCTTTTTCACTTTTCTCAAATCTTTTCAAATGCGTCCATGCTCTGTGTTTTTAGGTTTAAGTTTGTCATTGGCACTAGAGAGCACTGTAATAAAATGTTCATTTGTCTTTTTGCACAATTTTTATTAAACATTTGTTGGTTAGTCTACCCGTTATACTATTAACTCAGCAGTGAGAGGTTAAAATGCGAACCAATCCGTCAATATGTTGCCTTTTATATATATATATATATATATATATATATATACATATACATATATATATATATACACACATATACATATATATACATATATACACATATATACACACATATACATATATATACATATATACACATATATACATATACATATATACACATATATACATATATACACATATACATATATACATATATATATATACATATATACACATATACATATATACACATATACATATATATATATACATATATACACATATACATATATATACATATATACACATATACATATATATATATATGATGGATATAGATCAGCGCTGTAATGGGAAAATCACTTGTTAAAATTTTGAAAAAAAAATCTAATTTTCACAATGCGATGTCTGTAAAGCTGAAACACCATTCACGTAAAAATAAGAACATTGAAAAAATTGTGTTTTTCACAGGACAGTGACGATATATAAATATATATATGCATATATTTGTTTACATAATGTATCCATTGACCCAGATTTGGAATAATTATTCTACCAAGAGCCCTTTGTTGTAGAAATAGGGCTATAATTATAGTGTAATTAATTGCAAGGAGTATGATGAAAATACCTAAAACGTACATTTTATCTGAGAACTATACAAACGTAGTGTGGTGGAGAGCAGCAGTCCCCAATGGACCAGTTTCAGGTGAAGACATAGTTTGACAGACTGCCATTGACATAAATAAAAACATGACTAAATATACAACTTACCATTCAGCTGAGTGCAGTTGTTGTAATTAGTGGGAACCCTGCACTTTTTCTCTTTAATGATCCGGTCGGTCCCATAGCATGCCATAGCCAGGCTCCAAAATTGAAGCATTACTCCGTTGTAATCTATGTAATTTGTACCTTTTATTGTTTTCAGAATAGACTTGCATATTTTGCAAGTAATATGGTCTCATTTTTGGTAAAATAGTTCCACAAGCCTGTACCATAGTACAGCCGTATGCCATACTGTGTTGTAATGTGCTAAAAGTATTGTGGAATTGGTGAGTGTTCCTCGGCCTGCCGCTGGCATATTTTATATCAGAGGTGGGCGATATACATTGTCATCAATATCATCGTCAATCTTGCTTTTTATTCTATAATTTTATATTATCGAGTATTAATACTATATATATATATATATATATATATATATATATATATATATATATATATATATATATACATATATATATACACTTACATATATATACATACATATATACACATATATACATATACACACACATACACATATACATATATATACATACATATACATATATATATACACATACATATACACACATATATATACACACATACATATATATACATACATACATATATATACATACATATATATATATATATACATATATATACATACATATATATACATACATATATATACATACATACACATATATACATACATATATATACATACATACACATATATACATACATATATATACATACATACACATATATACATACATGCATACATATGCATATACATGTATGCATATATATATATATATATATATATATACACATGTATGCATATATATATATATATATATATATATATATATATACATGTATGCATATATATATATATATATATATACATGTATGCATATATATATATATATATATATATATACATATACATGTATGCATATATATATATACATACATATATGCATATATATATATATATATATATATATATATATATATATATACATATATGCATACATATATGCATATATATATATATCTATATCTATATCTATATATATATATATATATATATATATATATATATATATATATATATATATTATCATCTAGGGATGTTCCGATCAGGTTTTGTGACACCGATACCGATCATGCATGAGCAAGATCGGCCGATACAGATTCCGATCACATGGAATATCTGTATATTTTTCCATTTATTTATAGTGACTGCTATTATGCAATATTATCTGAAAAAAAACAAAAAACAGCCATATTATTGCCTTAATTTTTACAAAAATCTATGTATATTTTCAAAAGCAGGAAGAAATACAAAACCGTTGCTGGCACAATACAACTATTACTCAGTCACAAAGATAACTGAAAAACTTAAATTTACCAGCTTTTAGTAACACAGTTTTTAACAGATCAAAATAATCAGCAGTCGCAAAAGACTTAATTATGCAAAAAGTCTAATAAATAACACACCATCTAAACATTGCATGGTTCAGAATATAATCAAAGTAGAAAAAATATACAGGCTTCACTTGAATATTCAATGAGTTCCTAAATTGAAACGACTCAGGAACTTGGTTTCTTGTCTTGTGCATAAACAAACTATCTTGTGCATTTGTCAAGGAGAAAAAAGGCATTGTTCATCTTTTTGTGAATTATAAAATGATATAGTGCAGGGGCGTCAAAGTCAAATGGACGGTGGACCAAATACAATGTCCAGATTGGATCGGGTCCTTCGCGCCTGATGATGTCACACTTTATATTTCTGTAATATATTTCTTAGCGTCTATGTTTGTCACCTCCCTGGCTGTTGTGTTTTATCTTCGGAGTGACTAAATAAAAAATAAAATAAAGTACATCACTGCCACGCTACTTTTGCGAGGCAGCTCGTACGTCACT